>NC_069135.1:41862764-42462764 GCF_026914265.1 Mya arenaria
GGTCCTCATGAGCAGACACCTAGACTTGTGAGAACCTGACAAGCTGCAGTCTCATGTTGATTCATTGGCCCTTATGAGCAGACACATAGTCTTGAAAGATACTGTTTAACGGCAGTCTCATTGTTGAATCATTGGTCCTCATGAGCAGACACCTAGTCTTGTGAGAACCTGACCAACTGCAGTCTCATTATTGAATCATTGGCCTCATGATTAGACACATAGTCTTGAAAGATACTTTTAAACGGCAGTCTCATTGTTGAATCATTGGTCCTCATGAGCAGACACATAGTCTTGTGAGAACCTGACCAACTGCAGTCTCATTGTTGAATCATTGGTCCTCATGAGCAGACACATAGTCTTGTGAGAACCTGACCAACTGCAGACTCATTGTTGATTCATTGGCCCTCATGAGCAGACACATAGTCTTAAAGATACTGTTAAACGGCAGTCTCATTGTTTAATCATTGGTCCTCATGAGCAGACACCTAGTCTTGTGAGAACCTGACCAACTGCAGTCTCATTGTTGAATCATTGGCCCTCATGATTAGACACATAGTCTTGAAAGATACTTTTAAACGGCAGTCTCATTGTTGAATCATTGGTCCTCATGAGCAGACACATAGTCTTGTGAGAACCTGACCAACTGCAGTCTCATTGTTGAATCATTGGTCCTCATGAGCAGACACATAGTCTTGAAAGATACTGTTAATCGGCAGTCTCATTGTTGAATCATTGGTCCTCATGAGCAGACACCAAGACTTGTGAGAACCTGACAAGCTGCAGTCTCATTGTTGATTCATTGGCCCTCATGAGCAGACACATAGTCTTGAAAGAAACTGTAAACGGCAGTCTCATTGTTGAATCATTGGTCCTCATGAGCAGACACATAGACTTGTGAGAACCTGACCAACTGCAGTCTCATTGTTGAATCATTGGTCCTCATGAGCAGACACATAGTCTTGAAAGATACTGTTAATCTGCAGTCTCATTGTTGAATCATTGGTCCTCATGAGCAGACACATAGTCTTATGAGAACCTGACCAACTGCAGCCTCATTGTTGAATCATTGGTCCTCATGAGCAGACACATAGTCTTGTGAGAACCTGACCAACTGCAGTCTCATTGTTGAATCATTGGCCCTCATGAGTAGATACATCATCTTGTGAGAACCTGACCAACTGCAGTCTCATTGCTGAATCATTGGCCCTCATGAGTAGACACATAGACTTGTGAGAACCTGACCAACTGCAGTCTCGTTGTTGAATCATTGGACCTCGTGAGCAGACACGTAGTCTTGAAAGATACTGTTAAACGGCAGTCTCATTGTTGAATCATTGGTCCTTATGAGCAGACACATAGTCTTGTGAGAACCTGACCAACTGCAGTCTCATTGTTCAAACATTGGCCCTCATGAGCAGACACCTAGTCTTGTGAGAACCTGACCAACTGCAGTCTCATTGTTTAACCATTGGTCCTCATGAGCAGACACATGGTCTTGAAAGAAACTGTAAACGGCAGTCTCATTGTTGAATCATTGGTCCTTATGAGCAGACACCTAGACTTGTGAGAACCTGACCAACTGCAGTCTCATTGTTGAATTATTGGCCCTCATGAGCAGACAAGTAGTCTTGTGAGAACCTGACCAACTGCAGCCTCATTGTTGAATCATTGGTCCTCATGAGCAGACACATAGTCTTGTGAGAACCTGACCAACTGCAGTCTCATTGTTGAATCATTGGTCCTCATGAGCAGACACATAGTCTTGTGAGAACCTGACCAACTGCAGTCTCATTGTTGAATCATTGGTCCTCATGAGCAGACACATAGTCTTGTGAGAACCTGACCAACTGCAGTCTCATTGTTGAATCATGGCCCTCATGAGCAGACACATAGTCTTGTGAGAACCTGACCAACTGCAGCCTCATTGTTGAATCATTGGTCCTCATGAGCAGACACATAGTCTTGTGAGAACCTGACCAACTGCAGCCTCATTGTTTAATCATTGGCCCTCATGAGCAGACACCTAGTCTTGTGAGAACCTGACCAACTGCATTCTCATTGTTGAATCATTGGCCCTCATGATTAGACACATAGTCTTGAAAGATACTTTTAAACGGCAGTCTCATTGTTGAATCATTGGTCCTCATGAGCAGACACATAGTCTTGTGAGAACCTGACCAACTGCAGTCTCATTGCTGAATCATTGGTCCTCATGAGCAGACACATAGTCTTGAAAGATACTGTTAAACGGCAGTCTCATTGTTGAATCATTGGTCCTCATGAGCAGACACCTAGTCTTGTGAGAACCTGACCAACTGCAGTCTCATTGTTGAATCATTGGTCCTCATGAGCAGACACATACTCCTGTAAGATACTGTTAAACGGCCGTCTCATTGTTGAATCATTGGTCCTCATGAGCAGACACCTAGACTTGTGAGAACCTGACCAACTGCAGTCTCATTGTTGAATCATTGGCCCTCATGAGCAGACACATAGTCTTGTGAGAACCTGACCAACTGCAGCCTCATTGTTGAATCATTGGTCCTCATGAGCAGACACATAGTCTTGTGAGAACCTGACCAACTGCAGTCTCATTGTTGAATCATTGGCCCTCATGAGCAGACACATAGTCTTGTGAGAACCTGACCAACTGCAGTCTCATTGTTGAATCATTGGCCCTCATGAGCAGAGACATAGTCTTGTGAGAACCTGATCAACTGCAGCCTCATTGTTGAATCATTTGTCCTCATGAGCAGACACATAGTCTTGTGAGAACCTGTCCAACTGCAGCCTCATTGTTGAATCATTGGTCCTCATGAGCAGACATATAGTCTTGTGAGAACCTGACCAACTGCAGCCTCATTGTTGAATCATTGGTCCTCATGAGCAGACACATAGTCTTATGAGAACCTGACCAACTGCAGCCTCATTGTTGAATCATTGGTCCTCATGAGCAGACACATAGTCTTGTGAGAACCTGACCAACTGCAGTCTCATTGTTGAATCATTGGCCCTCATGAGTAGATACATCATCTTGTGAGAACCTAACCAACTGCATGCTCATTGTTGAATCATTGGTCCTTATGAGCAGACACATAGTCTTGTGAGAACCTGTCCAACTGCAGTCTCATTGTTCAAACATTGGCCCTCATGAGCAGACACCTAGTCTTGTGAGAACCTGACCAACTGCAGTCTCATTGTTTAACCATTGGTCCTCATGAGCAGACACATGGTCTTGAAAGAAACTGTTAAACGGCAGTCTCATTGTTGAATCATTGGTCCTCATGAGCAGACACATAGACTTGTGAGAACCTGACCAACTGCAGTCTCATTGTTGAATCATTGGCCCTCATGAGCAGACACATAGTCTTGTGAGAACCTGACCAACTGCAGTCTCATTGTTGAATCATTGGTCCTCATGAGCAGACACATAGTCTTGTGAGAACCTGACCAACTGCAGTCTCATTGTTTAACCATTGGTCCTCATGAGCAGACACATGGTCTTGAAAGAAACTGTAAACGGCAGTCTCATTGTTGAATCATTGGTCCTCATGAGCAGACACATAGACTTGTGAGAACCTGACCAACTGCAGTCTCATTGTTGAATCATTGGCCCTCATGAGCAGACACATAGTCTTGTGAGAACCTGACCAACTGCAGCCTCATTGTTGAATCATTGGTCCTCATGAGCAGACACATAGTCTTGTGAGAACCTGACCAACTGCAGTCTCATTGTTGAATCATTGGTCCTCATGAGCAGACACATAGTCTTGTGAGAACCTGACCAACTGCAGTCTCATTGTTGAATCATGGCCCTCATGAGCAGACACATAGTCTTGTGAGAACCTGACCAACTGCAGCCTCATTGTGTAATCATTGGCCCTCATGAGCAGACACCTAGTCTTGTGAGAACCTGACCAACTGCAGTCTCATTGTTGAATCATTGGTCCTCATGATTAGACACATAGTCTTGAAAGATACTTTTAAACGGCAGTCTCATTGTTGAATCATTGGTATTCATGAGCAGACACATAGTCTTGTGAGAACCTGAGCAACTGCAGTCTCATTGCTTAATCAATGTTCCTCATGAGCAGACACATAGTCTTGAAAGATACTGTTAAACGGCAGTCTCATTGTTGAATCATTGGTCCTCATGAGCAGACACCTAGACTTGTGAGAACCTGACCAACTGCAGTCTCATTGTTGAATCATTGGCCCTCATGATTAGACACATAGTCTTGAAAGATACTTTTAAACGGCAGTCTCATTGTTGAATCATTGGTCCTCATGAGCAGACACATAGTCTTGTGAGAACCTGACCAACTGCAGTCTCATTGCTGAATCAATGGTCCTCATGAGCAGACACATAGTCTTGAAAGATACTGTTAAACGGCAGTCTCATTGTTGAATCATTGGTCCTCATGAGCAGACACCTAGACTTGTGAGAACCTGACAAACTGCAGTCTCATTGTTGATTCATTGGCCCTCATGAGCAGACACATAGTCTTGAAAGATACTGTTAAACGGCAGTCTCATTGTTGAATCATTGGTCCTCATGAGCAGACACCTTGTCTTGTGAGAACCTGACCAACTGCAGTCTCATTGTTGAATCATTGGCCCTCATGATTAGACACATAGTCTTGAAAGATACTTTTAAACGGCAGTCTCATTGTTGAATCATTGATCCTCATGAGCAGACACATAGTCTTGTGAGATACTGTTAAACTGCCGTCTCATTGTTGAATCATTGTTACTCATGAGCAGACACCTAGATGTGTGAGAACCTGACCAACTGCAGTCTCATGGTTGAATCATTGGTCCTCATGAGCAGACACATGGTCTTTTAAGAACCTGACCAACTGCAGTCTCATTGTTGAATCATTGGTCCACATGAGCAGACACATAGTCTTGTGAGAACCTGACCATCTGCAGTCTCATTGTTGAATCATTGATCCTCATGAGCAGACACATTGTCTTGTAAAATACTGTTAAACGGCAGTCTCATTGTTGAATCATTGGTCCTTTTGAGCATAAACCTAGTCTTGTGAGAACCTGACCAACTGCAGTCTCATTGTTGAATCATTGGTCCTCATGAGCAGACACATAGTCTTGAAAGATACTGTTAATCGGCAGTCTCATTGTTGAATCATTGGTCCTCATGAGCAGACACATAGTCTTGTGAGAACCTGACCATCTGCAGTCTCATTGTTGAATCATTGATCCTCATGAGCAGACACATAGTCTTGAAAGATACTGTTAAACGGCAGTCTCATTGTTAATCTTTGGTCCTGATGAGCAGACACATTGTCTTGTAAAATACTGTTAAACGGCAGTCTCATTGTTGAATCATTGGTCCTTTTGAGCAGAAACCTAGTCTTGTGAGAACCTGACCAACTGCAGTCTCATTGTTGAATCATTGGTCCTCATGAGCAGACACATAGTCTTGAAAGATACTGTTAATCGGCAGTTGCATTGTTGAATCATTGGTCCTCATAAGCAGACACCTAGACTTGTGAGAACCTGACAAACTGCAGTCTCATTGTTGATTCATTGGCCCTCATGAGCAGACACATAGTCTTGAAAGATACTGTTAAACGGCAGTCTCATTGTTGAATCATTGGTCCTCATGAGCAGACACATAGTCTTGTGAGAACCTGACCAACTGCAGTCTCATTGTTGAATCATTGGCCCTCATGATTAGACACATAGTCTTGACATATAGTTTTAAACGGCAGTCTCATTGTTGAATCATTGGTCCTCATGAGCAGGCACATAGTCTTGTGAGAACCTGACCAACTGCAGTCTCATTGCTGAATCAATGGTCCTCATGAGCAGACACATAGTCTTGAAAGATACTGTTAAACGGCAGTCTCATTGTTGAATCATTGGTCCTCATGAGCAGACACATAGACTTGTGAGAACCTGACAAACTGCAGACTCATTGTTGATTCATTGGCCCTCATGAGCAGACACATAGTCTTGAAAGATACTGTTAAACGGCAGTCTCATTGTTGAATCATTGGTCCTCATGAGCAGACACATAGACTTGTGAGAACCTGACCAACTGCAGTCTCATTGTTGAATCATTGGTCCTCATGAGCAGACACATAGTCTTGAAAGATACTGTTAATCTGCAGTCTCATTGTTGAATCATTGGTCCTCATGAGCAGACACCTAGACTTGTGAGAACCTGACCAACTGCAGACTCATTGTTAATTCATTGGCCCTCATGAGCAGACACATAGTATTGAAAGATACTGTTAAACGGCAGTCTCATTGTTAAATAATTGGTCCTCATGAGCAGAAACCTAGACTTGTGAGAAACTGACCACCTGCAGTCTCATTGTTGAATTATTTGTCCTCATGAGCAATCACATGGTCTTGTGAGAACCTGACCAACTGCAGTCTCATTGTTGAATCATTGGTCTTCATGAGCAGACACATAGTCTTGTGAGAACCTGACCAACTGCAGTCTCATTGTCGAATCATTGGTCCTCATGAGCAGACACATGGTCTTTTGAGAACCTGACCAACGGCAGTCTCATTGTTGAATCATTGGTCCTGATGAGCAGACACATAGTCTTGTGAGAACCTGACCAACTGCAGTCTCATTGTTGAATCATTGGTCCTCGTGAACAGACACCTGGACTTGTGAGAACCTGACCAACTGCAGTCTCATTGTTGAATCATTGGTCCTCATGAGCAGACACCTAGTCTTGTGAGAACCTGACCAACTGCAGTCTCATTGTTGAATCATTGGTCCTCATGAGCAGACACATAGTCTTGTAAGATACTGTTAAACTGCCGTCTCATTGTTGAATCATTGGCCCTCATGAGCAGACACATTGTCTTTTAAGAACCTGACCAACTGCAGTCTCATTGTTGAATCATTGGTCCTCATGAGCAGACACATAGTCTTGTGAGAACCTGACCATCTGCAGTCTCATTGTTGAATCATTGATCCTTATGAGCAGACACATAGTCTTGAAAGATACTGTTAAACGGTAGTCTCATTGTTTAATCTTTGGTCCTCATGAGCAGACACATAGTGTTGTAAAATACTGTTAAACGGCAGTCTTATTGTTGAATCATTGGTCCTTTTGAGCAGAAACCTAGTCTTGTGAGAACCTGACCAACTGCAGCCTCATTGTTGAATCATTGGTCCTCATGAGCAGACACATTGTCCTGTAAAATACTGTTAAACGGCCGTCTCATTGTTGAATCTTTGGTTCTCATGAGCAGAAACCTAGACTTGTGAGAACCTGACCAACTGCAGTCTCATTGTTGAATCATTGGTCCTCATGAGCAATCACATGGTCTTGTGAGAACCTGACCAACTGCAGTCTTATTGTTGAATCATTGGTCTTCATGAGCAGACACATAGTCTTGTGAGAACCTGACCAACTGCAGTCTCATTGTCGAATCATTGGTCCTCATGAGCAGACACATAGTCTTGTGAGAACCTGACCAACGGCAGTCTCATTGTTAAATCATTGGCCCTCATGAGCAGACACATAATCTTGTGAGAACCTGACCAACTGCAGTCTCATTGCTGAATCATTGGCCCTCATGAGTAGACACATAGACTTGTGAGAACCTGACCAACTGCAGTCTCATTGTTGAATCATTGGCCCTCATGAGTAGACACATAGACTTGTGAGAACCTGACCAACTGCAGTCTCGTTGTTGAATCATTGGCCCTCGTGAGCAGACACATAGTCTTGTGAGAACCCAACCAACTGCAGTCTCATTGTTGAATCATTGGCCATCATGAGTAGACACATAGACTTGTGAGAACCTGACCAACTGCAGTCTCATTGTTGAATCATTGGCCCTCGTGAGCAGACACGTAGTCTTGAAAGATACTGTTACACGGCAGCCTTATTGTTGAATCATTGGTCCTTATGAGCAGACACATAGTCTTGTGAGAACCTGACAAACTGCAGTCTCATTGTTCAAAAATTGGCCCTCATGAGCAGACACATGGTCTTGAAAGAAACTGTTAAACGGCAGTCTCATTGTTCATCATTCAGCATTCAGCATTGTTGAAATGCCCTCATTGGCAGACACCTTATTTTGCGAATACACCCTCAATTTTACCTCTTTTCTAACATATATTTCATGTATAGTCATGTAGCAAACTATTTATGTCTTAAACAGTTTATGAAACCTGCTCCAAGAAATTATATTAAAATGTCATAACATAGGAATTCATAATAATTTACTGCATGACAAACATTTACTTGATCCTGATGGCCTATCTTCCCCCTTCGATGTTGCTCTTGAATAATCATTTAAATATTGGTTTAAACCAACTTATGGGTAGTAAACCATTTAATTTGTATAAGCTGTTGTTGATACTTTTGGATTTTATAGATAGATACAAGCCATTTAAGCATAAAATACTTAACACTTTTTTCATATGAATAACCAGAATGCATTCTGAAGACTGATTGGTCGGAAGCACAAAGCGTGTCCAAAGCATAAAAACAGCAACCTCATTGTTTAACAATTGGCCCTGATATCCGGACATCTTGTGAGATCCTGTGCAATGGAAGTTTCCTTGTTTGGCTCTTATTTGCTGACAGCTAGTATTGTGAGGTTCGTGAAGTGAAACCGCATCCTCATTGTCCAACAATTGTCCCTCAAGGACATACACCTAGTGCTGTGAGATTCGTGAAATTGCAGCCTAAATGCTTAACGAGTGTTCTAATATCCGGACACCTAGGTTTGTGAGATCCTGTGAAGCAGCCTTCTCGTTTATTCATTGGCTCATATGGGCAGACACCTAGTCCTGTGAGATTCGCGAAACGACAGCCTCATGGTTCATCAATTGGCACTCATGGACAGACACCTAGAATTGTGAGATTCGTTAAACGGCAGCCTAATTGTTCAACAATTGGCACTCATGGGTAGACACCTAGTCCTGTGAGATTCGTGAAACGGCATCCTCATTGTTCAACAATTGGCACTCATGGGCAGACACCTAGTCTTGTAAGATTCGTGAAACGGCAGCCTCATTGTTCAGCAATAAGCCCTCATGGATAGACACCTAGTCCTGCGAGACTCGTGAAACGGCATCCTCATTGTTCAACAATTGGCACCCATGGACAGACACCTAGTCCTGTGAGATTCGTGAAACGGCATCCTCATTGTTCAACAATTGACCCTCATGGGCAGACACCTAGTAAATGATCCTGGGGAACTGGCATCCTCAATTTTAAAGATGTGTGATCCTCATTGGCGAACATCTGCTCTTTTGAATATGCCCTTAAATTTAAATGCCATTTTTGTATTTAACTACGCTACTTAGAAAAGTATTATTTTATTAACTAAAAATATTTCAGTAACTGATTAACAAAAACTGTTACTTTAATATATCTTTGATGGTTATTACGTTTTGTAATTTCCATTCTCTCATTATCAAATGGCCGACTTCAAAATCTCAAGTGGACCAAGAAACAAGTACGATATATTATTTTGGTCAAGTTTTAACAAATGCATTCTGTATTTATAATAAGTCCAAATAATCCAAAATGCAAGAGATTGGCCAATAGGTACGCAGAATCACTGTATCAAATGATATAAACAAAAATAGTTTTGGAACAATTTTACACCCCTCTGTGTAGGCTGGGAAATCGTTCAGTTATAAAATTAGTCATATGTTTTCAGACATATGTATAAGATTGCAAAATTATGGTTTCATTTGATTAATTTCACATAACATTTTCAGTTTTGATGCGCATAGTTACCTAAGATCCGGTTCTGATAGCAGTGAGTTAACTGTTCCAACAAATTTCATCCCGAACGTAGTTATACTCCTATCGTTTTTTAAAGGGTTTCGCGATACGTCAATCCGAATAACAATGGTGGATATTAACAACTGTGACTGTATTTATTTTAGTTTTCAAGAAAGAAACCATGCATCATAGTCCACATAATAACGTATTTCTGCAATTTTTTGTCTTATCCGCTCTGTTTTTCTCATCCTAATTTAAAATGCATCTTTTCTTACAAACTAGGCCCAGAACTTAATAATGTTCTCGCACTTACGTTATTAGTATTGTTATTGTTATTGTTAATCAAGGATCTTTGGCCAGATACAAAAAGAATGTAAAAACGTAATCGTGCAAATCCTCGTCGAACATTCATTTAATGTCTCGGAGAAGTTGGGCTATTTTGTGTGCAATAGTTGCTCTTGAGATCATTTCTTTTAAATTATTTTGAAGGGTTTTTATTACTATCAACAGACTTGATTTGCGTATCTACACAAATTCAGGAAAAGTGCTCTTGGATTAAATCTGTATCAGATCAATCGAATTGAAAGAATATAGGATCTTTTAATTCAGTGTTGTCTTTCAACAACGCTTGTTATTACCAAAATTAAAGGGATCTATATAAAATAAATTTACGATAAATTACATGTTTAAGACATCTCTTAAGTTATATCCGTGTCACTTCTGATTAACATTTACATCAATATTTATATAAAAATATATATTTACATCAAACCTGCATGGAAATAAATGCTCAATTTACCTTTAACAGAAAGTGACCAATTTGTGAGTCAAATAAATTGAGGAACCAATTGATATATATTTCAAATTTCCAGTCAGCAGTAAAACCCTAGTTGCAGGGAACTCCCAATAAGGTTAAAGAATTATCTGGTCTGATCTGCAGAATTAAGTATCGAAACAACGATTTACTGAATATTGAATGATAATTCTATACTGCTTTGAGCAATTATGGATACAGTATTTACCCCAAAACAATTGATGACTGAGCTTGCAATTTACAACAAAAGTACTATTAAGCTTCATTTGTTTCCTCGCTTCTCCGGTTTATATGTTTATCAATTACTTAAAATGACACCCAGAAACAGAGATCTTTTTAGGAATTTTTCTAGTTTTTAACCCCTGGCAGTCAATGATTTTTCGCAACAGCGCTTTACCGAGTATACAATAATTATATGAGTATTTCGTTTTGATACAGCAGATGGTAAAGCACTAAATATAAAATCATTAAAACATTAATGAACTATTTTCATCTTTAATTTTTTTTATCATTTCTTCTGTTTATAGTTTTCTAACTATTACTAATAAATCACACTCAAGAAACTCAAGAAAGAGAGATTTATTGACGTCCCTCTGCAAAAAAGACATGTGTACAACGTAATAAGTGATATGTATTTTTCTTGAGAAAAATTAACTTACTCTATTAACCGCTTATATCTGGGACGTCTTCATCAGTTGTCCTGTTGTAGTCATACTTCCGCGCTATTTGAGATCGTGTTGATATGGAATCATCGACAGTATCGCGACCAAATACCACCATTGCATTGTAACACATGTTAAATGGCTGCAGGAAGTGCATTATATCCCCTTAAATGGTGTTATTGGCAAAAACTGCGACTTATATAAAGATTTGTAATATGATCTGCACGAGACATGAACGTGTCTGGAATGGACATCCGATTTTGCACGTGTGCCTGGTGCCGTAAATAAGTGTATGGTGGGCTGGATTGGAAAGAAACGAGGTTGCTTCTTATATTGAATATTAAGCGTGACTACCTAGAAAAAGCTTGATTCTAGTATCGTGAACTTTTTGTATTAAAAGTTTAAATCTACTGCCATGCTTTTGATTTCATAACGTTTATGCCTTCAAGTGATGATTTTGTGATATATTTAAAACATTACTCTATGATTCTGAAAGATTATTTCATAATCTGGATATGTTTAAATGTTGTCATAGAATAAGCAATGCATAGTATTATCTAAACTTCCTGCATAGACCTGTTGACTTCCAGATTGTTCATCGTCTAGGCTGCCTTTTAATGTATCATTTTTTGTTAAAATGTGATACATAAAATTGTCAACCATTTCTGTGTAATATAACATCATGGACCCGGCTTCGCAAAAGAAAACTGATATCGTGAAACATATACTATTCATGTCTGAAATTGATCCTGAAACCGGCTCAAAATGTCTTATCTTTGAAAACATATTAACAATGAAAATTAACTGTGCACCAAACACTATATTCGTCTTGCTCGCCTTCCCTCCCCTCGCTTGTTGCTTTTGAAGTATATATACCATCAAAACACTATTACGGGCAGTAAGACATGGTTAAATGTTTGGTAGAATCGATTGTATCTTTAAGCCATAACTTTTCCATTTATTCCAGGCACTTTGTGTTTCTTTTGATGAACATTATTTCAAGTAATTGAATGACCATTGGCCAACAATACTATTTTATAAAATTTGGAGGCGTTTTCGTTCTTTCAATAATTCAACATGAAATGGATCCTCGTGGCCAAAGTATTAGGAATAATGTTTTGGTAATGTCAAAACACATACATTCTGTTACGTCGTTAAATGATATAAATTATAAGGGGTTGGGCAATAAATTTACAAATTTGTGTGCGGAAGCAATGTTGCAACATGATGTAATCAAAGAGTGGTTTGCAACAATTTAACCATCCTCTGTGTGAACTGTGTAATCGTTCAGTTATGAAATCAGAGATATGGTTGTGTGTTTTTTTCTATTCGTCTAAGAAAGCAAAAATATGTTTCATTTGATTAAATTTACATAACATTTTCAGTTTTTATGCTCATGATCACCTCATGTGAGGTCCTGATAGTAGTTAGTCAACTATCCAAACATATTTCATCGAGATCGTAGTTACAATCCTACCGCTCCTTGCACTGTGCCAAAACGTGTTACGAGAAACACTAGTGAATATAAACAACTGTTGTTGTCTACATCTTTGTAGGCAAAGAAATATACCTCGCTCTAGTGTCCATATAAATACGCTTTTTCTGAAAACATTAATGATACCAACATATGCCGTTGTGGCAATTATTTTGACAACATTTCTATCGATAGTATAATGGAAAGTACCGAGACGATCTATTAAACTTTGCAATAAGATTGGTAACTGTCAACTCAATGCTTTGAAACTTCTGTCTTTACCAGAGATTTGATATTCGTAGCATCTGCAAATTTGAAGCTCGATGTTGAAACTTATCTTGTCCGTTCTCTTAGTTGTCATCTTAAATTGCGTATTTTGTTAGATACTAGGCCGGGTACTTAACAATGGATTAATGTAATTCGTAGTGTAAGTTCTGTGAATTGAGCATTTTTGTCAGATACACGTTGCATGTATGTCGATACGTTAAAAGGTTCGAGACCATTGACACTTCAAGTTATGTCTTCGAAAAAAAATCCACTTCTGTTTGCATTTAGTCGTGTTCGTGATCGATAATTATTAAAGAGTTGAAAATAATTAAATAATTGCACCAATAAATCTTTTTTGGAAGAATGATATTGGACCCGATCTAAATTTTCCTGAAGAAATATTCAGCAATATTTTAATTCAGTGTTGCTTTTCTTCTCTTCTCAATACAGAATGTAAAGCACTTACATCAAATGGAATTAACTTCAACTTATAAAAATACCTTTCATTCATTTAACCGTGTCATTTTCGATTTCTATGTACCTACATCCGACATGTAAATAAATGTTAAGCTTCCCCTTTCAGTAATTTACCAATTAATAGGTGAAAGAAGTAGAGGACCCAATATATATTGGCATTCAACGCCAGCATGATCTTCTTGTAAGTATTTCGCGCCCCTTTTGGGAACTGCAGAAAATCACCTGAAAATTTGAGAATGATCAGGTCTGATCTGAAGAATTTAGTGTATGCCAACATTATGCTGGTTAGATCTGTAGAAAAATGTCTTTAAAAAAGATTTTGGTGACAGCATCCTTATGTTTATAAAAATAGTTTTCATTAAATTCGAAAGAGATAAGAATGAATGTAAAGGGTACACGAAAGCGATTGAGAGGTTAGAGATAGACGGGCAAGACAAAGAGAGAGGATGAGGGATAGTTGGAGGGGCTTTTGAAGAGATTATGGGAGAAAATGAGGGGACAAAAACAGGGAGTTGGAGATTACACACAGAAAGGTATAAAAGTGGGACGAAAGAGAAAGAGTGAAAGGGAGACATGGGAGAGCGAGCGAAAATAAGAGAAGAAAACATTACAATAAGGAGTACAAAAGGATAAAAGCGGTTGACATGGAAAGAAGGAGATAGAGAAAGGGTCTGGAAAAAGGCAAAGGATGAGGTGTAAGACGGTTGATAGAACAGTGGATTTGTGAGAGAGGTGAGAGAGAATAAATGGCTAGAAAATGAGATGATTAGTATAATGGAAGAGAGACAAAATCTGAAGGAGTGAGGGAAGTGAGTTTTACTAGAAAAAAGGTTTATTCTCGTAACATGAGCGAGCACAAAGCATGAACGACGGTTGGTCGTAAATGAGAAAAATACGAATGAAAACATATCAATTGCCTAGCATGATGGCTTTGTGCGCCGCGGTCGAACATGAGTACCGCTAGTTCCCGTGAAAATCCATCCAAGATTTGAAACCCTAGGATATGGTTTGCTTTAATAAGAAATGGGTTATTTCTTTATCTATACGTAACGGGGTAAAAGAACACAATAAATCAATAGCTATATCATTACTAAAATATTTTGATAGCAATCAATTTACACACAAGAATATAATCAAAAAGATTTAAACTAATTGATATTGACTTATATGTCCATACATATATTTTCGAAATAAATGTTTAAATGGATTATACACACCTCATTCGCAATAATGCAACGTACATGTACATGTATCTGTCACATTAGTCCCTACATACTTAATACATTTTAAAAGGCAGATTCGCTGGGGACATTGCTATCTGAAATTGAGAGTATCAACAAAGAACAATATTTAAACGATCTTTTTAAAGCCGTCGCATGGCCTATGACATGTCCTTCACACGTTTATTGTCAAATAAACCCGATTTGGTAAAAATCACATCTAAAAAGACAATCTTTTATTTTATTTTTTTTAACTGAGAAATGAGTAAGATTCAAATAAACAAAACAATGTTAGAGTTCCAGTTTATAGGATATTCTAAAATACCAAATGTTAAGAACTTTTTCTAAAAGTTTAGCTCAAAAAATCAACTTTAATGCGATGCACTTTCCCCGTGGCAACCTCAGTGGCCTCAACTTCTATCTCCGTACCTCCGTAAATCATCCTCACATCGACCTCTCGATCCAAACCACTTCCTTCAAAGGGAACGGTTAGTGTCCCAGCATAGTGGCATCCGTCATCTGTCGTGTACATTGGATTCTGATCAAGTGTGCAATACACAGGGAATGGCATATATGTTTGCCATGAAGTCGATGGTGTGTAAACTTGTTTAACCTGTGCTTCACCAACGTCGAGGTACTGCCCAGATGTTATGTGTTTGTCAAACAAATGTTCGCATCCAGGCTTCCCATCTTCGCAAATCACTTTATAAGATTCTTTGTGAACATTTTCAATAAAAGGGAATAGTGATTCTACGCCATACGTGTATCTGCTCACTCGCTGGGAAATCAACTCGGGCTTATGTCCAAATATCACGGCGCCTTTCAAAACAGCGAGGTCACCATCATTTGGAACGATGATCTTAAAGCTTTTAAATTTCGACTTAAAAGCTTGTTGGAGTAAAAGACATTTCGAAAACCCTCCCACTAAAACAATGGCTTCAATCTCGCTAACGTTTTGCTGCTCCACTATTCCGGATACGTGATCAATGATGGAGTCTATCTGTGGCTTAAAAAATGTCACGAAGAACCCAATTTCAAACTTTAATTTGTCCCTAGATAACGAAACCTGTAATAATTTCCCCTTGCGTTTAAAGTAATATTTGGAGATAGTGAGAATATTACATACAATACTCGAATGGTAAAGTTCAAACAAAACTAACTGAAACTCTAGTACTGGTTTAAATTGCGTTTAGCAAACAGTTGAAAGTTTTGTTATTGATGTTGTATGTCATTAATGGAATTTATCTACTAACACTTACCTCGCTTGAATGTTGCGACTCCTTTAGAAGATCTTCTAAAGTCTTGCCTTTGATTTTCTGCACAAGTTCTGACAAGGTTACAGAGATTCTCAACGTCACAGTAATATTGCTCTGTAATAAGTTAACAGCCCTTTTTTTCACCTCGAAATCGGAAATCAAATATAAGTAGTCTTCCATGTGTGTTCTTTTGTACTCCAGCAGTGTTTCATTTCCTGAAACATTCAGAACTATCATTTGCAAGTTTTTATACTGTGGTGTTGTGATTAGTTTGTACTATATTATGATTAACTTGAAATGAATTTTGAAGCAACAAACTATAGTGTTCACACTTGAAAATAAATACATACCAACAACATCAGCTAGGAATTTGATATATGCATCGTCCACTTTCGTTCCTCCCCAATCTCCCCCACTGGCTTTGTAGATGTTTTTCATGGCCCCATTTGTGGTAATCTCTTGGACAGTTATATCAACAGTGCCACCTGAAAAACATGAAATCCACTTTGCTACACGGAAATTATATAATACTCTAAACATCTTCATCATAAAGGAAATGCAGCTTTGATTGAGTCTAAATAAACACAAACGTACCTCCTGCATCGACAACTAAGAACTTGGTTCCACTTTTCAATGTGGACAATGTATGTTCTCCACCACTTCTTTCTAGTTGCAAATTGCGGCAATAAATGGAGGCAGACTCCGGCTCGAGCGCAATGGTCAACTTTTCCGCAGGAATTCCTGCCTTTCAGTAACATTATAAACATTTTTTCAAACTTTCCATAATACATTTCAGCATATACTTAGCCCTCACGAACATTACATGCACTATTTAAAATGTACTAGACACTGGATAATACACTGAGATGAACCACATCTCGTGACTTAAGCATGCGAAACATACACGTTGCATGGCTTTCCAAAAGAACGGACAGTGCAAGGAAGCGGGAAATTGCTGCGATACAACGACTGCACAGAGTCCGAAAGATGAAATTGAGTGATTGAAACTTTTGAAAGAGATCAACACTGCTGAAAATTACAGCGATTTGGCTAAGTGTGTGAAACGGTCATATGACATAAAGATGTTCACCATTCCGCGCTATTTATAGACGGGGAAATCATTGCGCTTTTTTTAAACGGGGATTGTTGCCTTTATTCTTTAAATCATGTAAAATTATGTATCAGCCATTTACAAGCTCGTATTGACAATTCTAGGTCAATTTTGATGAAATATTGCCGTTTTGGGGACCATCTGATGTGTCTAGTTCATAAAAAAAATTAAATTGTCTAATTTTTTTTCATTGCTTACGTTATTGTCGAAGTACCAATATTAAAAAATATAAAACGTCATTAAAATATTATTGATTAATTTGTTCAAGATGATACCGCATTTTATATTATTTGCATTAACAATGACAGCAGTGTAACATTACGCTTTACATTATATCCTGGGGTATCTTAACTTAAATGGTTTTCTCTACATAATCTTTTGGCCATATAAGATAGTAATCCTAACACATTTTGACAAATGTTGTTGTTGTATATAACAATATTGGAAACGGTTGTTGCTTTTTACATGTTTATCAAACAATGTCGAACCCGCTCTTGTATAAACACGTGCAATAGTTGAATAACAATTTGGAAAGCGTTTTTATGGTAATGATATTGTATATAATGGCTATGCATGACAGTGATAGCAAACAAGACAAATTATAAGAAGTCCTTACCAATAACACCTGAGTGTGGTCATAACAATTGACCCCCTCCCCTCCATTGACACACAAATTAATCATGGTAAAAATGGTGAATTTACTTATGACAAGCTCTTTTAAGGCATGGTCAATAAGTTTACAGCTCGGACGAGGAAAAAAAGGAATTTGAAATGTATGTCATTGACAAATTACGTACATGGTGAACAAGTGCAACATTTCTTTTGTATATTATTATTTATGCCCTATTCACAGCCAGGACGAGGCCAAAATACACTACGTTTTGAGCTACATACACGGGTCTTGCATGCAACGCTTCATTTTCACATGGTGAACATTTTTGCTTAGTTAATTTATAAGCTTCTAAACATGAGTAGTTATAGCACAGGCAAGTACAAGAACATTTAACAAATGACCCTACCTCCACTGCCGCTTCTCTCATAAACTGCTTAGCGCCATCATCCCAAATTGCCGGTACTGTTAGAACCCAGACAATTTCAGCAGGATTGATTACACCTGATATTCGATCATTGATAATGCTTAAAAAGTCGTTTTTCAGGTAACTGTAATTATGTAAAAAAGATATAATATTAAAAGAACATGATGCGAAAAAGCACAATAATCATTTAGAGATATGCTACTGGTTACATTAAGTTTAATAAACTATTTCGGAAGCAGAAAAATCTTCCAATGTCTTGGATGAAAAGTCTAATAAATCATAAGCCGCACCGGTTAATTAATAAAGATTTTTTCATATTACTTTTATTAATAAAATTCAAATAAAAAAGAGTAATTATAATTTATTTTTGAGCCACAGAATACAAGGTGAATGGTGGTGTTTGTATTTATGCATGTGCAACTAAACGGTCAAAATAGTATACCATATAGCAACAGCAAAAACTGTAGTTGCCTTTACTTTTTTTCCTGTTTCGTCTTCAATTTCCATCTCCCTTTTAATTGTCTAATTAAAGGCAAAACAAAAAGCACATGTCAAATAGCGTTATCGTATCAATATGTTTGACATTCAAAAATGCGAACGAAGAGGGAAAAACATGAAAAACTGAAATGTGTTACCTTGTTGTATAATTTCATCTTGAATCTCCTAAAAAAATACCATTTCTGACATATTGCGGGATTTCCTGCTAATTGAGAATACTTTGTTTCAGCATCGTTTCCAAATGCAGAAAACGTCTTCCCGTCAGGTTCAATCAGGACACATGTTGGTGCTGAAATACACGAACTATCATTATAACGTCGGACGCAAAATATTATATAATGTTTGATGAGCATTTTAGTGGGACTTAAATTCAAACATGGCATTATTTTGCAAAATGTTTAAGAGGTCCTATTTTTGTATATTTTAAATGAATGACTGAATGAATGAATCAAACACTTTTTAAAGTCTACCAACATACTTTGATTTTCACTTGTACACTTTTATAAAGTTATGTTTATGGCAATCGTATATACATGACAAATCAATTGTTCACTTTTTATCGATTCGGCCATTAAATGAATATTTCTTTTGTTATAAAGTTGTTTGATTAAACCAGCCGTCAGAAATGGTTGTACAAATAAAACGCAACAAACCCGCTTCAATGAAAGTGTTAGGCTGCACTGGAACTTAAATATTAGACATGAGCATGTGACTGTCAACCTACAACATGCCCAACTGCGACAGCCAGCATAAAATATATGAAACTATTTTATTTCATTATTTGAATAGGTTACAGATCAAATATTACAAATTAAACGAATTTGCTTTAAATAATCGACAGCGAATTCCAGTAAGCGGACTTCACCATAAAAATTGACTACATGTATTTATTATTTATCGAATCTAGTTTATAATTCACTGAACATGTTTTGAAATAAAGTGAGAGTTAATTCATAAATTATTTTGAGAACTTTATTGGACAAGAGGATTTGCCTGTCAGGATTAAACAAAGTAAGAAGTGAAAATAAACCTTTTGAGGAAACAAGTTGTTCTCCATGCCAATGTTTCGTCGCGACGTTTGTTGGGTTAAGGTCAAACTCGTGTTTAAACGAATATGACCATCCGGAGTATGTTGTTCCAAAATCGATACCAGCAACAAGAAATTGATCCTAAATAAAAAGTCATCATGTGATATACACATTTCTTTTCACTTTATTGTTTTTAAAAACGAAATAACATGTAAAAGTCTACTTACCGTCATAGCGTTTCTCTCAATAAAACTTCTGTCGATTAGATTTTCAGGAAACCACTTTTTTAGAAATAAAGAACTTCCTCTTTCTTTTTCGCCTTAAATGAATTAAAATAGCATGTCCTAATACATAGTGTCATGTAAATAGTTTCGGTCGATACTACCGATACTACAATATTGATATTTAGGTTGATAATATTCGTCGGTGTTATGATTACATAAAGGCCATATCAACAAGCTATTTTGTTCATTCAATGCAAGGCTGGTATCTTTAGATCTATATGCCCTGAAAAATCAAAGCACTGAATATGCTGATGAACGGTGGCCCTGAAGGTTTAAATATGAACTAACCATGTTCATATATGATGACAGAACATGTCAAAAGTGAATTGATATGGACTGGTAGGTTTCATTTAGTTCCAGTTATCAATATAAATCGACAGACCGACATACCTGTTTAAGCGAGCAAACTTTAACTCCAATTATATTGTATGCTTTTTGAAAGATGAAGACATTAATATTGAAATAACTATTGGAAAAAAATTGTCAAATTCATCAGTGGCACGTTAGTTGAAGTTTGTTTATTGATAATAAAATTCAAAATGCAATGACAGAAAAGGATTGCCAATATATTATTAATTAGAAATGTTATCTCAACGTTCCGGTTATGTCGAACTCTTTTTGAATACTTTGGCTTTGTGAGACATGTTTAGTTGTTCGGTTATGAACTACCATGAAGTACAGCATGAGTTGCTAAAAATCGGTCGGTGCCACATCAAATGAATTTTAAAAATATAATTGTATATAGTGTCAATTACTCAAGGTTATTTTATCTTTATTAAATATCATCAAACTTTAAGTTGTACCACAACACTTTGATTTTCATTATTTTGTTATTAGAAAAGTCTGATATTGACATTATAGTGCACAAGTTACACATGAAAAAACCCTCAGGGAATACCCTTTGAACATGAGCAGGTCGTACAGCCCATGAAGCAAGATTCTTTTGAAGAACCAGATGGTGACAAACTGTTTGTGAGCTCCTTTGTCCCTAAAAGTTGCGGAATTCAATGGGCGCGAAATTCGAAGTCTCCTAGTAATACTGTTGTTTGTGTGTGTGGGTAAGAACAAGCCGTCCGGTTAGCTCACTTGGCTAGAGTGTTGTGCTAGTGTTCCGGCTGTCGTTGGTGCACCGGTGCACGTTTTCTCCCAGGTTTACTTTAATAATTATCTTAGCAATTTATTATACAAGGGCTGTCAGATGCTGCAGAAATGTTGTGTGATTGGCAACAATAACTACCAAAATCAACTCTGCACCAATAACTATATTGGTTTTGCTCTCTTTCCCTCATCTCGCCTTGTTACTGTTGAAGTTTAATTATCTACTATAAACCAGTAACCATTGTTTCAACCGTTATATTATGTTTAAAAACGATTGCATTTATAAGCCATAGATATTCAATTATTTCCCGACTGTTGCTTAATTTGTTAATAAAAAATATTTTAAGTAGCTGACTGACAAAAAGTACACTTTTAATATCGATTAGAGAAGTATAAAATTATTCAACATTAACTTGCTGATTTTAATCGCGGCTTAATCAGAGAAAAAGAGAGATTCTTTATTTCCTCAAAAATGAAAAGACATGACACATTATAATACACAATACAAAGAAACATAATTATAGAACAAAAAATTACATAAATTTTATACAACAAACAAATATATCTGGTAAGGAGGATAACTATAAATAATACAATGAATAATACTATATGATAAATATGCATCTATCCATGTACATATATATATATATATATATATATATATATATATATATATATATATATATATATATATATATATATATATATATATATATATATAAATAGTGAATGAAACATAGTTTTTAAATTTCAATTACCTTTTTTATCCTACGACGTTTTATTATTATTCAACAGGGAACTAGTCTTGACAAATACCACCATTACTAGTTAGAATACAGTTTTAGGAACGAAATGAAAAATTAATCAACAGTACGCTGTCAACCTGTCATTCTTTTTATATAGATGTCTTTAAATCCGGGATTTTAAGAGGAGAAGAACAACACTGAATTTTAAAATCACGGAATCTTTACATTACGTAAATGAAAATTGACTCTTCCTTAATTTGTGTAAATACGCTTTATATGTATTTAAACAGGTAAGTAGATGAACATTTTATAATCCTTCGAAATGACAGAGGTATCATAGCACTGAGAAGACTGGATGCAGCAAGTCTGGATGAAACATGTTTGAATAGTTACCTCACTGCCATCAGGACAAGATCTTAGGCAATCGTACACATCAAACCCGGGGATGTTATGTGAAACTAAGACCTAGACTTTCGCTTTTCGTCGTTTGGGTTATTTTTGGCTAACATGGTATAAATTCAAAATATAAACAAAAATGATTATATATATATCAAGCGAAAGTCTCCTAGTAATATTAAAATGCGACTTATATCAAGATTTATAATAAGAACTATATGAGACATGCGCGTGTCCGGCATGGGCATTCGATTGTTCAAGTGTGCCTTGTACCGTGAATAGGCGTATGGTGTGCTGGTTTGAAAGAAACAAGTTAACTTCTTATATTGAATATTAAGCGTGACTACCAAGAAAAATCTTGATTTTAGTATCGTGAAGTTTTTTATTTAAAGTTAAAATCGACTTTACGCTCTTGATTTCATAACGTTAATGCCTTCAAGTGATGCTTGTGTGATAAATTCAAATGATAACTCTCTGCCTCTGACCGAGTATTCCATATTCTGGATTTCTTAAAATGTTGTCATGGAATAAACAAGGAATTGTAACATCTAAACTTACTGAATAAATCTGTTGACGTCGTGATTGTTCATCACCTAGGTTGCCTTCAATGTAACAATATCTGTGTTTAAATGTGATAAATATATAATTATTAACAATTTCGCTGGTAATGGATTTGGTTTCACAAAATAAAAAATAATGTCGTAAAACAAAAACTATTCATGTCTTCAATTTCAAAAAAATGTATTGTGAAAATGTCATGACTTTGGAAACAATGCAACCATGAAAATTAACTCTGCACCAATAACTGTATTGGTCTTGCTCGCCTTCCCTCCCATCGCCTTGCTGCTTTTGAAGTATCTTTACCATGAAACCATATTATGGGCAGTAACCATTGTTTAAACCGTTATTTTTTGTTTAGAAACGATTGCATTTGTTAGCTTTAAATATTCTATTATTTCATGGCTGTTGCTTTATTTTGTTAACAAAAACTATTTCAAGTAGTTGACTGACCAAAAATACAATTTTGATGTAATTTAGAGGAGTATTAAAATTTGTTCAACAATAAATGACTGTTTCCACAATCGCTCGTGGCCAAAGCACATAGAATAATAAATTATTTTGGTCATGCTGCAACAAATACAAACTCCGGTGTGGAAGCAATGTTTCTAAAAAATAAAGACAAAGAGTGTTTTGTAACAACTTACCCTCCTCATAGTTTTAATCCTACCGTTCCTTAAAGCGTTTTGCAACGCGACAATGCGATAACCATTAATGAATATGAACAACTTTTGCCGGCTTCATTCTCGTATTCTGGAAACATACCATGCTATACAGTATCAGTCTATTCCTATGTGAAATTATTTTGACCTACATGCTATCAATAATATGACGGAAGGTTATTGAACGGCGTATTAAACTAAACGTATATGCAGTCTTTGCATTAAGAATTGTAACCACTTTTTTCAACCTTAGAAAACTTGCTGCATCCACTCTTCACAATGCTATGATACCTCAGTCATTTTAAAGGATTATAATAAAAAAATGTTTATCTAAAAACCAGTTAAATTGCAGATAAATCATATTTACACAAATTAAGGAAGAGTGCTCTTGGTATCAATTTTTCATTTTTTTAATGTTAAGATTCAGGGATCTTTAAAGTCAGTGATTTTCTTCTTTTCTTTAAATACCGAATTTAAAGACATAAACAATAGATTCACTATAACTTACATGTTTAAGACCTCGTATTACTTATAACAGTGTCATTTCTGATTTATATTTAAATCATACCAACATGGAAATATATCCTAAATTTCCTATTAAAGTAATTGACCAAATTATGAATGAAATAAATAGAGGAACCAATTGATATTGACATTCCAAGCCAAGATGAATTTGTCTTTTAGTCAGGGATTTATTTCCGCATCACTTGTGAAATTGCAGAAATTTAAGACTTAAGAATTATCTGGGCTGATCTGCAGAATTAAGTTGTATGTCTGCATCTACAAACATTAAGTAATCTGATTTCGATGACAAAAAATCATTATATCTTATAAAAATTTACCGAAAGAATATATCAGATAAAAAGTATCGAAACAGCAATTTATCGAATAATTAGTAATAATTCAATAATAATCCGAGCATTTCGTTGAATACAGATTTTTAACTTCAAACGATTGCTTTTTGAACATGTAAATACTATCCTATTGTAAGTGGTTCTGTATAAACAAATAGATACTTAAGGAGTTGATACGTTAAATCGTCTTCAATAAATCGTCATTTCGTCTTAAAATGTTACTCAACAACACAATGGAAACTAAAGAGTAAGCCCTGCAGCCGAAACTGTAACGAACACCCTGTTTAAAGACTAAGGCGACCAGGCACTAAAGGAGAGACTCACAACATACAATACATCGCATAGATACATCACACTTATCAGCATATGAAGCCAACTCTATATTTAATACATTCGACCATTTCTGAGGGTGTTCATTGAATACTGACTGTGGCAAAACAATGTTTCAAACTTTCTTTTAGAAAATGACCATGACGGTCTGAAATCGATATATATCTATGATATATTTTATAGTTTTACACAGTGACTAGTTTCCTACGTTGTGAGAGTTTGGGGCAAGAGGCATACCATTTTCAGAACATATGGAAAACAAGAACACTACTTGAAACAAAACTAAGTTTAATGATATAATTTACAATGCGGTTGTAAGTAAAGTTAGTAAAGACATTATTTATTCAACAAATTTTCCTTGAAACAACACATGTTATATATCGTAAGGAGATGACATGGCATTGCGTTGTTATGTAAGTAACAAGGTAAAGTTTCAAGATAAAGAGATATTTAAAGATTAAGTATTCTATATTGAAACATTGTTATAATAATAAACAAGACATAATTATTTAATAAAAACAAAACTAAATCAATCGACAATCAAGTGTATATGAAAGTAAGATATATATTTTCGTAACACGCGTATTCTCAGACTTATACGTATATAGCAACTTTTTGCATATTTTATAATTGTATAAACAGCTGCACACGTTATTTTATTTCAATTTACTATGTTTATAGTTCGATGATCAAGTGATGTACATACTTTATTAACAACTGTTTCCATAAAAAATATAACTAATTCTTTTTTGTTCTTTCTTCCTTAAAATAACAAAAAATCTTCAGTTTATAAAATATTTCAAAATGCCTTCTTTTTTACTGAAGGTTAGACCAAGAAGTCAATATTCAGCCGATGCACGCTCCCTGTAGCGATTTTAGTGACCACAACCTCTATCTCTGTCCCTTTGTAAATCATTCCTACTCAAGTTTCTCCGCTCCAGCTAGTCTGGTGTATTTGGTTTCAGCGTCATATCCAAACGCTGAGAAAGTCTCACCATCGGGTTCGATCAGAACACATGTTGGTGCTGAAAAATATTGGTACATTTTAACAATTGACGAAAGTTTTAGGTTATTCCTTGACAGGTAAAGTTTAACAATTCTGAATACCAATTTTCTTCTTCTTCTTTTTAAAAAAGTGATTTTACAAGCATATGAACTGTTACATGCAAACATAAATATAATCCGTACTAATTTCTCTGATATTAAAGTGTCCAGACGAGTAGTTAAAACAACATATGCCTGACACATTTATTTGAAAAAAGTTAATTGAAAGAAGAAGGGTATAATGGAAGACCAAATACATGAACCTTTCAATGAAACCAGCTGGTCTCCATGCCAACGCTTTGTTGAGGCTTTTGTTGGGTCGAGTTCAAATTCGTGTTTAAACGAATACGACCATCCAGAGTACGTTGTTCCAAAATCAATAGCAGCAACAAGAAGAGGCGCCTTAAATGTTTAGATATTCACTATCAACATTAACAAAAATATATGGTCAATAATTAATACAAAAAACGTTGATAATAATTCATTGGTATAAAATTAACTGATTGGTTTCAACAAATAAACCATTAAACATGAAAGAATTGAACATTAAGAAACTGACTTACCATTGGTTTTCATTCCAAAACTTATCTTACTAATGGCGTACTTAATTTTCCGAAATAAGCTAGTCTTATCTAAAGAACTTCCTCTTTCGTTTTCAGCTGTGTTATTTTTTTCGTATATAAATGCGTAGAGTCAAAATCCACAATATTGAAGTTGTACTTCTACTGTATCGTTAATATGCTAGCTTTTATTGCAATGCATTAGATTGTCTGCTTGTTTCAATCCACAACAGATGCGAAGAGCAATTTGATACGTTTCTATGGGTTTATGGTTGAGTACATGAAGGCTTTTCCGACTCGTAACTCGTCAATCCTATCTAACTTCTAACTATCCTCGACCAACTTCCCTGCTTAACTTCACTATTCTGTGGGCGGGCCTCAAATAAATTGGTTGATTTTGCTATAAAAACCGAACCTTTTTAACGAATCAAACCCTGTTAATCACAACCGGCCATGTAACGCTGCGTCATGAACTTTCTTTTTGTGTTTTCCGAAGGGAGAGCATACGGTCGCCGCTTGGTCCGTCCTTCTGTCTGTTCGTCCATCCTTCCGTCCCACTGAGATTAACTTAAACCTACTGACGGGATTTTAATGAAACACAGACACAATGCACTATGCACTAGTGCAGTGCATAAGACCCATACTCATAGCTGCGGTCATTGCTTATTTTATCTCATACTCTACAGAAGTATCTCCCCTTAACCTAGTTTAATGCTTATTTTTGTCTTGAATATAACTCCAAAAGTCTTATTGTCTTATGATAAAGTTGTGCGTTTAACGTTTGGCCTTTCATATCTGTTCCTTATACAAGATCGTAGTAGAATTTGATTTCTAAAATTGTCAAGTAATTGAAACGTATTATCATCGTTTGGTTTTAACTGGAGCACTACTTAAATCAATTAACAAACCATGATTTAGTTTATAAAGCCGAGTCTATTTTATCATTCTTTCATTGTCACATATTTATTTCTATTTTTTTGCAAATACGTATATCCGATAACATTTAAAGTAATATATACTTGCTTTATCTATATACATATATATATATATATATATATATATATATATATATATATATATATATATATATATATATATATATATATATACATATATATATATATGTTTTCGTATTTTAAACAGTGGGTTTTATAATAAGATAAAGATATTGTTCAGTTGAAAAACAAAGTGACAACAAATTGATAATCTTACACCATATAACAGTTCAATGATTTTCCCTGATGTTCATAAAATAAAGAAAAACGTGCACATGCACATTAACAAGTCATTCACACTTTTCGACTCACTTCCTTTTGGTAACTTAAATTAACTGCCTGTCTTACAAATGATGAATTCAAAATTTGTCAATATCATTATAAAGGTCAACATGGCCATTGCTCATGTTTTGTAAATATTTTTATCAAAACAGTTTTTAGTAACACTTTGTGTTCAACCATCTGCAATACTTTCTAAGACATTGGATGATTGAACGAAAATGAAATAAAAAAAAAAACAGACAGTGAATAAAAAAAAAACATTCCTCCTTTACTTTTTTAAAAGGATAGCTCATGTAGTCATTTTTTAGGCGATGCACTTTCCCTGTCGTGACCTCAGTGGCCAAAACTTCTATCTCTGTCTCTCCGTCCTTCAACCGATTGGTCTAGTCCACTTTTTGTATGGGGACTCATGTTGCCTGCACAGTAGCACCCGGCGTCTTTGTGTACGTCGGATCTGGAGTAAGCTTATAATGAACAGGAAAACATATAGCGCTTTTATAGCTTTGATATGTATATCAAAACAATTACAGCAGCAAACGTTCCCGTCATCACTTCTCTCAGATTCTTTGTGAATAAAGCTTTTTCATACGTACTCCACACGTGTATTTACTCACTCGCTGTGTAATCAGCTCTTGCTGATCTCCGAATTTAACGGCCCATTTTAAGACATGAACGTCTACCGCATTTGAGAATAAACCTGTATTGCTATCAAATCTTGACTTAATAGCCTGTTGGAGTAAAGGACAATTGGAAAATGCTCCAACAAAAACACTTCCTTCTATGTCACCTATCTTAGACTGCTCAATTAGGTTGAAAACGTGTTCAAATAAAGCGTCAACTTGCGTCTTGAAAAGCTCCTAAGAACATCCTTATCAACTTTGAATATGTCGGCTTTAAATGAGACCTGTGCGAAAAAAACTATCAATTTTTTTCAAAACTTTTTTTCTCTGTTATATCAGCTTACAGTATATTCATGTATTTATGGAGAATGGTTATTCAAATTGAGCGCAGTTCTGTTCTGTGTGATTCTTGTTTATTTTACGTTTATTTATAGGTCATTTTGGTCACAAAAGAGTTATAGTGCACATGAACATGACTGTTATTTCAGTCGCATAAGGTTTATATCAGAGACTTTAGTTAACGAGTGATTCCTAAAGTCAGAGGTTTTACAGACCTGGTGAGCACGCTAGCCGTGGTATAGAGTTTTCCC
Source organism: Mya arenaria (assembly GCF_026914265.1). Classification (NCBI taxonomy): domain Eukaryota; kingdom Metazoa; phylum Mollusca; class Bivalvia; order Myida; family Myidae; genus Mya; species Mya arenaria. The sequence continues at coordinate 41,891,368 of NC_069135.1, forward strand.
GATTCTAAATATTGAGGTTATTGAAACTTGGTACATCTGAAATGTGAAAATAGGAAATTGAATTGTAATATTTATTTGGTGATTAAATGAAGTGTATAAGATTCAGACAAAGCAATGATTTTATTTTTAAAGCATCCATTAAAGCAGCATGTATTAAAGCATTCAACAGTGCGGAATTATATCACCTCGATATAGCGAACCTCGACTTGAACGCAATTATTTTATATATAACGGACGATACGTCTTTAAAATTGCAAAATCGTAAAGTACATAATGTATATTTTTAGGTTATACAACCTATTAAATGCAAGACTGCCTGTGATCCTATAAGGCTCTGAAAGTCAGTCCTCTTCAAATGTTGTGTTGGTTAGGAACAAGATGGCAGACTGTGCTTCTGTATCGACTCGCTTTCTGACAAGTTAAGATTGAAGAATCGAACAAACATAACACTGCTTTTATTGTTGGGAATCTTGGCCAATACAAATTTAATATAATGAGTTTTGGTCTTACGAACGCAACAGATTGTTTACAGCGCCTCGGCGAGTGCTTCAATGGGGACCTACATCTTAGAGATTGTCTTGTTTTCGTAGATTACGTCTTGAATGTTTTCTAGGACCTTTGAACATGTATGTATGTAAGAATCAGTTATAGGCGTATGGAAGAGCATTGCCTCAAAGGCAAGTTTTTAGAATGTTTGGCATTATAATATCCTCGTGTCACAGCAGGTGTCAATTTCCTGTGTATTTGTTTACTGGCTCAGGGCCATTTAGTGTTTACACTTTTAGAGTAGATGGTGTCTGTTTTTGCAGTGAAAATATCAAATTGTGACATAAAAGGTATTTGGGTAATAAGAAGCTTTGAATTTCACTCGTTATTTATTTACTTATTTCTTATTATTTCTTAATATATGCAAAAAAAACTCGCCAATGCCGAGGAAGACCTACCCGTTAAGAGTAAATCTAGCACAGAATGAACGAAGATCTCTGATAACCCCAACGTGTTTTGGATAATATAAAGAGTAATAAACAGTGTGTTATAACGAAGCTTTGACAAACATTCCAAGAAAGAATAAGGTGACACTTTTACTGAGGTATTTCACAGTGTGAAATAATATGTGCATTGAATCAGCATGACTTGAAACCTTTAAAAGTCTGAAAGGTATTTATAGAAATTAAGCGTTCAAGCCAAGCTATGCGCGGCTAAGCGAACGTTTGATTTTTATTAAGACTTCAAAAAGATGATAAAACGTATATACTAGTTAAATCATTTTGTTTAATGCCATACGCCCCATTTTATCGAGGAACGCAATGTCAACAACGTCATTTCCTAAATGACGTAACGGTCGCAAAAAACTCGGCTCTTTTTCAAATACAAGAATAAATTGTTATTTAATATCCTTTTAAGGCATATAATAGAAAGAAGTCAGTGAATACCAAAAGTAAATATAGCTTTTGGTGCTCAATCGTTGACTATTAGAAGTATCTTCCAAGACCGAGAATGTAAGGCTATAAGTATCTTTCATGGCCGAGAGTGTAAGATAGGTTCATCCCAACCCTCGCGTAGGGTGTTTTGCGGAAACAAGGTTTACCGAGTTTCTGCAGAACACCCTACGCTAGGGTTGGGATGAACTTATCTTATACGAGCGGTTATGGTAGATGCTTTTTCTCCCACCCCAAATTAAACAAAATAAAGTTAAAATGTATGTTTTCGCTGGAACTATTTTGTGCGTAATAAAAATAACTTGCGTATAGATATGTGACATTATTTCTTCAATGCAGCCTGACAACTTTTTAATGGACCCATTTGAAGCGAGAAATAATTAATTTGGATTTTAAATATTGCCACTAGGCTAGGTTTCCATGATGCTACAGACGACGGTCTTCAACAAGGAGGATATTTTGTGAAGACAATAAAAAAGGAGTCCCATACGGGAACTAGTTTTGTCTTTGCCCGTGGGCCAGATAAAAAATTTCAGGATTGCCAAATTTTTGGATCTACTTGTTTGGTGGGAGAAATAACAATCTTGCACTGAAACAAAAATTATCCTCTATATAATGATTTCGTTATTATACGCAATGTACATCCCTATTAAAGAAACCAATCAAATGTTTGTGGCTTCGCACTCATCTAATTCGGCTTAACATCTTGAACATCTATGCACACGTGTACGTTTTATATTTCATTCATTCATGCCAATTTTATGAACATTATATGAAATATTGATACGGATTTTTACCGGAAGAAAATAGTGTTCTATAAAGATACAGAATAATTTATCAACTACACGGAAGTCTCAACCTATTCATTTGTATCTTGCGGTAAAAGTATTTATAAGCGTGAATGGATAACTATTATATAGAAGTTAGAAAAATTGAATAAATGGACGAGAAGAAGCCTTTGTTAGGATCGAAGTAAGTTAACGATTTAGAAATTACTTTACGCTTTATATATATTATAGGTTAATGAACATAAGTTTTAAGGAGTGCATTCACTTCCTCGTTCGTTGGTTTTTAAAAGCAAACGCTTAGAGTTATTTTAAAAGAATTTGATTCCTTTTTACTGTTTTCGACCATGATTATCCCGTTGTATATAGTATTTGTTGTTATTCATATTTGCAGGTCACATTTTTTCGAATATAATTTGTCTAACTTAAGTTGTCACAATGTACTTATAAATACGTTTAGATATACAATAATAAAGTATGAGGAATTTAAAATTACATTTCATCAAAATGTTTTTGTAAGCTCTGTTTATATAGAAATGCTCATTTTTTTCTGATTTATTTTAAATTTCATATTCAATGTCTTCTAGCTTGAAGAGGTAAGGCGTAAAAAAATAGTTTAAGGATATTAAATGTCCATATCAATGTGAATGCAAATTGAACACTATTCAAAACCATTTTTATACATATACATATTCGCATGCATACAATTTGATATTACAGCGGCGGTTAGTATGCCTTCTATGTTAGAAATATGTTACTTTTCCCGTTAAAACTGCTGGGAGACATACAAGAAAACCACCAGTGTCTTAAGAATGCATTTTCAGAGCCGTGATAAGTGAAGGCTTTGTAGTGAATTCTCCTATCCAGCGGTACCCGGGGGGTACACCACAGACCCAGTACCCTCGGGAGACGCTCGTAGGGGCATACTCAGGAGGGCCTTCTCAACAAAGCGATTTACCCGATGGAGGGCCCCCTCAAGGTGGCTATCCACCCCAGGGAGGTGCCGGGCAGCCCCAACCACAAAGTAAGACATAGTTTAGTGCCCTTTAACATTTTCAAAATTCTCTTTTTTGTCTACGTGCAATACAGGCGTATACATGGTCAGTTATCTTTCGTCTAATCTCTGCTTATGTCATATTCTTGATCCAGTCCACGGTATTGTCTGTGGTATTCAGAAAGTTACCAATGTCCCCAGTCTCGATCCCCACATATACATGAGAATCTGCATTGCAAACCATCGTACATAGCGTTCCACTTAATATTCTATATCCACCCTATATTGTCTTAAACATGTCACATGCATTTAATTCCGATCAAGGTGGCACCGCAGTGCAACAGTGGAAAGGAGAAATGCACGACCAAGAAGTTGGGGACAACCGAGATGCCGCGGCTGCCACTCTATGTACGCAACCCATCGAGAAGATGTATGAAGTACCTGGATATTCAAACATGGGCTTCGATGGTTCTAGGGTCCCGCCGCCATCATACGAGGCCGCTACACGTCAGCCGACCCAGCGGGCTGAAATTCAGGGGTAACTGGAGAAACTGTTCTAATTATATGGTCGGATTTGTTGATGAAAAAGAGTTGTAAAAATCTTCTTTACCACGCTTGTACAAAGTCTTGTACTTTACCTTGTGTTTGTTGTAAAAGTTATTTTTCAGTAAAAATAATAGTAATTTTTTAATAGTTTGCTTAATCTTTAAAGGAAATCAGGCAATGATATTGAGCTAGCTAGATGCAGTCTAATGCGTTTTTTATCAATGAACAAATGAAAAAATAACTATTTTTGAATATTAAAATTCTTCTTACTGTTTTTCTTTCCCAATCTAGCCTGCCACAGATAGATGAAATCGAGGCTAGGAACGCCCTTCTTCAGCACGTGTCAGAACATTGTTGCTATGGTAGCGGTGCCGCCCAGAGTTTACGCTTCACTGATCTTAAACATTCAAGCGCTTTTCATGTAGGTTATGTTGTTGTTGTTGACGTTGTTTTGTTGTAATCTTATTAAAGATTTTTACTTTTTTATAATTCCTGTCTTGGTTTAAAAAAATCCTGTAAATGTTTTGAGGAAATGGCAAAAAATTTTTTAATTAAAATCATCCTTTTATTATGAAGCCTCTCATATGCTGGCATTTTTATGCCCCCACTTATGTGGTGGGGACATAAAGATTTGCCCTTGACCGTCCACGCGGCCGTCCGTGATTACGTCTGTAAGAATTATGCGATCAAGCAGTTTGTTCACATTCACACAAACTGTTTTACGATTTAAACACTTGTTATTCCCGAGCGGTCATTTAAAGTCAATATTATGTTTTTAGTACACCCTTGAAACATTCGGTGAGGCTCGATCGACAGCATGGGCTTATGACCCATATACAAGTAAGTTTATTTAGTTCATTGATTTTGAGACAGTATTTATTTTGTTTAAAGAAAAGTGTTTTTTTGGACAAAATTAGAAACAGAAATCCTTGATGATGATGATGATGATGATGATGATGTAGTTTTATCTAGGTTTTACGCTCTCATTTTCAGATCAGCAAATCGACGGCCCCCAGAACGGCCATGCCCCGGGTCCCTGGGACATCCTAGTTGCCCCTCCTTCCATGTTCAAGAAGCAACAGTCGCATATAGAGGTGCCCCACTCTGCCGTCATCAAGGTAAAGTGTTTATATAATTCAGGGACGTTTTTGGTCAACTTAAAATCATCATCATCATCATCATCATCATCATCATCATCATCATCATGCCCTACCGCTAATAAGTCTACACCTAGTATGTTAAATGTCCGTATCATATGAATTATTCGATTTCCTTTATTTTTTGCATTGAATTATAAATCATTCGGTAAAAATTAACTTATAAACAAAAGAGTGAATGCCCTGTGATGTCACGTAGTACATATATGTAGGATCGACCGTACCTGAGTTTTATGATCGAACTATGAAGACGACTGTGCTCAGGCTCTCATTTAGATGTTTGATAGACGTTCTTTCCTTGAGACCGGAGCGCAAGACAGCCGTGACTTCATTCAAAATACATGTAGAAGAACGTAAAAAAGTCATTTTTTTCTCTTTTAGCCGTGCCATACCTGCATGGCGATGGGTAGGGTTCAATGTCAAAAGTGTTTTGGTCGAGGCAGGGTAGGTTGTTTCCATTCCAGATCTACTAGTAGCTTCCATTTGTTATGGATTCATTAGTAAAATATCTTAAGACACTTTTTTGTGCTCTCAACACATGGTACAATTTTGATACGGGGTCAGAAAACGACAGAAGAGTGATGTTATGCCGTTCTGTATGTTCTCTATGTGATATGGATAGGCATTATTAATTATTTTCATAGTATATACTGTACATAATTAGCAACACTTGAAAGACATCCCTGACTGATATTGCTGCGTGTGGTTATTTCAGAATACGGGCGAGTTACTTCGAAAATACTTAGTATATCTAAAATCATAGAGACCAGCAACCATTTGTATAAACATGACTTAGCCCTAACCAGTGGTTATATTTTGGATATATCACTGGTTTGGTCAAGTAAATAGTAAATATACTGGACCTCCTCCCGTTTAAGAGCTCTTTCTGGTGCATTTCTCGTTCAAAAATGTATTCACCGTTTTGCCGCCTCTCAATTTCAAAGAGCAATGAAAATGTGGTCTGATGTTGGTACTTCTAATTTAAAAAAATGTGAATCCATTTTACATTAGATTCAATGCACGAGCTGCGACGGGTTTGGCCACAAAACGGTGTTCAGGAACGGCGAACATGAGCACGAATCTTGTCATTGGTGCCATGGCGACGGCTCACAAAGGTATTCCCTTCAACGTGTCTCTGCCAGTTGTTCTTGATACATACAAGTATAGTATTTGTTCTTAAATTTGACACGTACATTTCCATTAATCTGATAGTCTAGTATTGTGTATATTTTTTTCTCTTTTGTTTTGAAAATGGGTGATGAAATAATAGATTTAAAGATGCACTCTTTGTCCCAAACAAGATTTACCACAATTAATAATGTTTTAATAATAAAAACGATGAATAAATGTCGAAAGCAATGGTTCTTATGAAGGATACCGAGTTTAACTTGAAAGAAATGAGTATAAAAAATAGTACTTTTACCTTATGAGACTTTGGTAGACCACAGTAAATCTTTTAGCAATCACCAATCATTTAATATTTTTGCGCTTTCTGCTTTTAGATACACGGTTAAAATCTTGTTATCAGTAATTAATATTTGCTATAAATGCATTATTTAGTAAGGAATCAAGGAGCCATACGGAAGCATAAAGCATCCATATGTGTATAGTTTTATTTATTTCATGTGCTACATATGTTACATTTTACAGTTGCTGCACGTGTCACGGATTCGGAATGGTAAAATGTACGTGTTGCCAGGGACACTGTAGCCTGAAATGCTACATCAAGCTAACTATCACGTGGTATGTGATCATGCAAGGGATAGGAGTGGTCATTTATTATGTCTTTTAGGTTATACATTGAACATACAGCCTAAAGAAGGAGTATTTTTTCTCTCGAAAAAGCAAATAATTTTCCGGTGACAATCAAGATACATCAAATATTCACGTTACATTGTATAACCAAATTTTCTTCTTAATTTACATTTTGATCATATTGATTATCAAACCAAATTATAAAATGTACATCAAAGCAGTATGAAAAAAGCAGTATTTTACATGATATGTGTAGCTTATTTAAATGCAAGAAATCAAAAGTTAAATGAAAAAAGTTCCTATCATGTTTGTGGAAAGAACTGTTGTAGACCCCTTAAAATGATGAAATATATTATAGAATTTAACACCATGATAAGAGTTTGTCCGAAATTGAATTTCCATACTGATCTTGAGTTACAGAAGGAATAATAATAGATATCCCATTGAGATACAACAAGACTTAGTGTTCTCCATATCCACAAGAGAATTGCAGACATTTAATAGGATGGGTACACCTAAATTCTCCTCCCTGTTCCCGGGTTTTAAATGAAGCAGGCTTTAAAAAATATATTCTTATTTTGGAGGTTATGGTGTATTCTACATGCTTTGTTAGTTTCCGTTGTGTTAATTTACTAAGTTTTTTCCGTCCCTACTTTTACTTTGGTATCAAAACCGGAAGGACATGTTGTGTGTCAGACGGGAAAGATTTACCTAAATATTGATTTCAAGATATGACTTTAAACAGGAAGGAAATATTTGGTAACAGGAAGGAATGGCTGTGATAAAGATTTACCTAAATATTGATTTCAAGATATGAATTTTGAGTTTTAAAAATTGCCATCTTTATTATCTCGATAGAAAAATATTCAAATGCATAATAGTTTATTTATTTTTGAGTCCCTGGAATAAAGTTAGCATATACCATTGTACCTGTTTACAATTTATGCTTCCATCCTGCTACTGGCCATTTCTTCTGTTATTTCAACTTCCTTCCTCTTGCCAACCAATTTTTTCTTTAATAACATTCCAACTCCTGAGTATTACTGAAATTTAAAAGTACAGGTCAATCAAGCTAGGTAAAAGTATGTTAAAACATATCAAAGTCAAGTTTAATGAGACAAATATGTATTGGGTTCCATCCTGTTACTTAAATTCCCTCCTGTTGCAGCAATATCCATCGTGTTACCCACCTTATATTCTGATTACTTTTTCAAATGTATAAATCTTGCCATACTTTAACATGTATAGTTAAATAGTTCTTAGTGAGAACATGATGTTGAGCGAAATTGAAAGCAGCCTTCGGTGAATAAAATAAAAAAAGAGTTTTTATTTCATCATAAATGTGACTTATGTCAAAACGAAAGACAAAATATCCAAAATTATTTGCTAGAAATACATAATAAACAGGTTATTTTGTTCAACTTTTATAAATTAGATGCTAAAATATGTATCATTGCAAAAAGCCATGACTGTATAAATATAAATGGATTTAAAGATAGTTACAGGAGAGAACGCGTACATAAAATGCAATATGTATCGTCAAGTCTCTCGAAGGTCCAATTCTTCTGGTAATCATTAGTCAATTTACATTTGTATACCGTATGTATAAAGCAAGAATAAAAACTCTCAACAAACAGTACTTAAGATTTTGGAACAAAATATGCCCAATTAAATTCCCGGCCCCATTTTCTCGAAACTTCTTTAGCTTAACAGGCTTAAATAGCTTATTTCAATAAGCCAAAATACCTACTTAAATTGACTTTTGATAAATAAAAAATGGTTTATTGTGATTATCAAAAAGATAGTTCCTATCTAGAGGATAACAACTCTTAATGAATTAAATATTACGCAAATTATTGAAAAACAAAAATAGTGTTCTTAGCTTAATCCTATTATAAGGGACTTAAGAAGTTTCGAAAAATTGCGGCCTGATGCTTAGGAATAAGGCTTCAAATTGTCTAAACCTTTTTATTTGGAGTGTGCCATTGTCAACGAAGACATGACAATCTTGCTACGCTACCAGAAATGTCTAGTATACGTTGGAGGTACTTGTGTACAATGAAGGATCAATAAAGTAGCACAATGTCATTGTTTACCGAAGTCTCAGATAGATTATAGTCTCCGTGTCACATTGCAGTACATGTTTTAGAAATGATTTTTGTATCTTAAATAAACGCTGTAATTGATAACTGTGATAACACTATGTTGTCATTTTTTATTGAAAACATTAAATGTCTTCCCACATACATATTTTTCCTCACATTTTCCCCAGGACTAACCACCTGACGGACCACATCGTTGAGCGGACGGCACTTCCGGACCATCTGATTCGTAACGTTGCAGGAAGGGTGGTCTTCACGGAGACTCAACAGAGGGTAGGAAACCATTTCACTTCAGTATTATTTTAATCAAATGTTATGTAATTCAACCTAAAGACTTCGTTTTTCACGCGCAGAATGCTGGTTATGGCGTTTGCAAGGAACATTGACAGTTTTGCATCTACCTACGGAGTCAACCGTTGTCATACCTTATAATGTAGTTAGTACCTTCTAAACGTTCTCTCTCTCAGAATCATGAAAGGGACGCTGTTGTTTAGAAGGAAATATCTTTGAATAGTATATGTATGAAATAGTCGCTTCAAGTTACACCATTATGCCAACATTAAATAACATGTAGTGTTTCAAAATAGTTTTAAATCTACGGTTTATAACTTGTAAGGTTTGGGCTATTAACCACTTCCCGGATGCAGAGATCAACAATGCTTCAAACAGGCTGGTGAGCCAACACACCACCGCCTTCCCGTCAGAGAAGATATTGATGCAGGTAATGAATGCTAAACTAATAAAGCTCATCTTAATGCCAAAGAGTTTAATTTGTTGTTGTTCCTAGATTACATGGGGGCACACATTCCGAAGTTTCGTGAACATGTGAAAGACTATATAAGTATATATCATGTGTTACCGGTACGGATAGAAAAATCCGACCCGAGGGCACGCGCGTAAGGCGGTAACGAGGCTTGCCGAGTTACCGGCCACACAGCGTGCCCGAGGGTCGGAATTTTCGATTCGGGCCGGAAACACATGATTTATATTTTTCTTGCATATCTAAAATTATCAATTTGTGGAAAAATTAACGTAGAAAACGCACTTTTGTACATTTCACCAAAAAGGGCGGGCGACGTTGTTTACTGACGTCATAAAGCGTAGTAATTTTATATCACTCTTAAAGTCAAATACATGTAGTTCCTCTAAAAATCGCGTTTTTACTATTATTTATTGTCAATTTTAATCAAAAGTCTTGCATACTTATATATTTGATTGCGCTTTATTGAAATGGCATAATTTACCATACAATAAAAGAAATCAGAAGTGGCGCTTTGTTGCGCGTGACTCATCTTACATTGGGGGTGTAAGACGGTTTTTCTGGCACTGGTCAAATGACCAGAAACACACGTCCGGTATGCAAAAAAAACTGTTATTCATCAAAAGCGACGGTGGTTTTGAACGATAAGTAATGCCATCAAGGGGAGATGGACTAATATTCTGATACCAGTGATTGTTCAAATTGTCTTGTCAAGTTGTGTCCCTTGTTTCATGTTTGTTTGGCCTTGATCGGTGTGCCTTTAAGAATATATTTTTGTCGTATCTACAGTGCTTGTCTCTGGTGTTTCATATGTTTTAATGTTATCTTAAATGGTACGTTGTCTGGAATATGAATTGCCTTAAAAGTAAGGATTATGTGAGTAATATTCACAGTTTCTATCATAAAACAAAAAATAGAAGAAAACTTTGAAATTTCAGCGCCATAAAGTGCGTATCGTACCGGTGACCCAGGCGATGTACAAATGGAAGGACACAGACTCAGACTACTTCGTGTACGGATTTGAGAAGAAAGTCTACGCTCCGAACTACCCCCAGCAGTGCTGTTGTGGATGTACCGTGCTGTGAACCACGCCACAGTGAAGAAGAAGGGAGTGAAGGGGGTTGGGATAAATTAAGATTGCATGGGAACATATAGACTCATGCGACAATTTCCTGAAGAAATTTAAGCATAAGTGTCTCATTTCATTTAGTCATATTATTTACTTAAAACTTGATTTTATAAAATAAAAATTGTTTTTCGTTATTATCTTGCCGATAGTTTCCTTACAAAATCTCAGAACTCTTCAAAATAAGATTATTATAGAAATTATACCAAAACAAAAATAGTAGGCTTAGCTTGGTCCTGTTATATGCAAGGGGCCCCGACTAGTATGTAAGATACCCCAAGAAACTCTTGACAGACCAAAACTTTTTGATAAGCTGACTTTGTGTGTTATGCAACTGGTATATATAAAGGAGCAGGCGCAGTAGCTCGGGATCTTTTGTCTTTATCTTTCTATAGGAACTTAAGACTTTGGTCACTGAAATATCTAAAATTCTAAGATTCTCTAAAATTAAACAGTGTGCGTGTGTGTGTGCGTGCGTGTGTGAAAATAAAGTGTAAGAAACGTTTGTAGTTTTCTTTATTGTTCCAAGTATTATCTTGGATGGTGGCAGCGATTTATCAAGTACGTAATAAAAAGCAAACACAATCCCGATAAAGTCAAATCGACGACAGTTGCCTCTTAATTTGATGCCATGAATTGCTTTATTTATTGGATAAAACTGTAGACGTCTGTGGAAGTATTTCTGTGAATCACAATCATAACTATACAGAGTCCTACATTTTCATTGATGTAGTTGAATTATAAAGGCTAAAGCTACTACCAATGTAAACTCTATCCGTTAGTTACTGAATCGTGCGTAGAGGATAGCATTTTTTTTCGTCAGGAAATATGTTATCAAATATAAATGACCCTTTTACGGCCCACAGGCTGTTTTCATATATAATGAAATGTATTTTTTTCGAAAAACATCAAGTTTAGACATGAACTTCGTTTAATAAAAAATAAGAAAATAGTTAATAAAAATAATAATGTTGGCTGGAAAAAAGGATTGGAACCCAGGTCCTCTTGGGTTTGCAGTCGAGGACATTTCCATTACAGTTACTCTTAGACGGTTGCATATGAAATAAAAACACAATCTTAAAATGGTCACTATAAAAACGAAAGTTATTTAAGGAATGAATTGCGGGAATTATGTCATTATCGGGTTGTGAACGCAGTTGGGCTGGTTAGAGTGTGTGGAGTACGAAGGAAACACTAATGACATCAAAACATTTAACAAATCATAAAATTAAAACTTTTTATGATGTTGATTTAAGGTTACAGGTCTGCCGTCAAAATACAAACACTTACAAGATAATTTCTCAATTTACATGCTTTTGTTATGCGATAATTCGCGATAAGAACATATCCGAATATGTTGCGTTCATCGGAAAATATTCGCAATTGCCATTTAAGGAGCGGAAGTTGAGGTGTAAATATAAACAAATTAATGTTTATTGTTATTCTTTTAAAGATCCAGTTTTTTTTGTCGGCATTTTTGCTAGTATGTAATTGGATGAATTAGAAGCTTCAATGAGGCCTTATTCAACACGACATTATTATTGTTTTCTTATATCGGATTTCGCAAACCCATCTGACACACAAGACAGGGCTAGTAAATTTTGAGTGGATCTAGTATAAATTGACAAATTTGCTGAAGACAAAGGACAAAGTGCAAATAAAGCTTGTTTTCGGGCCTGATAAAGCTTGTTTTTAAGATGTTACCAAGAAACGCCGCAATGCGACGAAAGCAGGTTTTCAATGATTGACAGAAAAACTTCAGCCTGTGTCTGTTTTTCTATTTTTTAGTAACAGTGACCTTGACCCTAGGGACTCCAAACGCAATCCCATGAAAGGTGTCCATAAACTCTTCCTAAAGACCAAGTTTAGTCAAGTTATGTGGACTCTGACTAAAGTTATTCAGTTTCAATCATTCTTCTATTTTTAATAACAGTGACCTTGACCTTGACTCTAGGGACCCCAAACGCAATCCCATGAAAGGTCTCCATAAACTCTTCCTTTACACCAAGTTGGGTCAAGATATGTCAACCCTAACTAAAGTTAATCAGTTTCAACTGTTTTTCTATTTTTAGTAACAGTGAACTTGACCTTGGGGACCCAAAATGCACTCCCATGACAGGTATCCATAAACTCTTCCTTTATATCAAGTTGTGTCAAGATAACTCAATCCTAACTAAAGTTATTCAGTTTCAACCGTTTTTCTATTTTTAGTAAGTGACCCTGACCTTTACTCTAGGGACCCCAAACGCAATCCCATGAAAGGTATCCATACACTCTTTCTATATACCAAGTTTGGTCCAAGATATGTCAACCCTTATTTAGTTTCATAGATGAGTTTGACGCTGCCCGGCCGCCCGAACAATGACGTTCGTTTTTCTAATAATCAGGTTTCACTATGTGAAAACCTGTTTAAAAACTTGTTTACAGTGATTTTTTTTGGTGCAGTTTACTGCCTTCTAAAGGCTGTTTCCCCTTGCGAAAAACTGTTCATTTTTCCCAAAAATTTATAAATTTTTCCCAATTTGATTAATGCAGATAACGTTTATGAATAAAAAAGCAAGGAATTTCTTGAAATATAAACAAAATCTTGATAAGATGTAGTCTTTCACAGCTTAATGTATGCATAAAAAAGTTAAAACATTTATATTTAACATTAGCTGTTTTGGCCTGATTTTGTATTTTTCCCAAAGTCAACTTTTTTCCCAATTTACAAGGCACAGGCAGTAAAATTATTCCAAAAAAAAAAACCCACTGGTTTAAAGCCTTTAAAAGCTTGATAAATTTTGCTTTGTCTGCAAAATTAAAAGAAAATGAATTGGCTAAAGTCGAAAATGCCCATTTAAGAGTAGATAAACCATATTTTGATTTAAAAGAGATTTGTCAATGCTTTATGAACTTTATTGAACTGAAGACACAGGTAACAATGTATATGAATCAAACCAATAAGCAACCGATAAACAATTATGATTACAAACACACATTATATTTCATTTAGCTTTAAATATACACAAACTTGGAGTGCCAGTTTTAAAGGTTCTGAGCAGTACCTTTAATAAAAAAAGTCCAAACAAATATTAATTAATGTTTAATTAATTCCATTGAATATCTTTTGAGGCCTTGAATTTTTTTTTACATCATATAAAATAAACAAGTGGAGATAACGTTGCCCCAGAGTTATAATTCTTATAAGTTGCTCAACTACGCTTTGCCATTTATGTATGTTCCAAGTTTTAGTCAATTTCTTCCAGTAGTATGTAAGTTCTGCGCTGGGCAGGAATTGGTTGAAAAATAATAAAAAAATGACAAAAACAGTAGGCTTAAACGAAGATATGTAACTTAGTGTCAATTAAATATCTATACTGAATTGAAGGGGAGTTTTAATTAGAGAAATGAACATCCCTGTGCCAATAAAATATCTATACTGAAATGAAGGGGAGATAATAAAAGAGAAATGTGAATTAAAGGGCAGCTATAAGAATAGAAATGTACATCTCGGTGTCAATAAAAATATCAATACTATCACTCAGGTTTTAAATTCCTTTGTTCAAAAACATGCATAATTGCCTATACTTCAACCAAGATCCTTTGAAAATCAAATACCAGAATCTAAATAACAAAATGTTGAATTCACAACAAGTGATTAGAATGGAAAAAAAACAAAACATAAATGCCTGCATCAAATTGATATATACTGAATGTACAAAAACAAAAAACAAAAACACATTTAATAAATGTGACCCTGACTCATCTGTATTGTAAAGTTATTGAATGTATTCTAACACAGTTGGAATGCATATTTTCTGAAATACTTGAGGCAAATATTTAAAGCATAGAAAAGGCTTAACATCATCAAATTAAAATGTATATAATTAATCATTATATCTGTTTCAAATTTTAGTATCACATTTGTTTGCAATTCTGTTATCAAATACTGTATTCAGTGTGGAACAATGTTAATTTTGTTACACAAAATAATAAACTCTTTTTATAATTACATGTAGGAAAAAACAACATGTAAATTAACAACAACAACAACACCGCAGGGCAACCACCAACACTTGTCTATTAAGTACAAGTATTTGAAAAAAGGGGCATTACTCTACTTTAACCAAAGCCAGAGTTATCAGCCTTATTATACATGTGGGTATTGTCTCTGGTAATATGGCATGTTTTTTTAAATATTTTGATATGTTTTTAAGTCATGGCCAATGTCAGACATTGTATGATGCCGCCATTAACATCTCCAAGGTTATGACAATAACTCACCTTTCAAAGGTGGCAGTATCATCAAAGATAGTAAAAAAAATAAACACAAGGTGATAAAAATATATATTTCTTAATATTATCATATCAAGATTTTTGAAATCTGTTTTCACTAATATGTTTGTGCGTCCAAGTCTATGTTAAGGCAAACGCAGGTTTGTACGGTTTTATTTTATTTGTGGGGTTTTATTTTGCTTTATTACTTGAAAATTTCAGGTTTATTTGTACTTAGGTGAAAATGGTCTTGGAGACTGTCTTATTATATATTTGATATAAAAGATAAGATACTGTCATCCATGGTTATACAAAATAGCTTGGGAAAGTCAAGAGCAAGCCACTTCATCCTAATACATACATGTACATTCCACATACAAGTATAAATGTTTACTGGTAGCAAGAAATGTTTAGGGGTGCCTTTAACTTCATAAATCAAGCAATATACACTTACTCCAATCAGTGCATGTTTCATTTAACAATCATAGTTGTAGCTTCATTTTTTTTTAAATCGTTAGGAGCATCACAAAGGGCAACAAATTATTTTTAATGTTTCTTAAATAGTGTTTTCAACTTGAACCTCCTTGGCTTAACTTCAAGTCTTACAAATACATGGCAAAAAAACGTAAAATATGACACTAGAGAAAATTTCTTTTTAAAACTAGAATTTTGAATGAAGCAGGTTCATGTTGATAATTAATACAAGTGTGTAATGATATTTGATTATGATATAAGTCAGCCGGTTTTGTTTTATTACTAACTATTTTGATTCAGTTTTTTTTTATTTTAAACATAGCTTTATAACAATCTGTTTAATTACAAGTGCAGTTATTGCCTACATAGTATGTTTGTTATACCAAAACAATCAATATCAACATATACCGTATTTACAAAAACAAGAGAACGATTCAGAAAACACCAACGCTCGCCTTTTAATTAATTGGTAAAAGGGGCATTACTTGACCTTTATTTAAGTTGGGTTTATTGGCCTTCCTAAACATGTGCTTATTGCTTCAAGCAACACGTCTTCCGAGATACATTTGAATATATATTAGAACTGTTTTTGACTTACTGGCAAGTTTTTTGCACAATGACAGCGCAGACTGTGACAACATTGCTATGACAATGCCTTAACATTTTTCTTCGAAAAAAAGATGAGCTTAATATAACATGCACAGGAAACAAATATCTATGTACATGAATATTATGTACATCAGTTTACATTACATGTATATAGAATGCTAATGAGGTAAATATGTGATAGAGTCAGCAGCAACTTTATCTTTCGGCCAAACATTCTGTGATCAATACAAGCAACATACATGAAGAGACATATGTAGAACATAAATTGCCTTCTTGGATATTATTCTGAAGTACATGTATGTAAAAATTACAAAACTGCCTGTCAATGAGGCACATTTACCTAATCAGAAAACTTAATGTCAGGTTTCCTCCACAAAAATATTTTTCAGCAACAATGTCACATAATGTATATACAGTAAGCAAATATGAAATATTGAATAAATACTATGTGATTTCATCTCGCCATTGCTGACACAACTACAGGCCATTTTTCCTTAATCGCTTAATGTATTTGATGTTTCATTTCATTCTATTTTCGTTTTATTCTATCATGAGAATGAAACGTTTCGGTGTCTTCAAAATGATTGTCAAATAATAAGCATACAAAACTTCAGACTGATATTTGTTCAACATGACATGAGCACATTTCAAACCATAATCAAACAGAACCATATATACATAAATCTAAGAAAAACAGAAGAAACTGACTAAATGCCATAACCACAATAAGCTCCTTGAATAGGTCACACCGGTATGATCAAGCTTTCAGAGCTTGCGACTCAGACGCTTCCTTCTCAACTTGTTCCATTTTGATTTCTTCAAAGGATGACGAAGAATCATTCCCATCAACTTCACTGGTATTGGGGATGTCAGTCATGTTTTCGGACTCATTTGGACTTGCCGAAGTGCGGCCAGAGCATACACCGGAATCATGCAGATTGGAGCTATCATCTGCGCAGCTTGTGGAATTCTCTTTCAGATCATCTGTCATTAATATGACTTCTTCATGGTCATGAACATCATCAGGTTTCTTGTCTTGGTTTTCAGCCTCATCCAAAAGATTCGTACAAGCTTTAAATGGTCTTGGATCAACAGAAGATGATATTTCACTATCCTGAACATTTGCATCAGCATCATTTTCATTATCAGACTCTTCCTCATCCGAAAAGTTTTCAGTCTCAAATCGGCTGCTTACATAGCTTCGAGTATAAGAGCTGGCACTAGTCTCCCGACTAGACCTGGATGCATCATCACGTTCCAAGTCTAAAAGCGAATCATCTTGACTTTCATCGTTGGCATTATTAGCATACTCTTCTGGAATGTGTTCTTTAGCCTCGGGAACAAAGAAATCTTCTTGTTGGGAAAGAGGAGCCATGAATTGGATCTCGGTATCACTGTAGATTTCTAAGAATGGGTACGCACATAGAGCATTGTCCTGAAAGAAAAATTTATCAATACAATTAAAAAGTTTGTTTTCAAACTATAATAAGACATTTTATATCAATTCAATATAACTCCAGTTAGTGGAAAGTATATGCCCTACACATGACAGCCAACAAACCCGGCCATAATACAGAGGAGAACCTCTTTATAACAGGTACAAACCATTTATATTGATATTTACAGATATATTTATCTTGTACACATAAAATTCTTGACAACATTTGAATTAAAAATGTTTATTATAGATGCACCCTTTCATTTGAAGTGAATAACGAAAGGTTGAAAATACTAGGAGTGTTTAAGAACTTAAAACATGTTTTTTATTAATTTTAAGTCGATTTTTGTTTGAATTGATATTGAGTATGAAATATAAACTCTCATCAAAACGCTTACTGTTATATACTCTGACAACTTTGGATACACTCGCCAAACCGCAATCAAACAGGAAATGATATTCACGTATGGGAATGATGTTTTCACACAGTGAGAAACTTTCGGCAGCTTCAGAACTTTAAATCCTTCTGCCAACATAGTGTCCAAGAGTTCTTGTTCAACTTTGACATTTCCTTCACTGAGTATAGCACCAACACAATACCTCAACTTTTCAGCAGGAATCTGAAGCAAGATATCAATGATTAGTCGAAAATTGTTTATGTTAAAAAAACATTTTGTAAATTAATTTTTTTCTTGGAAAACATTACAGGCTTGGGTAGTCCAAAGGTTACCAATAGTTTAAGTTCGGTAAATAGCTTAGTAAGCTGGAATTGTAATTGATGTATATCTAATGTGAAATAAAATTGTATCTAAAGTGCAATAGCCAATGCAATATTATGTCATGGATAAAAATAAAATCATGAATTTGACAGAATCTAATTCAAGATGTGTGAAACTTTTTCGGGGCAATACTAAAAGGCTGACCAAATGACTGCCCATTTAGATATAGAGGGAAAAGGCTGACCAGGCCAGAAAAGGCTGACCAGGAAAATAAAATAGAATTGAAAAGATGTTTTTAATAAAAAAATAACGTTATTATGTTTTAATAAGTATACATTCATTTAGAGTATTGTATTTTTATATGTTTTTTAAAAAAAAAAAAATGAGTTAAGAAATCGTGATGTTACAGTATACTGTATTGATATCGAATAATTCAAGTCGATGCGATACATTCTATTTCATTATCAATTTATAGATAACAATTGATATAAATATGTACAGCTTTGCATAACATTGTATAGATCTGTAAATATGAGTAATTGAAATAAACAAAATAAACCCCTCAAGTAAAGTGACTTTCATGGTAGCAGTTGCACTGGTTTGGTGAATGTGTGAGAAGTTCACACGATATTATTAAAGTTGTTCCTTGTTATAACTTATCGTAATTGGCGTAATTAAGTCAATTCAATATTTAAATAATTAATATAATTATGGACTTTGCTAGAAAAAGTTATGTTTACACTTGTGAAAAATTGTTCTACTTCAAACAAACATATAAAAGGTGTTTGAAGTTTGCCCATTCCTAATTGATCAAATTTAATTAGAAGATTAATCTCTTTAATCTGTTGTGTAGTCTTGTTTTATTCGTGAATAACCAATACAAGATATGCAAACTGTTGTTCGTGAGCAATTGATATTAGTATAAATTTCATGGTTCCTGTATTATATTAATATTATTTTAGATTTCGCTGAAAAGTGAAAAACATATATTGCTCTAGATATTTAATAAATTGTGTGATTTGGATCTATGTTATTTTGATTATAATATTACGTGGATTTGTGAATAGTTTATTCAAGTACTTGTGTTCATTTATAGACAGTTTAGTTTTTGTGAATTTAACCTTTGACTTTAATTTTTAAACAATTTCATTATGGCTTTAATAATTGAACATTCTCAGACAAAATACTTAGGTGGTTTAACTCGGTACCCAGTGTTTTCTTACTCGGGGGAAAGTCATACATGAATGCAAATAAAAAACGAAACTGATCATGAACGAATTATATCTACTACAGTCCTTTCCATTATGATCAATTAAGCGAGAAATTGTCACCAAGTCACAATAAAACTGCCACGAGGAGCAATTAGCGCCCCGGGTGTGAAATCGATGTACTATATTTGTTATGAAATTGTATTGATTTGGGTACTAATGTTGAATTAGTGAACGATACATTTTTCATAAATGAAGCTAAAAGACTATTTAAATCATGTTCAAATTACTTGATAATGTTTCAAAAGACCCACTCTTATGCAATCTATATAATTTTAATAGATGTTATTTAATACATGTATGTTACAATAGAAGGATACAGTTGATCATTTGTGAAACTTAATCTTATCTTTTCGCTGACTAACACGGTCAGCCTGTATTTGTTATGTTATTCGCTGACTATCACGGTCCGCCTTTTTCGAAACTTTAACTAACAAGGATAGTAGATAGTAGATGTTGTTTAATTCGGAAATAAAATATTTAAAAAGGCAATGTTAATACATGTATGATATAATAGTAGGATGCAGTTGATTATTTGTGAAACTTATTGACATAATGTAATTGGAAACATGTATTTCTTATCGCTGACCAACCTGGTTAGCCTTTTTCGAACACTTTCATAGCGTAATATCTTATCGCTGACCAACACGGTCAGCCAGTATTTGTTATGTTATTCGCTGAATATCACGGTCCGCCTTTTTCGAAACTCTAACTAACAACGATAGTAGATGTTGTTTAATTCGGAAAGAAAATATTTAAAAAGGTAATGTTAATACATGTATGATATAATAGAAGGATGCAGTTGATCATTTGTGAAACTTATTGACATAATGTAATTGGAAACATGTATTTCTTATCGCTGACCAACCTGGTCAGCCTTTTTCGAGCACTTACATAGCGTAATATCTTATCGCTGACTAACACGGCCAGCCTGTATTTGTTATGTTATTCGCTGACTATCACGGTCTGCCTTTTTCGAAACTCTAACTAACAACGATCTTAGATGTTGTTTAATTCGGAAAGAAAATATTTAAAAAGGTAATGTTAATGCATGTATGATATAATAGTAGGATGCAGTTGATCATTTGTGAAACTTAATGACATAATGTAATTGGAAACATGTATTTCTTATCGCTGACCAACCTGGTTAGCCTTTTTCGAACACTTACATAGCGTAATATTTTATCGCTGACCAACACGGTCAGCCAGTATTTGTTATGTTATTCGCTGACTATCACGGTCCCCCTTTTTCAAACGATAGTAGATGTTGTTTTAATCGGAAAGAAAATATTTAAAAAGGTAATGTTAATACATGTATGATATAATAGAAGGATGCGTTGATCATTTGTGAAACTTATTGACATAATGTAATTGGAAACATGTATTTCTTATCGCTGACCAACCTGGTCAGCCTTTTTCGAGCACTTACATAGCGTAATATCTTATCGCTGACCAACACGGCCAGCCTGTATTTGTTATGTTATTCGCTGACTATCACGGTCTGCCTTTTTCGAAACTCTAACTAACAATGATCTTAGATGTTGTTTAATTCGGAAAGAAAATATTTAAAAAGGTAATGTTAATGCATGTATGATATAATAGTAGGATGCAGTTGATAATTTGTGAAACTTAATGACATAATGTAATTGGAAACATGTATTTCTTATCGCTGACCAACCTGGTTAGCCTTTTTCGAACACTTACATAGCGTAATATTTTATCGCTGACCAACACGGTCAGCCAGTATTTGTTATGTTATTCGCTGACTATCACGGTCCGCCTTTTTCAAACTCTAACTAACAACGATAGTAGATAGTAGATGTTGTTTAATTCGGAAAGAAAATATTTAAAAAGTAATGTTAATACATGTATGATATAATAGAAGGATACAGTTGAACATTTGTGAAACTTAATGACATATGAGCATAAGAATAAAATTTATTTAATCGACAGCATGGGAAACGAACAACGTGATGATAGAATTATTCCGGATGGGCTAAAAATTCAACTATCGCAGATTTATGGGGAAAATAAAGACTGTCTAAATATTGTTGTACCTACAGTCCAAAAACAAGACAATGCAATAGATTGTGGCTTATATGCCATTTATTTAACCATTAAATCAATCAATAAATAAATAAATCAATCAATGGATACTTTTCCTTACAAAAACGTTACGAAAAGTCACCCATCTTCAACTAAACGCTCTTATAATTTATAATATATTAATAATATATCAATTTTGATAATAAAAATAGTACACAGAAATAAATAAAATAACAAAAAAATAATAAAATATTTAAAAAAAATCCATTCTCATTTTTCTGGTCAGCCTTTTCTGGCCTGGTCAGCCTTTTCCCTCTATATATATATTGGCAGCTAGTCCAAATAATTGTACGTTGACAGATTTTTTTTAGATTTTTGATATGGCAAATCCTTCACGTACAAATTGTTTAGTATCAAAAGTGGGTAGTTGTTCCGATCAGGATTCCGGGTTAAAGCATATGTCGTCTATAAAATATCATAAAAACAAGAAATATTACCAGATAATTTTATTTTATATTAGTTCCGTACACAAAAAATAAATATCCAACTTATAATTATGAGTTTGACGGCTTTTCTTCATTTCATTCTGTCAAAACATAACGATATATACATGAAGGGCACCTGCAAGGCTTCAGGGCACAGTTTTAAATCGCTCTGAACATTTCGGCCATGGCCGAGTTATTACGATTGTATAACGAGGTCTATCTCGAAGCTTTGTCAGAGGAGGCCGAGTTATTACGAGTGTATCGAGTTGTTCCCCTTCACATAATTGTTTTCTGTGTCAGTCAACTTTCGTTTTATTGGAAAGGTAAACAACTTGTTTTAATGCATTAAATGCTTGTTTAGTGCAAAATAGCATTTCACTTACATGGTAAAATATGAATATAACTCTTTATGGTCAATTTCAACCATAAAATACTTCACTTAAAACAATTTCAATATTTTTAAAACACCCCCGTTTTTTGCACATTCCCGTTTAAACGTTAGGGATTGGAAGAATCCCGTATAAAACGTCTAATATTTTAGACTATATTGGCAGCCATTTGGTCAGCCTTTTAGCACGACCCACTTTTTCGGCTGTTTCATCCTTGCATATCGCTTTTTATCATAAAAAAAAAACATTGAGTTCATACCATTTTAGGATTGTCATAGTAGATTCCAATGGGTTTGGAATGTGGGGCAAATTTGTAAACTTCAGTGAACAAATCTCCACTGTTTTTGTAGGGTCCTTTTCCAAATTTGTAAGCAACTGTAACTTTGCCAATAGGCGGGGAACCTGCACCGACTTCAATTTTCTTCGTTATACCCAAAATATGTAACAAAAACACGATAGTTAGACAGAAAAATAAAAATAAAATTAGAATTGCAATCATAATCAGCGTTAAATCCTCCATGTTGAACCGAAAGTGAAATAACAGAAAAGAAAACGAGTGACGCAATTAAATACCGTACTGTAACCGTACCAGGTACCGTGTCAGATGATTATTTTTTTCGTTTATCTCAAGTGAACACATTGAGAGCAGTTTGTGTTATTAATATAATTTAGAATTCCGAAGCATGGTATAGCATCATAAATGAATATAAGCAGGTATTTTTGGCATTTATGACTATAAGTCTGAGTATTTTTTTACTGATTGGTATATTGGAAGAGCAGAATGTAAAATCAACCAACAAACAAGAGCAACAAAGCTGTTTTGCAAGTTTTATAATACCACTCTCAGACATGCATTTCACAAATAAAAGGATGCTTGTCTGCACAGTCGACATCTCCCCATTCGTAATCGCTACTCTGATACTGTAGAAGCAGGCAGTCCTGGGCGTTACCAACATTGTTCGGCTGCCCGGCATGCCAGTCTGTGTAGTTGAGACTGTAGGGGTAGCCGGTATCTGTCCACATGAAGCTGGCCTCCGTCCGTTCGTCATTTCCACTGGTGTACCATCCGTGTTGGCCAGCGGTTGTGTAAGCTGTTAAAGAATAAAGGATTGTGTTTAGTTTCAATACTGGACAAAAAAAAGAAGCGAAAGTTTGTCGGTTATTGACGATTCGTTTACTGAATAAGTCGCAAGCCTAACTCGAACACGTTCGGCGTTTTTACGGAATAGACCAATCAATGTTACCGGAGATGACCGAGTAGATACAACTGTCTTTAGACAGTCAAGTAAAGTGGTAGGTAAGCAAGAGGGTTCTACACAGATACAATATCACTAGATTATGGAATAGACAATCGGCACATGTTCGTCTATTATCAAAGGTTTGCGGGAGATGGCCGATACTGATATGAACTTGACTGAGAGATAAGCAAGTCATTTCAATTAACATTTAATGTACAATTTTACCGGCATTTGTCTGCATGGCATCTACGAGGAACTGCTGCTCAAGTTCCGAGTTGATGCCGACGAGGTGACCGTTGGATGCTTCTGACTTACATTCGTCAACTGCCTCGTACCAGGAGCGAGGCGTGATGTGGAAGGAATAGCAAGAGGTTACGTTTCCTTGGACTAACTTTCTGGATCCCGCTGGACAGTCGGGGATTGCTGGAATATATTTTTACAATTTTGATCGTTTGTTACGGGCAAGGCTTACAATATCTGACCACCGGTATTGTTTTGTAGAATTTTAATTATTGACATTATTGAAATGTTTTCAACAATCTGATCGAAAACCCCAATATCGTACTTCCCTTGTGCATAGAGGACGACATTTAAAGATGTATTCAACCATATAAATATTCATTGTACTTTCCAGGTTCCTATAAACCTGTGTGCATAATTGTAAAAGTTCACTTGGACAATTTAAAGGTGTAAGCTTGGGAGGGGGCATAGGTAATGGATCCAAGAGTGTATTATAAGTATGTATCATGTGTTTCCGGTACGGATAGTAAAATCCGACCCGAGGAAACACGCGTAAGCCGGTAACGACCGAGGCTTGCCGAGTTACCGGCCACGCAGCTAGCCCGAAGGTTGGATTTTTCGATCCGAACCGGAAAAACATGATTGTTTTTTTGTCTTACATATCCATTTGTGGAAAAATGACGTAGAAAGCGCACTTTTATAATAATAAAATAAACAATAAAAGCGCGTGCGACGTTGTAAACTGATGTCATAAAGCACAGTGATTTTAAATCACTATTGGCGTCAAATAGTTCCGTTACAAATCACATTTTTACGATTATTTATGTTCAATCTTAATTAAAAGTCTCGCATTCTTATATTTTTAATTGCGCTTTATTGAAATGGCATAATATACTTTTCATAAACCATACAAGAAAAGAAAATAAGAAGTAGCGCGTTGTTGCGCGTGACTCATCTTACATGGAACTGGTGGTCCCCTCAAACACGATCTGATTAATGGAGGTAGAAACGAACCTGAGCATGAGGTGTTGTAGATGTACACATCGTCGAAGGAGATGAAACCAAGTGTATCATAGTTGTCTTGGCGTGAAGGATAGGGATATAACGGTGTGAGTGTGTAGTAGGAACTTGTGGTCCCCTCAAACACGATCTGAATGGTGAATGTGAATTATGAAATCACTTTTTAGTTGTGTGTACATATTAAATTAGTGGATGAGAATGACTTCGATGGGTGTTGTAGCAGCGGTGGTTCTTTGTTGATATTGCAATGATGGAGATGATTATAAACATGCAATAAAATACACATTATGATGCTTTACATAATTTTCCCTCCATAGTGTTGGTAAAAGACTGTCGTAAATTTCTTTCTATAGGCCTGTTTTACAATAGAAACAACACTCTACAATATTCCTAGCCAATTTGTAATTACAATTGTTTTAATGTTTATTTATTTTTCACATTTAGTGTCGATATTTTCACAATTCAAACTGGCCATATTTATCTTACCCTAATAGGCTGTGCAGTATACTCGGAGTCCAGGGAAATTTGGGCCATATGCCAATATTCGTCTTCATTTCCGGTCATCGTGTATACTGGGTATCCGTCGCCGCCACCGACCTGTGCAAAACAACAATAACAAACGAGATTGTAATAGAGACATAATTTTACCGAAATCATGACATCCAAAACAGAATATGCATAAAATGGCATACAGCATGATGAACATTTCGATTGATTAGTTATACCCCCACAATCGAAGTTTGAGGGGGTATATAGGAGTGAGCTTGTCGGTCGTTCTGTCGGTCGGTCTGTCTGTCGGTCGGTCTGTCGGTTTTCATGGTTTCCGGACGATAACTCATGAAAGGCTAGACAGATTTGAAAAAAATTTGGTACACCGGTGTAACATCAGAAGATACAGGTCAAGTTCGATATTGGGGCTGGTGGGGCCAAGGTCAAGGTCACTGTTACTAAAAATAGAAAAACGGTTTCCGGACGATAACTCTTGAAAGGCTTGACAGATTTGAAAAAAAATTGGTACACAGGTGAAACATCAGAAGATACAGCTCAGGTTCGATATTGGGGCTGGTGGGGCCAAGGTCAAGGTCACTGTTACTAAAAATAGAAAAACGGTTTCCGGACGATAACTCATGAAAGGCTAGACGGATTTGAACAATTTTTGGTACACAGGTTTAACATCAGAAGATACAGATCAAGTTAGTGAGCTTGTCGGTCGGTCGGTTGGTCGGTCGGTCGGTCTGTCGGTCTGTCGGTCGAATTTCATTGTTTCCGGACGATAACTCATGAAAGGCTTGACAGATTTACAAAAAAATTGGTACACAGGTGTAACATCAGAAGATACAGGTCAAGTTCGATATTGGGGCTGGTGGGGCCAAGGTCAAGGTCACTGTTACTAAAAATAGAAAAACGGTTTCCGGACGAAAACTCGTGAAAGGCTTGACAGATTTGAACAATTTTTGGTACACAGGTGTAACATCAAAAGATACAGGTCAAGTTCGATTTTGGGGCTGGTGGGGCCAAGGTCAAGGTTACTGTTACTAAAAAAAGAAAAACGGTTTCCGGACGATAACTCATGAAAGGCTAAACGGATTTAAACAATATTTGGTACACAGGTGAAACATCAGAAGATACAGATCAATGTCGATATTGGGGCTGGTGGGGTCAAGGTCACTGTTACTAAAAATAGAAAAATGGTTTCCGGACGATAACTCATGAAAGGCTTGACAGATTTGAACATTTTTTTGGCAGTAACCTTGGAGTTATGGCCTCTTTTCAATAGAATGGTTTGCCATTCCTGTGTCCAGGCGGCATTTGGGGGTATTCGTCACTCCTGTGACAGCTCTAGTTTAAAAAAAAAATGACCGTTGAATGGATCACGTAGTTAAGCCTAGGGACCTTCATTACTTTAAAGAATCTTCATGATTTATGCCTCATTACACTAAACTGGGATTCATTTTGAACTTAGTGATAAAACTTTCACGTTAAAGCACTACAATTAATTAATTAATTAATTAATTAATTAATTAATTATTATTATTATTATTATTATTATTATTATTATTATTTATATACGGACACCATTTTCATGGCTAAAACACAATGTCATATTCACCACAACATTTTCATTAAGAATTAATTAAGGATGATGTTAAGCAACACTATTGTCTCCCCGGCTCTTATTTCTGGAAACATCTTATGTCCCTAATAACAGGATTTAGCAAAACTCTTTTTTGTTATATTTTTTTTTTGTGTAATATTCTCAATTTGAAGAGTTTTGAGACTTTTAAAGCAAAATATCTGTATGATGATCGCGATTTATGGTTTATTTCTTCACAAACATTTTGTTTTATAAATCAAGTTAAAATTAGTAATCTGGCCACTGTTATGCTTAAGATCATTCGAGATATTTGGGCCTGTTCACATCTTTTATTTTCACAATTCACCTGCGCATAAACATTAAGCGTTCCGATATTTGCACCATTCATTGTGTACCAGAATCGAACACAATACTCGTTAGCTGCAGGAAGTTCCGGTGACGTCATTCGCGCTTTTCTCGGGGTCACGTCGGGTGAGGGTGAAGATGACGCATGGAAGGGTTTCAGGGTGGGGTCGATGTACATGTAGTGTCCTTGGAAATGAAGGGACATTTTATTATTCAGATTTCTTGAAACTTCTCAATCACGATTATAACATGTAAATTTCAATGCAGATAGAAATGCGAATTCTTCATTCTTGATTGCTAATGAGTATCTACCTTAAGCTGACAATCAATAGATAGATAAGAATTCAACACCAAATGCCGTTTGAAATGAATACCATTTGGGGAGCCGTATGTATGGTCTTCGACAGGTCCGGAGTACACATCCTGCTTTCCCGTGCCTCTGTGCCAACATTCTACCTCACTGCTTGTGCACGTGTCCAACGTGTAGTTGCAGTTGTGTAAGTCCTCAAACCCACAGTAGTGACTCACATAATCCCCATACAAAACTGAAACAAAAAAAGCTTTCATTCAAAATGACGTACTGTACAAGGGTGTCACGCTTTTTCAGTTTGTTCTAATCATTCCAAACTGTGTTGTTAGTTTGTGAACACCAAGTGGGACAAGTGGACTTCCTCCGGGAACACCCACAGCACAGGACCACACTCTCGCGTGTGCCAACAAGATTGATTATATAATGCTGTAATATGTATATTCTATACCAGTTTGCAGCCTACATGTGACATTGGGTTGTGTGTGTGTGTGGGGGGGGGGCGAAAACCGGTTTAATCGCCAACTTGTTAATTTATCTGAGGCGTGTTTACCTGGTGTGTTGGTCGTCTGTGAATCTAGGAGATTAAGTTGCGTCTGACAAATGGTCAGTTTATCGCTAGTGGACAGCAATTCAGTCCTAAGTCTGTCCGTCTCTATCGTCATTGAGGAAACCATGTTCGCCAACTCGACCTGATCGTTGAAATAATAATTAACACCAATTTTATTCCATCCCCCAATACCCCGATGTTTGATTGTAATAGATACAAGATAAGGATTCAGCCATTGAAACATATCGTTCCGGACTGGTCTCATGCCAAAAGTGAATTCTATTGTAGGGATGCATTGAAGAAAAGAAAAAAAGACCTAAATTATTATTTTCCTTTTTTTTTAAGAAAGTTAAAACTTAATCAATTGACCCTACATGGAAAAGCCCATCAGCATGAATATAACAAAGATCATGTTGACATGCACACTGATCAAGAGACAGAGCGCTGCAAGTCAACCACAACCATTTTTATGTTCCCTTTTTTATTTATGATTTTACTAAATGGTTAAGAAAAAGTATCCTGTTATATTATTGATATGCGCTTTGGTTCTGTATACAATCGAATAGTGCAGCCATTTTAAAACTATTATTTCAATTCATTCCATTTTAGGATGTGGCAATCATTTCTATCCTTTTTGTAATACCGAAAAAAATGCTATTTCTTTTGTAATAACGATATTTATGGATCGTTGTTTAATACAGTCATTTAAGGCCTGCCATAGTGGTTATACTTTCGGACAATCCCAAAATAGGTGAGCAATTGTTTCGATATTTATGTTACAAAAGTTCGAAGTTTAATTTTACATTTGAGCAAATATGTATTTGTGTGTATTATTGTTAGCTATAATTTGTATAGAAAGCTTTGTAGCGATGTATCGTTTGGGCTTATGTAAATAGTATTATATATTTCCAACCAATATTTTCTATGGGCGGGAATTTTAGTTGCCATTTAATTTCTGTTGATGGATAAATATTTTTTATTGTATCGAATATAGTAATTTCTTTATTTGGCCTGTATTTTGGGGAATGGTTTGACTGTTACTTTCGGATTTAATTTTCGTTTATAGATGAATTTGGATACAGTTAAATAGAATCGTGCTTTATTGCTTCAAACTGGAAAACCCATTTACCCTGAAATCTTATATGTGATCAAAAATGTGTATGTTTTTTTGATACAATTCTTAAAAAATATAATGTTGCCGTTTTGTTTTATCACCTTATTTATCCAAATTATTGTTTTACTTACGTTTGTTTTCGACAACCAAGACTTGGGTAAATCATCAAGGAAAAAATATCATTGGTACATAATGTTGTTACGCCAAACCAAAAATACTTTTCATTTCATAGCAGCAGTTATTTAATACTGTGCGTTTTCCAGAGAAAGTGATAGCCATTTCGCTATTAAAATTTCAAAGCTTCAATTTCTCGAACAATCGTATGTCCCTTATAATGGGACTAAGCTAAGCTCACTATTCTTGTTTCAGTATAAAATGCGTAATATCCTCATTTTGAAAAGTTTTGAGACCTTTATAGGAAATTTATAATCTTTTTAATCATCACGATCGCATATCTTTTACTTTACAAAATCAAGTTCATGTAAATAATATTGCAAACATTAAAAAGTAAGTTAATGTAATCAACTGGGCCATATTAAACATATCTAACCTGGCTCTTGGTCAACAGCAGCTGATGGTGAGTAAGATCAGCCGTGAGGTTTTGTTTCTCCATCATCAGAACAGAGTACTGAGTCTCCATGCCTGATAGCTGTTGTTGGGTGGTGTTCAGTGTCTGTGCTAGCTTGTTGAAGTTTGACTGTAGGGTGTTCATGTTTGTGTTCAAGGTGGCAACGTCATTGTTAAGAGCGTCTATGTCCTTGCAGGAGCAGCTCTGAAAGTCAAAGTGTCGAATTTAGCTTTAATGGATGTAAATGATTTACTGTCAGAAATACACACTCCAACTTGTTGAAATTCCATAACGCTTTAAATGAAAACACCCAAGTTTTACTATAGTCACTCAAAGAAGAAACAAAAAGGAATTTAAGTTATATCTTAGTTGTATTTCGATTTGATTAATATTAGCGGTTTTCATAAACATGTAGTTAATATTTATAACATGCACAGTCGATTTGGAAATCATTTGGAAAACCTGAAATCCAGTCGTGGAGCCACTACCACTGCCTGTCGCACTTGTATCCGTGGTCGCCCTCGATGACACTGAGTCGCATTGACTCGAATGTCCGAGCTTAACATTGTACACACACTGTCCGTTGAAAAAGCTACAACCCGGGTCAAGCGTCTGCGATGTCACCCTGGATATCCATGCTGTTACGATCAACACGAGAAGTCCCCGCATTGTAAAGGACTTTTTTCCTTATACGTGTAACGGACAACTTGTTTTATGTCGTTATCTCACAAATGTCCTAATGTTCTGAAATTTATATAATGGCCAACGTCACCACTCGAACTAGAAACTGATAAGAAATAAAAAAAAATACTCTGTTAAGTCAGCATATATTTGGTTACGGATCTAAAAAGAGCCAATGTTTTGTTGCTCTTTGACTGATAACAGTGTTCATTGTCTTTAATATCTGCATGAAAATTTATGTATACACTTGACAGAAATGTTGCGATGTGTACCAAGGTTATGTCTATCTGCATCTCGAATTCCGTTGCTCGGTTTGTCATAGTGTGTGTACGTAATTTATACAGGTCTAAGTTCTTCTCAAATAAAATTATGGAATATACCTCTCTAAATTTCCAAATTATGTCAAGATAATCTTAATCGGGAAAATTGGTGTCTTAGTTTTATATTATCAATAGAATCTAAATATTTCTCGTTCTTAAATTTACATTTTAACATTTAATAATACTCCATTTTGGGCTGATAAAACATATCATGGTTCTTTGTTTGCATAAAACAGATATGGGAATCTAACCAGCTCACTCAAACCAGCTGCATTTGGAATCAGGGGTGAATTAACACGAGCAAAACTCTAAGGATGAGATTCTTCTGGAATTAACTAAATTGCGGAAAAGTTGATATTTTTTAAAAATGCTTAAAGTGACACTCTTATTCAAAATCAATATATTCACAGGTATAAACTACATAAGTTTAGAGTGATTAACTTTTATCTACTTACTAAAGAATGCATTTATGGAAAATACTGATGACAAGATTGTAACCAAAAATATGAGAGATGACTACGTGCGCGAGATATCCTGAGGCTCTGTCATCACTATCACCACCGGATAGACAAATATCGCCATCGTCTAGCAGACAGAGCTAGGAATGTTAAAGATTGTCCGCGGACGCGGCTGGTAAACAGACGTTATTCATCCCAAGCCACTAAAGAAGTTAAATTTGCGTCCGATTGTTACACTCTAAATCAGTTCATTTCCGGCGAACTGACTAGAGATATCCAAGAGGTTTTTGCCAGCACGTCTACCAATGACACTATCGTACTTGACTCGGGCGTGGATACAGACGCTATTCAAAAACCGACTGTGCCAGGCAATGAAAGTAAATCTACAGGCCGAATTTTCAAACAGTTCATGCTTATTTAAAACTGTACAAAATGAACTAACTTGTCGTCAAACTACCGACTAATGAATCCTACAGTTAGAAGCATATTAGCTAGACTGCGGGTGACTAAGGCCGACTCTGATATAAAGAAGTGACAGAACGAAACAAATATATTAGGAGTCCCGATAACCACCATAAACCAAAGACTCCTACACCGCCAACAGGGAGACAGAAATTCGGTTATTTCCAAAGAAAGTGGAACAGGAAGAAATTACGCGGAAGTAGTTAACATGTCTGATTCAGATACGTCTGAGTCAATGTTGTCAATGTAGTACTCTACATTTCGACGCCTTTTCGCTGACACAAAACGTTCATTTTGGAGTTTGGGCGAAGAATCGTCTACGTGTATCTGCGTCGCATGCGCAATTTTACAATTTTCATTTTGAGGTTGATTGGCATGGTGAGTATACTGTTCCGATGTGTTTGCTGCTGATTCGATGTCTGTCGTATTTCCTTCTGGTATAGATACGGCATTTTGTCTGTTCGGGGTGGATGAAACTTCGACTGGAAGTTGTTTCGTTTTATTCTGCTCAGATACGTAGGCCACATTGTATGGCTCTTTCCTGTCAAGAGAAATTTACATTGTTACCTCCTTCGTTTTACTGTCATGTTTAGTAACTGACGTATCACTGTTTGTTTTCCCTTGTGGGTTTTTAACTACTTTCGCGTAGTTTCTTTCTGTTCCACTTTCTTTGGAAATAACCCAATTTCTGTCTCCCTGTTGGCGGGGTAGGAGTCTTTGGTTTATGGTGGTTATCGCATTTTTAGAAAATATCAACTTTTCCGCAATTTAGTTAATTCCAGAAGAATCTCATCCTTGAGGTTTTGCTCGTGTTAATTCGCCCCTGACTCAAATTGCAGCTGGTTTGAGTGAGCTGGTTAGATTCCCATATCTGTTTTATGCAAACAAAGAACCATGATATGTTTTATTAGCCCAAAATGGAGTATTATTGAATGTTAAAATGTGAATTTAAGAACGAGAAATATTTAGATTCTATTGATAATATAAAACTAAGACACCAATTTTCCCGATTAAGATTATCTTGACATAATTTGGAAATTTAGAGAGGTATATTCCATAATTTTATTTGAGAAGAACTTAGACCTGTATAAATTTCGTACACACACTATGACAAACCGAGCAACGGAATTCGAGATGCAGATAGACATAACCTTGGTACACATCGCAACATTTCTGTCAAGTGTATACATAAATTTTCATGCAGATATTAAAGACAATGAACACTGTTATCAGTCAAAGAGCAACAAAACATCGGCTCTTTTTAGATCCGTAACCAAATATATGCTGACTTAACAGAGTATTTTGTTTTATTTCTTATCAGTTACTAGTTCGTGTGGTGACGTTGGCCATTATATAAATTTCAGAACATTAGGACATTTGTGAGATAACGACATAAAACAAATTGTCCGTTACACGTATTAAGAACAAAGTCCTTTACAATGCGGGGACTTCTCGTGTTGATCGTAACAGTATGGATATCCAGGGTGACATCGCAGACGCTTGACCCGGGTTGTAGCTTTTTCAACGGACAGTGTGTGTACAATGTTAAGCTCGGACATTCGGGTCAATGCGACTCAGTGTCATCGAGGGCGACCACGGATACAAGTGCGACAGGCAGTGGTAGTGGCTCCACGACTGGATTTCAGGTTTTCCAAATGATTTCCAAATCGACTGTGCATGTTATAAATATTAACTACATGTTTATGAAAACCGCTAATATTAATCAAATCGAAATACAACTAAGATATAACTTAAATTCCTTTTTGTTTCTTCTTTGAGTGACTATAGTAAAACTTGGGTGTTTTCATTTAAAGCGTTATGGAATTTCAACAAGTTGGAGTGTGTATTTCTGACAGTAAATCATTTACATCCATTAAAGCTAAATTCGACACTTTGACTTTCAGAGCTGCTCCTGCAAGGACATAGACGCTCTTAACAATGACGTTGCCACCTTGAACACAAACATGAACACCCTACAGTCAAACTTCAACAAGCTAGCACAGACACTGAACATCACCCAACAACAGCTATCAGGCAAGGCGGCACAGAACTCATTACTGATGATGGAGAAACAGAACCTCACGGCTGATCTTACTCACCATCAGCTGCTGTTGACCAAGAGCCAGGTTAGATATGTTTAATATGGCCCAGTTGATTACATTAACTTACTTTTTAATGTTTGCAATATTATTTACATGAACTTGATTTTGTAAAGTAAAAGATATGTGATCGTGATGATTAAAAAGATTATGAATTTCCTATAAAGGTCTCAAAACTTTTCGAAATGAGGATATTACGCATTTTATACCGAAACAAGAATGGTGAGCTTAGCTTAGTCCCATTATAAGGGACATACGATTGTTCGAGAAATTGAAGCTTTGAATTTTTAATAGCGAAATGGCTATCACTTTCTCTGGAAATCACACTGTATAAAAATAACTGCTGCTATGAAATGAAAAGTAATTTTGGTTTGGCGTAACAACATTATGTACCAATGATTTTTTTTTCCTTGATGATTTACCCAAGTCTTGGTTGTCGAAAACAAACGTAAGTAAAACAATAATTTGGATTAATAAGGTGATAAACAAAACGGCAACATTATATTTTTTAGGAATTGTATCAAAAAGGCATATACTTATTTGATCACATATAAGATTTCAGGGTAAATGGGTTTTCCAGTTTGAAGCAATAAAGCACGATTCTATTTAACTGTATCCAAATTCATCTAT
The DNA here is from genome assembly GCF_026914265.1 of Mya arenaria. Classification (NCBI taxonomy): domain Eukaryota; kingdom Metazoa; phylum Mollusca; class Bivalvia; order Myida; family Myidae; genus Mya; species Mya arenaria. Next base: position 41,925,844 of record NC_069135.1, read on the forward strand.
AAACGAAAATATCAGTCAAACCATGCCCAAAAATACAGACAAGATAAAGAAATTTCTATATTCGATACAATAAAAAAAAATATTTATCCATCAACAGAAATTAAATGGCAACTTAAATTCCCGAACATAGAAAATATTGGTTGGAAATATATAATATATAATGACAATACATTGTATTCGAATGAAAATGTAATCAAAAGGTTTTAAGGCTACATTCAAAATGGCTTTAAAGCCGTTGAAATTCAGTCATGCAGAGATTCCAATAAACTCGACGAGTTAAAAAATCACCTAAATCCTGCAGGTCCAATAGAAGTCCCAACCATTTGACAGAAAACTTTACCCAAGAAGAGGTCAAAAAGGCGATAAAACTATTGAAAACAAGAAAAAGCCCGGGTATAGATCATATACTGGATGAGAACGTGATACACGGAGGCGACGCCCTAACATATATACTAACGGCACTATTTAACAACATACTCTTCAGCGTAGTATGCCCAGAACGCTGGAAAGCGAGCATATTGATTCCACTATATAAGGGCAAAGGATAATCGAGAACAGATCCGAATAGCTACAGACCAGTATCTCGTATGCCGTCCTTCGACAAACTGTTCGAAAAAATTGTTCGAAATAGACTAGACAATTACTTATATTTACACCTCAAAATCCATTCCTTAAATGCACTGACTTTCGGCAATTGCGTTCATCAATCGATGAACGCAACATCTTCGGATATGTTCGGATCGCAATTGATCGCATAACAATATACATTTTAGAAAGTGCTAAGTTATTATATTTTAAACGTTTTGTTGCCAAAAGTGTTTCAATTTTTCGTTTAAAAGTGATTTCAAGTGGTTGATCTTTTCCCGCGTTATTGTGACGTCATTTGAAAAAAAATGTTTCCGGTAACAGTCGGGTCGTCCTATTTACAGAATGTGTAAGAAAGGATTACTGAAAGGTAATCCGAAATGAACTTAAGTATTTTTATAACGTTCCTTGAACAAAAGAATGACCTATTGGTGTAAATATAATGAATGAATTGCGGGGTTGATGTCATTATCGGGGATATGAACGCAATTAGGCTGGTCATAGTACGCGTGGAATCCTTCGGACTCCACACACTTAGACCAGCCAATTGCGTTCATACCCCAATAATGACATCAACCCCGCAATTCATTTCTTAAATAACTCACGCAGACAAAATTTCCATCGCTTCAACAACAGGGCTTCCTGAAGAAACTAAGCTGCAACAGTAGCCTTGAACCAACAAGAGAACGTATATCACCAATTTGAAAGGAATAGCAACGTATACGTCGGCATGCTGGACCAGAAAGCAGCCTTCGATTCGGCATAGCACCAAGGACTCTTCCTGAAACTTGGTCGACTCGGTATTAGAGGCAAACTTCTGCGTATACTATTATCTTCGTATAAAGACTTGAAGTGTGTTATAAGACTAAACGGTGACATGTCTGAAGAGATAAACATTATGAAATCTGTAAGGCAATGTGGGGTCTTATCAACGTTTTTTTTACCTCGCTTATCTAAATGAACTACTCCAAATACTTGAAAAAACAACAACAATAGATGCTCAGTGCTCTCTACCAAGGGCAGTAATCCGACATTTGTTGACGACATATCCTTAATTGAGTTATCTCCCTTGAGTCTTCAACGCATGCTGGACATAATGTATCACTACTGCACCGAATGGAAGGTAGCTATAAACGTTATGAAGTCTCTTGTCTAAGTGTTTGCCAAGAAGCGAAATGTACCGCCCATTGGCATGTTATACGGAGATAAGTTCAGGCAAACAGCGCAAACCATCTTGGGATGAGACAAAACTCATACTTAAAGTGCAAAACTCGCATTGAGGAACGCTGCCAAAAAGCAAAAAAATGCGTTTTTTCGATATGTCCGCACAAGGTTAACATCCTTACGCTCTTAACCCTTTAGTTTCTATAAACCTTTACAAGAAAATAATCATGCAAATAATCTTATATGTCAGTGAACTGTGGAACAGTCTTACATGACGTTATTACAAAATGGGTAAAAGAAACCAACATTGAATTTCCAAACCGACAGCAAAACGCATACCAAAAGAATACAGGGGCAATAACTGCGTCTTTTAATTTGTAAGAATCCATCTATCACAATATAGAGCTCCACAACAAAGTATATGTCGCTATGATCGACAAAAAAATGGCCTTTGACACTGTATGGTTAGATGCAATATTTTACTGGGGCCGATTTCTCGAACGAAGCTGGCCCCAATTTCTCGAAACTTCTTAAGCCTAACAGGCTTAAGTCGCTTATTTCAATAAGCCAAAATACATACTGAAAATGGACTTTGATAAATGAAAAATGGTTTATTCTGATAATCATACAGATTATTTCTACATCATTTTAAAAAACTCTGGAAGACGTAAATATAACACATTTTATATAACAACAATAATAGTGAGATTAGCTTAATCCTGTTATATGGGACTTAAGAAGTTTCGAGAAATTGGGGCCTGATCTCCTTATAACAGGATTAAGCTAATCTTCTTATTTTAAAACATGTATTTCTGACGTTTCTTACACTGATGTCAAGAAAAGTATACTAAATCCTGAACATTAGTGAATAGTCTTTATTGAGACACTATAGTTTTCATTCAAGATATACATTTTCATAGATAATTTTGCAGTTGAAATAGTGAGTTAATCCGGTTATTCTTAAGAAAGTTTCGAGAAATCGGGCCCAGGACTTTGAATTCAAGGCAAAATTTGGTCCCTTATAGTTGACGCGCACAGTAATATGTAAAGTTGTATCATTGCAAAAGGTTTGACCTCCGAGTTCTTTCCCGTGCTGCAAGGTATACGCCAAGGGGGAATTATTTCAACTTGGATATATAATCTGTTCATAAATGGACTCTTAGATTCACTGGAGCGAAGTGGATAAGTTTTAAATGTTATAAACGTAATAACAAGTAACACTACGTTGACTGATGACATCGCGTTAGCGCAATTTCACCAAATGGTCTTCAAAATCTACTGAACATTACATACGATTATATATGTAATTATAGATACATACTAAACTCGTAATGGTTTTCGGTGACACTGCCAAAAATAAAACGAACATTAATTTCTATTTAGGGCCAAACAAAATTGAACGCACAGATAAAATAAGACATGTAGGTATACAACTAAACGACAAAATGACAGACAATGATAAAATATCGGTAGCGTGCAAGAAAGCAGAATCATCATTCTATTCCCTACTATCAATCAACATCGGAACGTTTTACATCAATCCCCTTACATCAGCATCGTTAGATTCAAAAATGTGTACACCAAAACTTCTTTTCGGAGCAGAACTCTGGAACAATCTAACAAAATCAAACTGCATGCAATTAGAACGTTTTATACGAATGGCGGCAAAAACTATTCAACGATTTCCCATTCTAACACAAACCGATATCTGTTTAGCGATGTTAGGCTGGAAACGTATAGTAAGCGAAATAAATTTAAGGAAGCTTCTGTTCCTCGAACGGCTATGCAATATGCCGACATCGGTGCTTACAAAACAGATCTTCAATAAAAGACTAGCCTTATTTTCTTGCAGGACTGATAAGTGTATTCAAAAAGGATTTGTTCCAGACATTATAAGGATTTTGTCAAAATGCAAGTTATCTGATTTTATTATTAGATATATACAAATAGGAATGTTTCCTAAAAAGTCAATGTGGAAACGTAAATGCAAAATGTTGGTGTATAATATGGAATTCGACGATTGGAAACTAAGAGGTTTCAAAGTGACGCAACTTTTTGTCGCTTCATGCTCCTGCATACAAGAATCGAACCGGCCATTATATGGACCTGTGCAAACGATTTTCAATCAAGGCGACATGCTCTTTAAGTTAGTAAACTTTGGATTGAACCTAGCATATACGAAAATAAGTCAGTTATGTTATGTCAATAAATAATGCCGTAAAGCATGTTCTATTTTCATGCAATTTATCGTCTGATATTAGAAATAATTTTAAAAATACGCTTTCAGAAAACTTTCCTCACGACATTTGTTCGTTGATTTCGTTTGGTAATGAGGGGGCAAAACTGCAATAATTGATAGGAAAAAACATTTAGCTTTCATAGATATGAAGGTACACAAACATTTCTTGAGAATAGCAATTCATTTTGTCTACAAATGCTTAACTATTTTGAAAATACATTTCAATTTCAATTAGCATGTTAACATAAGTTAGCAAGATTTCGATGATGACTCTTATGATTTTTTTAATCGTAAGTGATATTTTACTGATTGCATATTTATGTAATAATTTGTTTGCTGTATAATAATACCGATACAAATGTTACAATAAGTAGATATCGTAAATGTTCCTTTTTAACCTCATTTCATTGTTATAATGTTTGTAAACCTGTTTCTAGTCCCTGCTTGCACAAAAGTTAATCGTGATAATGTAACATTTATGCTTGTTCGCATATGCTTTTTTCTCTCTTTTATTGTGTTATCTTTCTGCTTGCAACTGCATATCTGATCATATCATTACTATATCTTCACATGTACTTATCATGACATATTTCTTTTCGTTTATTTTGTTAACACATGCATTTATATGTTAATTAATATATGTATCTCGATCAGAGGAAATAAAGAGCATATATCACCAAATACGACATTATAACTATCAACAAACTGCAACATGTTAGTGTTAAAAAGATACAAGGTTTCCATATCAGAACAAGGTCGGATATGTGCGATTCGATGTTGGGTGTATGTAACTTATTATCTAACGTAATTATTAGAAAGCTTCTATTCCTGCATAAGCTATTGTCACTAGATAGTAAACGTACTAGCAGAAATATGTTTATTAAACGCTATTTAGATTTCATATCAGGAAGCACTTAGGTAACTCTTGGCTTTGTTCCCGATATATGCAGAATACTATGTACATCTGGTCTCCATAGCTTTATTAACAACATACTTGTTAATCCAAGGTCGATTCCTATTAGTTACGAATGGAAAAAAAACGAGTAAAACAACTTGTCATCGCAAGAGAAACAGAGCTGTGGTCATATAGAACTTTGTCGGATGAGGACTTCTATTATTTCCGAGTTCTACACCCAATATAAGCGCCCTTATTATATACAAGGTATTCGAAACAAATGCTGAAAATGAGATAGAACCATTCGCATCTAAACTATGGATTCGTTCGTATAAAACAGACACTGTCATCGAATGTTCTGTCTGCTCGCAAATGTGTTTACTGGGCGAGGAAGTTCATCTCTTGGGCGAATGCACGAGTACAGAACGACTTAGATGGAAATTCCTTTGTGAAGTCACCGAGCTGGACATCAATATAACCGAAATCATATTGCACGCAGACGCCGAAACATTCTACCCAACTGTACATCGTTCTCCAAGGAGCTATTTGAAAGACATGCATTCAGCTTTCTTGAACATATTATTACGGTTTACAATGAAATGTGTGGGCTACAAAGATGTATAATCACATAAAGAACAATAAGTTACAATCCACAAGTTTGAAAATGATTAATATTATTAACTTAATATGTTGTTGCTCGTTTGTTGTATGTGTAAATATAAGTTAAGAAAGAACACAAATACATGTTGTAAATAACAACTGGGTATGTACTGATTGTATATAACAGTGTATATAAGTTGTGTTTGAAGTATTGTGGTACCCCTACTGTGTTTCATAATCACACAAGTAATTATCCTGATTTTGTCACTGATGATAATTATTGTACTCATATGAATGTTTTACCTGTTGATTATGATATTGACCCAGTTATGAATCGTTATTCACAAGATAAATGCCGTGTAAATAGTTATGGTTTAACATTGTTAGATATTTGTAAACATACTGGCCTAATAATTCTGAATTCAAGGTTTGGCAAAGATAAATATATAGGTCGCAACACATTTGTTGGGAGTAGAGGTAGTAGTTTAGTTGATTACGTAATAAGTACACAAAATTTGTTTCAATATATTGACGTTTTTGAGGTACAAGATCCAAATATATTAAGTGATCACTGCCTTGTGGATATATCTCTTGTTTTTAATAAACCTGTATCTGTACATGTACAAAATGCCAAGTCATGTGAAACTAGAGATAGCTTTAAATATGTGTGGAATAACGGTAAAAAGCATATGTTTGCTGAAAACCTATCTTCAGAAAATACGATGAGTAAACTTAATTATTTCAATGTCAAGGTGAATAATGTTAAGTCTTCTTCTGATATTGATGAATGTATTACTGATTTTTCTAATATTATTGACGGGGTTGCGTCTCCTTTGTTTAAAAAGGATATTAAACACACATTAAACGCTGATAGCGATACTTCAGCCACTCATATCGTTGATTGTAAATGGTATACGCAAGAATGTTTTGAACTTAGAACTATTTTTCACAAAATGTTAAATGTCTATCGAAATAATAGATCTGATTTTAATAGACAAAATATGGTTCATGCACGAACGAAATATAAATCATGTATACGCAAATGTAAAATGGATTATGACCGCAATGAAACGGCAAAATTAACCGAGGCAAAACATAAAAACGTTAAGTTGTATTGGAAAATGCTTAAAACGTGTGCTGGTGTGAAACAGTCTAATATTCAAATTGATGTATTTAAGAAATATTTTGAGTCTGTGAATAACCCAGATGATCACTTTTTTAGGCCTGATGAAGATGTTTTGTATTTTATAGAGAGGTATGAACAAAATGATTTTAATATAATGTTTCATGAATTGAATGTCCCTATTACTGAACAGTGCTTACTAAAAGCAATTCGTCAACTACAGAAAAATAGAAGTAGTGGTCCGGATAAATGCCTTAACGAATTCTTTATTAATGGTAAACATGTTTTAATGCCATTTTTGTTAAACCTGTTTAACAAAATTTTTGAAGTAGGATACTTCCCAGAAAGTTAGTCTGAAGGATTTGTAATACCCCTACATAAAAAAGGCAATATCAATGATGAAAACAATTATAGAGGAATTACATTATTGAGTACATTAGGTAAATTATTTTCACGTGTTTTAAATAATAGACTGGTAGAATGGGCAGAAAATTATGGTGTATATATTGAGGCCTAGTCAGGCTTCAGGCAAAAAATGGGCACGGTAGATAATATATTTGTTTTGCATGGTTTGATTTCTCATATGATTAATAACGGTAAAAAATTATATTGCGCTTTTATTGATTTTAGCAAAGCCTTTGATTATGTTGTTAGAAACAACTTGTGGCTAAAATTAATACAATTAGGCGTCCGTGGCAAAATATTGAATATTATAAGATCTATGTACAACTCAGTAAAATCAAGAGTAAAATATTGTAACTCTAAGTAAACCATTTAATTATATTTTAGGGGTACGTCAGGGTGAATGCTTATCACCATTTTTATTTGCTATGTTTCTAAATGATATTGAAGACATGTATATACATAGTGGTATGCACGGTATAGATGTTTAAAATATTTCTTATTTTATACGCGGATGATATTGTTTTATTTGCAAACACTGAAAATGAATTACAGAATAGTCTAGATATGTTATATGAATATTGTAATAAGTGGAAATTAGTTGTTAACACTGATAAAACTAAAATTATGATTTTTCGCAAAGGTGGCCGTTTGAATGTTGATACTATGTTTTATTATAATAACTGTCCTGTTGAAGTTGTAAACAAATTTACATACCTAGGTATTGTATTCACTACTGGAGGTTCTTTTTCTGAAGCACAAAACACACTTTCGGGTCAAGCGCAAAAAGCTATATTTAAAATGAACAAGTACTTATATAAATTTACAAATATTTCTGTGCAACATAGATTAGAACTATTTGATAAATTAGTATTACCAATCTTGACTTATAGCAGCGAAGTGTGTGGTTTTATACACGGTAATGCTATAGAAAGGACTCATTTGTCATTTTGTAAACAGTTACTTGGAGTTAAAAAATCAACACAAAATGATTTCATATACGGTGAACTGGGCAGACTTTCACTTCAGTCATTACGTTTTTACAACATTGTAAAATATTGGACAAAAATTGTATGTACAAATGAAAATAAATATGTAGCAAAGGTATATCTAATGTTGAAAAATGATTTAGATCAATTCCATAATAAGAAAAACTGGTGTTCGTTGGTAAGAGATTTATTATGTAACCTTTGCCTTAACGATGCATGGTTTTATCAAAATGTCGGAAATGCAAATGTATTTCCTAGTTTAGTTAAACAAAGAATTAAAGATCAATTTATTCAAAATTGGACTGGTAGACTAAATGATTCATCCAGAGCTTTATTTTACAGATGTATTGCACAATTTCAACTACAGCCATATTTAAAATGTTTAGGTGTTAGAAAATTCTGTACTAGTATGACAAAACTGCGATGCTCCTCGCATAGATTATGTATTGAAACAGGAAGATGGGCAAGACCTGCCAGTGTACCTATAAATGAACGCAAATGCACATTCTGCAATGTGTTAGAAGATGAATTCCATTTTGTATTACAATGTAGAATGTACTCTCAATTAAGAACACAATATATCCCAATTTGTTACTGGAGATCTCCAAATATGTGTAAATTTATAGAATTAATGAATACTGAAAATCAATTGTTAATTAGAAAACTGAGTATATATATTTCAAAAGCATTCGTGATGCGCTCAGATATTGTATATGGAGCTGATTAGTATGTTATTGATTTTCATGTGTGTCTATACTTTTGTTAAAGCTAGACTTATAGTACTACAGTGTATGTTTTCTCTTATTATATCATTGTTCCAATTGACATATTGATCAATATATGTTAGTCATATGAATATGTGATACTTCTTCAATTTCAGCCATGTAAATGTGTGATACATCCTATATAATATAATATTTTTTACAGCTCAAATATATGTATATCTAGATGTTTATTTTACAAGCGAAACTGCTGTTATCTAATTGTTCCTCCTCATATCTTGTCATTGATGGCAAGATCTGGGATAGAGGAAATACATAAGTAAACGTACATCTTTAGATTTACCGGGTGGCTAATCTTGTATTTCGCTTTTTGACAAGATTATGTCCCTTAAGTTTTCAATCTATTCTTATGCACATAAATATAGCAGTTTAATCTATTTCATTAGGATATCACAGCTAATCAATTTAAGAAATATATTATATTCCATCATATTGGTATAGCGGTGTCTATTTCTATACTGTATATTAAACGTTCAACAACACGATATATAGGTCAGGCGATATGACCATATTGATTATCTCCCAAAAAATCGCACAATACGTAATGTTCGCTATCAGTAACCAAAATTTTTTGGACAATACACATTTATATACAAATTTGTTCCATTTTATTAGATAACTGCAGTTAATTATGTTAAGAAATTATATTGTAACTATGTCAATATATTGTTAAAGGTATAGTGCGGCGGATGTTACATAACTCGATATACAGGTAGAGTGTAAAGACCATAGCAATTATCTCCCGTGCACAATCAAATCAAATTTGTTAAATAATTTCTTTAAATATTACTATTGTCGAAAATGGTGTATGCAATATGTAAAAATGTATGTAAAATTCACACTTTCGTTATCAATGTGATTTAAATTCAATATGAGAAAGGTTTTAATTTGTCAAATTATCTACAGCACTAGTGATAGGTCTAATCTAATATGTAATGTTAGTACAACTGGATTTTTGTCACACTTTTTATTCTTTTAAGTCTTATGTTGCATATATACTTTTGACACATACGACGAAAATGTGAATTATTATAAACATGTACATCATGTATTAGGTGAATATAAGTCTTCATTTCCTATGTAAAATGTGCTACTGTAATGCATGTATGAGATCATGTCAACTTAATATTGATGCACGTTTGCCATATTATATATTTTGCAAATTGTACCATATGGGTCTATGACCTTCTGGGAAAAGATAAATAAACTACATAATCATCAACATTTGGTGGAAATAAAGATTGTTGAATTTAGTTGAATCGAATTGAACTATAGCTGCAGGCTTACCTTTGTATCTATTGCCAGATTTGCAGAAAATTATGTGGCTCGACATTCTTTGAGTAATCAACATACGTATTACGTTCTTTAGGATAACTTCCTTTGAGTATAAAAAATAGATCTAGCATTTAACAGGCAAAAGGTTTCAACCAATTTCAAATATTGGACGATCGTATACAAATGTGTCGTTACACACAGCGACAGTGATATTTGCTTGGGTTATTTTTAAATAAGGGCTAACACTAAATTTATGTCTTTTCGTGTACATTGACCTTAGATGTGATTTTGTGTAATTTCTGTTTACATGTGTTCGTTCTATTAAGTTTTTTTATTACTGATTGCTCATTTTTGCTTTGTTATGTTTAAATGCTTTCCCCGAAAGACCACATTGGAAAGGAAATAAAAAGTGTGTTATGTTCCTATTTAATGTGATGCTTTTGTTTTTGAACCTGAACACGGTTACTTACAATTACTTTATTAGTGTGAAACTATTTGATAGCGGAATTGCATAAGAAAACAAATATTCTGGTTTAAGTGGTGAGCGAACCCTCGACGGTACGTTTCAGTTAAGAAAAAAAATATTGGATTACGATAGCATTACCACTTGTCCACATGGACTCCAAATAATTGGATATTTTTTTAATACTTTGAAAGCATTAGATGATAATTTCAATCAACCAATCTCGCTTCAGCCTAGATAATGTAAGGGATGGTTTTGGAAATCGTGGACTTCAAAGACAATACTTGACCAAACCTCAACAGGATTGTGTCGTCATTCGGAAATCCTCGGCCATTATTATTGAAAACAACCTCGGATGTATGCCAGTACATCAGTTGAAGTAGTTCGTAAATTTTTGAATTATATCATTCATTAAATGTAATGTTTTAGAGTTGTATTTATTGATCTAAGTTTAAATTTCATGATTGTTAGTGGAGTGTATTATTGCAAACATAATTAAGAATTCCAAGAGTGAAGTCATTAAGTTTAACAGCTAAAATAAAATTACTACGCTATCTACTTGCAACCGACATAAACGTACCGCTTTTTGAGTAGGTAAACCGTCCAAATACATCCGAGGTTGTTTTCGATAAAAATGGCCAAGGAGTTTCGAATGCTTGTGACGTTAGACTGTTAAAAAGGGTACGGGAATGGTACGGTTTTTATCGCGCCTTATTGGAATTCGGTGAAAATATTTACAAACGTCTGTGTGACCAAGATTTTGCAAGTTATGGCAGTATCAACAATTGGCGTGGTTAGAAACGCACAATGAATAAGATAAAAGGATTTTTTAGCAAAGGCAAATCTGGTTCAAAAACATCTTTAGCTGAAGGCTCATTAAGTGGACATGGATATGACGTAAAAGAAAAGGATTTGTCAAAAATCCACAAATCAGCCTGGACAGGCGATCTTGCAAAAGTGAAACAGTTTGCAAAGAAAGACCCAAATGCTTTGGATAAAGAAAATAGGTATGCATTATGGAAATTAAATACTCTTTTCGGTATTTTATTGTGATTTTTTGCCGTAAATTTACTTTATTTTTACCGTATTGATGCATATTTTATTTGTTTAGGAAACTGGCCACTCAGTTTCTTTGGCCAGATTCAAAGAAATTGCTAAAACTTACCCAAATTTTAACAAATGGGAATTGCAGCTCTATTTCTCAGTAGAAATGGCATTCAGAGTCGGTCACCTATAATCTATGTAGAAGTCATACAACAAATTAAGTCCATTTACAGTGTTAAACACTAACGGGTTCCGGGATCCCGAGGAAACCAATTTTTCAGAAGGGACACCTGGACTTCAAAGTGCAGAAGTTCTGTTAGGAAACTTAAATTTCTGGCTGATAAATGCTTAATATGCAGAATAAATAAGTAGTGTTTCTCTAATTTATAACCTACATTTCTTGGCAGTGCTTGTCAAACTGATATTATTATTATTAATAAATAATATGTTGCACACTCCAAAGCCAAAGTATGGCTGATTTCATTTGTGACTACTTCATGAATCTTTAAATAAACAGACCATTTTACAATGTGCATTATCAAAGTCGCCCTATTAACTATTTTTTATACTATTTAAGAATTGTGCGAATTGTAACACTTCCGTTTTGTTGCTTACATTAATAGACAATGTCAGAGATTTTTTTATTGGTGCAATTTTTGGAATTATCTCTCCCAAATATCAGAACCGCCCTAAAAAGTTGCCTTCATTTCTTACTAACTTTGATGAATTAATGATGAGACATAAAGAGTTGTTACAGTAACATTGTGCTTCCAAATAGTCATTACTTGTTGATGTAAAAATTTATAATATGGTGTATATTTAGGTTTTTGTGATAAATGATGTTCCAATTATTTTTGACTGGCCATTTGGTGGGTTATGTCAACATTACTTCCCCCTGTGGACGCCAGAAGTCTTTTCACAATTGTTGATTCATTGAAGTCTTGTGATGTCTATAACTCTATTCAGAAATTAATTTCCCTTTGTTGTTATGATTATTCAATTACATGTTTGAATTCTTTTGATTTTTTTTATCAATTTATTATCATAATCAAGTTTTTGCTATAGAGGTATGGAAGGATTCTCATCGCTCTCCTTTTTTGGAAGGCCTCTTCTGCCTTTATGGCGAACAGCATGTGCATTCTTCATAAATGCTTTACTTATAATATGATTATAAATACATACAAACTTTACCGGCGCTTTTTCAGCATGATTATAAATGCATGTATACCAACTTTATTAGGACTTTTTCAGCAGCTGAAAAACCCTGGTTAAGGTTGTATTAATTTTTAATAATATTATTAGTTGAGAATGCAGTTAAGAATGCTAATAAATGCAAAATAGCATTAACTATGGTGTCTGGCAGACTGTCAAGCTCAAAGATAAAAGAGTCTGGTAAAAAATCTCAGACTCCTGGGTGTCGAACCCTGATATAGGACTCCATAGTATTACAATAGGCTTTCAATTTGTCAAGCACGGGGGTCACATGACCCCGACTAAAAAATCAAGTTGAAAGCTGAAACTTTTGCTGATACAAATCACTCTCTTATGTTTATTTCCTGGGTAGAAACCAGTACAGTTACCTGCTGTCTGAGTTAACAAGGCTAAGAGAAACTACCTCTGTTGGGGCTCAGACCGAAAATCCTTACATGTGAGAGGCGGACCCCATTACAAATGTTTAACCCAACTTGATGAAACTTTGCTTTACATCTTCTTTATCTTGCCATTTTTTCAGGACTGCCCTGCACCTTGCATGTGTTCAAGGCCATGCGAGGGTCGTCCAGGAACTGCTGGAGTGGAACGTGAAGACAAACATTGGTGATAGCCATGCCCAGACCCCCCTGATGAAGGTAAGATAGAAGAGCATTTAGAGGAGTCCATTTTACTGTCATGTTTGGATGTGGTCCAAATACATCTCTCCAAACAATCGTTCAAGATATTCGAGTATGGTCTTTGTTAGCCAGGGGGCGTATTCATTATGATTCTTCATGACAATTTTCAACTGATAGGAAAATTGCCTTTTTTCTTATAGGAATTTTAAAAAAAACGAACAATGTTTGTAAAACATAAAAATAAAAATAAGCAAGTAAATAGTCTAAACATTAACATTGTACAGTATGCCTAAATCTGTTGAAAAGTAGAGGGTACTTAAAATAATCGTTATCAAAATTCACTTGAAAGTTCAGTTGAAAATATTCACTAAGATGCTTTATAAATACGGACCAAGGGCTTTCACTAGCTTAAATATCTGTGTCAAAATGCAGGATGTTTTTTGCTGTAAATATAGCTTTTAATAATAGAGTATAATTGAACGTTGAAGTTGAAAATTAAAGCTCATACATGTACATGTTTTTTTGAGATTTTTTGTAAAATATGGAAATTAATGCATTGAAGAATACCATCTGTTGTTGATGATTAGGGATTCGCCTGTACACAATTAGTAAACAAAATTATTAATTTACCTCACCAATGCTGAGAACTGAGACCCAAGGAAATAACAGTTTTTAGCCACTTTTTTCAAGGATTATTTGATGATGTTTATTTCTGCAAGCATTTTTTTCGGTAATTGACTAATTCAGTTGGAATCAATGAAAATGTGAATATATTATATGCATTTAAATAAAAAGGCTATTCTTTAATTCAGAAATATTTACGCATGTATTCTTAAGTATATTTAGAACAAATCTGCAACTGAAACAGAGATTGTGGAATCCGTCCATTTAAGAACACAGATGTTTACTCATAAATTATTCAGTTCAGTCCTAATTACAATGTTAAAATTATTTTTTCAATACCAAAATGAAGACAGATTTTAGATACTGAGGATGATTTCAAAGTCTCCACCACCTGTTAACATATTAGAATCATTCCATAGTTCAATTTAATTTAAGGCCAATAATGGTGGGATTTGGGTTTATTGTATGGCTAAAACATTTGCTAAAATTAACTTGAACCATATTTATGTAAATTGTTGACATGCTTGCATGTTTATTTTTTAATTTTAATGTATTGATCATTTAATTGCAAAAATATTGTGTTACTAATGTACAATTGGCAATTTTATATTATTTTCAAATTGTGGACACTTTAGGTTGGCATTTTCTATTTTCAATTTGTGAACTCTGTAGGCTGGTTTGTTCTTAAGCACTATTTAAACCTTTAAAAACTGATTTATTTCAAGAAAATAAAAACCAAAATATCACTACCCATGATAAATTATTATCAGTGCCACAGATTTCAGATGTGATGGACAAAAAGATCTTTTGGAAAGCCACGTTTTTTTCTGGCGTTCCATGCCGTCATTTTCAGGGCATCAGAAACAGCATTAGTTCCTTAAAAAAAGGCCTAATAAGTTGGTGGTAAATGGAATCTTGCCTTCTGATTGCTATAATGTTCTCATTGATCAGTGTTTGAAAGTCTGTGGAAGAATTGTCATTAAGTAATAATTAGGGATGCAAACGAATGGCAAAATTGATATTCGAATATTCGTTAATTCTTTCGATCGAATATTCGAATATTCGATTACCAATATGAATGTATAAGAAATGTAGTAAACAACTTTTATTGTTTGCTTTAGTAATAGCCGGGGCATTTTAACCCTTCTTCGTTGTAGCCGGTATACGCGAAGGACCCTGATTTTTCCAAACATTGGCAATGAAATTCCCCATTTACAAAAATATCGAACAAAAGCAATAGCCACTGAAAAAGGCGAAGATCGTAAATGCCTGGTTGAATGTCATGATGCACCAACGGGTCGTTCTGTAGGACGAGCGGCCTCGTTCTGGGATTGACATCTACTAAATATAACTATGAAAACACCAAACCTACTCGGAAATTAGATAAATAATAAAACGAAAATAACCCTGAATTTTGACCCATCTATTGTATAACAATGACCTAAATTGCTTTTCTATACAGTTACATTTCAAAGCACGAATGTTATATCGAAACATGGAAAACAGCATATAACTAGCACATGTCATCCATATCATTACGGCGATTTGAGCAATACTGCACAGCTTAATTGACAGCCATGACACCACTTTGGTTGCCGATTCCGTTTATTATCCAATAATGGTCATTAGAATTTACCGAAAATAATTGAAAGTTGTTTGATGCCACTTGTCTTATAGCCAGTTTTTGTAAAATTACGGGTACTGTTTATAGTCTCCGACTATGTGTCCCTAATTAACATATGACGCGTGTACCGGTATAGTGTCATCACGTCACGCCTCTGGCATTTAGGGGCCAATCGTTGTAAAAACAAGACATGCTAATATATACAACAGCACAGATGTAAGAAAAAGGTTTATTATTATATTTACCAAACAAAAAGCATCGAATATTCGAATACCAATTTTGCTATTCGAATATTAAACGTTCGATCGAATATTCGAATATTCGAATATTCGTTTGCATCCCTAGTAATAATCAATACAATGGGTAGGGTATTGATTGTTTAAAACTACATGTATTTGTAATGATTACTAGAAATTAGGAATGGCTTTAGTCTTAAGCATTGCAAGTGTTTATGGCTTATGAAATTATAATAAGATATAACACATGTATAAATGTTATAGAACAATTTTTCGTACTGAATGATGGAGAAGATTATTTGGAAAAAGAGTGAATAGAAGTTTTTAAAAGTCGCACAATAGTACTTCTTAATTATTAATAATAATCAATCATCATTAAATGTGGAATTTGTACCATGCATTTGCTCATAATTATTATTCAACTTTTAAAAAACATTTTCAAAGCGATATACATTATCTATGTTTAATGTCTGCGACTGCAGATTCATTTGTCAAATGTCATGTATTAAGACGCCTTTTTTAATGGAAATGCCTATATTTTGAAGTACAACAGACTTTTTAAAACCATTGAATGAAAAATGTTCATTCACCAATCCTCACACATAGTTTTGCATTGAAAACTGCAATTATATCTACTTTTGATTATATCAATACAGACCAGCTATCAATAATGTATTGAACTATTTGATATTCTGTAAACACTGTCTGTCTCTCTCTTTGAATAATATCTGGTATCAATATCAATGAAATATTTCTTGTGTATAAATGATATGAATGAGAAGAACTAGATATATCGGGCAAAATAAAAAAAAATCAAAAGAGTGCTGTATGTATTTGGCCTTTTCTTATAGAATGAAGATGTATATTATAATCAGATTCTTTTCTGAATTTGTTAGTCTAAAATGGAACCTTAAGTACCGTATTATATCATGTATAGGACGCTAGCATAGATAGGACGCAGGCAAAAAAATAGTTGAGAAAACGGGTAAAAACCCTTAATATATAAGATAGGACGCAGCGGAAAAATGTCAAAATCGGAGCCGAAAAATTGAGGTTGGTCAAGTATTTATAACATATATATTGAAGTAAAAAACAAACAAAAAATTGTATATGAGGCATATTTTGATAACTGTCTTGTGTATTTCGATAATTATCGTCGTATTTTGGTAATATAGCGTACACAACAATGATATATGTCTTGACATTTTGAGAACATTTACGCATATTATGAGACTTATACAAATGCCGTAATAGTCCCGACTGACAGTCAACCGTTGCAACCGTTGCAATAGTCTCAACATGCCTTCTGAATGACAGTCAACAGTTGCAACCGTTGCAATCGCAACAAAACTGATGATTGTTTTGATAAGGCTTGTCGCTGTGCGGATTAAAGCATGTCGGCATAATTAAGTGTCGGTAATTAGCCTTGCCAGCGGAAGGCACATCGGGTAAAGTGCGAACAAACAACCATAAGGTATTACCATCACAATAGTTTGTTCTATTGATGTTTTTCTAATGACAGACAGCGGGTGTTTTTCACACCTTCGCACATTTGAAAAGATTTGATAGTGACAATAATGCTACTTTGCATTATGCACATTCCTTTATCAATTTTTTAAAACAGTTACATACAAAATGTTTTGTAAAATATCGAAACATTAAAATCATAAACAACGATTAATTGATATTTACCTCCTTTCCCGATTTACATGCTTTTCAGTGTTCATACTTTTCCCTATTTTTCCCTTATTTTTTCCAACTTTTCATGACTTTTCCCTTCTTTTCCCTACTATTTCTTATTTTTCCCTACTTTCCCTATTATTTTCAAAGGTTGCAAAAGACATGCACCCCTTATGTTTCAGTAAAATTTTGTCAAGTCACTGGCCTGCAACCATCAATGTAAAATTTCCAAAAAGTTTAAACTGTTGTCATATAGAGTTTTAAAAGTTTCATCAAATGTTTACTACAGCACTTATAAGGCATTGAAGATTGAATGGTAAATAGAAAATTGAAGGAAAATATTTTAAATTGACGTTAAAAAAATCTTCTTTTTATTTTTGTCAAAAAAAAGCCCAAATGGCCGTCTTGTAGTGTATTCTTTATACATACATGACCTAAACAATTTGCTTGCCCAATTTATGGGGCTTGGTTCAATCTGCTTGTGGTATTGACTCAAATGTATATATCTTAGAGGGCCCAACTGATTTGGAGTAAGGCTACATGTAAAATTGCAAGTCGTCCATTGATAATTGTCAATGGAGGCCGAGAATTTATATTTTGCCTTAGATTTTTCAATTTTAATATAGGTGCTAGGAATATAAATTTGATAAAGATAGGTGTAAAGTGTCAAAAGATTGAGCGTTATCTTTGATTTCCGGTGGAAAAGATATACTAGGCTTAAAATGGATGAAATTTTTAATGCTCAAAAGGCAATTAGAATTCTTTGGTCGGATCTTGTTGTTACGTTTTTAAGATGTATTCCTTGAGTCAAAAGAAGCTAGTAAATAAACACTAGACCAAAGTCTAACATAGAAAAAAATATTCTATGGACTGCTTTTGCTAACTGTGCTTACAAGTACATCAAACAATATGAATGGATAAATGATAGCCTTTTTTTTTAAATTCAGCAAAAAAACAACACGCTTATCTTATTATTTTATTCAAACTGTATGTCATTATAGAGGACTCTTCTCTTGCTTTAAATGCTCTATAGTAAATTGTTAAATCTGTGGTTGTTATAATATAAGTAAGTAATTGTTTAAAATAAATGTTTTTGCACGGTAATAGTAAATTCAAGTTATTTTTACAACTCAAGATGACTTTACAAAAACTTTGTATGAATGCATTGATTTTGTAAAAGAAGTCGGTCACTCGTGCTAAATGTATACATATTTTGCAAATAGGTTCAGACTTCAAAGTTAAATATTGGAATAATCTTTTTAAAAGAAATACCACAGATTATGATAAGTAGTCGTACTATTGAACATTTAGCAAATAACTTGGCGTACGGTAAATGAGTAGAGATATTTAAATGTTTTGGCCTTAGGCCTACAAAAATAAAATATTTGTTTCCAGTTTTATGCCTCAAAAATAGGGTAGGTAGGTCAAATTTTTCTTTTGGAATTTTTTTTATTCGACATTTTTTCTGGATATTTTTTTGTTACCAAAATCTTAAGGTTTAATGCTTTAGACCATCAATACACTTACTACTGAGGCATCGCTGGTATTGAAAAGGCGAAAACACTTCATTTTTAACTTTAGATAGATTAAAATCAAACAAATGAAAACTATATTTATCAAGGCAATAAAAACATCTAGGGTCAGAGCATAAAAATAATGAAGATGTGGAAACCGGAAACAAACATTATTTTTTCTACCCTTAGCAAATGATTTTATAGTTTTTTCAGTGGCTCTCATATTCAAGGGTCATGAAAGTGTCAAGTTTTAAGTATGCTTCATTTATTTATGATTGATTTAATTATTTAAATACCCAGCCTTTGTTTTGTTTAAAAAACTGTAAACAACTGTTTTTATTTCACTACTTATATTACTAAAACAATTTATGATTGACAGGTCTAATTGTTTTTAAATTATTATTATAAAATATAAAATATCTGTTATTTATTTTAAAGGCAGATGGCAGAGTATTACTTCATAAGAACGTACTGTTTTCTGAATATTAAATCAATCACAAAGTATTTTTATGCTTCAAAATATGCACTATGGATTAAAAGAAATATTGCGCTATAATCAGATTAATACAACCCGTGCCAAAAAAAAGCTCAGCTTTCTAAAAAGCGCAGCTTTAGCTTAGCTAAAGCTATGCTTTTCAAAAAGCTGTGTTTTTTTAGCTAAGCTATTTTGAAAAAGCTTAGCAAAAGCTGTGTTTTTTATAGAAAGGTTAGCAAAAGCTGTGCTTTTAAATAATAGCTTAGCTAAAGCTATGTTTTTTTCTCTAAAAAGCTGCGCTTTTTCTTCAAAGCTGCGCTTTTTAAAAAAGAGCTGAACAAAAGCTATGTTCTTTTCTCTAAAAGCTGAGTTTTTTCTTGTAAGCTGCGCTTTTTGTTTATGAAGATGCGTTTTTTAAATCAAAGCTTAGCTAAAGCTGCGTCTTTTGACTAGGTAAAAGATTGCCTCTTAGAAAAGCTGCGTCTTTTTCATATTAGCTGCGTCTTTTCCAAAATTAAAATTGGGTTAGTATTTCTTTAAAAGACTAAGCTTTTCAAACAAAAGACTAAGCTTTTGGAGAAAAACAAAGGTTTATATTGTGAAATTCATTTTCAAAATTTTATTATTTATTTATAACACAGTTATTAAAATAGAAATTCCAAATATTTTTCTGTGTTTTTTTTTTATTCAAAACGCAGGTGTCTGAAAATATATCATTTTCCTAAATACCTTTAAATTGTTTTGAAAATGTGTCCCATCTCATCAGGTCCTGATTATTCTATTTTGGATTTTTTATTTTAAACTAAAATTGAATCCATGTTGGTCAAGTTATTCTTTGTCTCTGTACATGCTGATTCGATTTAAAATAAGACAATTTTTGGCTGTCTTTGGCATTTAACCAGTGCCATTAAACTGGGTTTATGTTTAAACTTTTTGCTACTCAGAGCTAGTTTCTGTAGTTTTTGGCATAAATATTTTGGCAGGAACAAAAGATACATCTTTTTTATTTGCATCCCTTTTAAAAGTATCTTTAGTTTTATTGATAATCTACTGTCATTCAAGAGTGCATTTTAAGTGTATCTTTTTACTAAGAAGTGCATCTTTTAGTTTAGGTAAAAAAAAAGTAGTATCTTTGTGTAATAAAGTAAACATTTATGAAATATACACATAAATACAAGAATATGAATGAATGAATGAATGAATGAATGAATGAATCAATCAATCAATCAATCAATCAATCAATCAATCAATCAATCAATCAACCAACCAACCAACCAGTAAATAAGCATTTTATTATTGATCAATATACCTTCAAACTAAACTAAAATAAAATTATTAGATTATTTTAAAAATCAAAAATATATTATATTTTTTTATTTAAATCAAAAGAACACATTTTACTTATAGGCAATAATCAATTGCATGTAATAACAACATTTATAGAATTATTATTCCTTAAATTTCTTGTAATGCCACTACCAAATTCTTTGTCATTTCCTTTCCAATTTTACAACATGCATGATAAGCCTGATCTTATCTGATTGTACCAAGGACCAATTAAATCTCAGCATTTAGGGAGCCAATTTCAAATCAAAGCTACTGGTAGCCATTTTGTTGGGATTTCATTAAAAGAATTATGATGATGTTTTAATTAATAAATGAATTCACACCAATTAAAACAAATTAATAGTAAAGGGATTAGTGAAGTAAAATATTGATCATTAGATCAGATAAATATGAACTATGATTAGAAACATGACATACCACTATTGGATGATTTGTGATAAACTGACATGTGAAAGCACTCAGGTCATGGTATGTATTCTTTATTTCAGTTGTTAATTTCACTGTTATGACACTTGACTACTTGTGGGACTTTTATTTGTCAACTTTCAATCTAGTGCTCATATTTTAATAAATAACAATGCTGTTGTAGATAGTAGCTGGATGTAGGATTATTGGTCCCAGATAGTAGATTTAGGTAGTTTTAAAACTCTATGAAGATGCACTTGTTTTCAGCCTTATATATATGTTAATATCATATTAACATATTAAGCTGTAATTGCCATGTTTCCATACATATGCACACTAGCACCTTTAATGCTATACAAATGATTACAGTGTTGGTTTTTGGAGGGGTCATAAAACTGCCATCTGCCACATGGCTTACCAGTTATTGGAAACTGGCCAAATTGGGTCAATCAATTTAAGTTAAGTACTAATAAAGTCATTACATATTTAAAATATGATACCCTGTTTTATTCCAGAGCTGTCAGGAATCTCTAGATTTGACAAAAATATAACAAAAGATCCTTGAGACTTGTCATTTTCCAATTTGTAGCTTTAACAGTTTCATGATTTTCTATCAATTATTTTTGCCACTGAGTAAAAGGTTATTTTATTATTGCTAAATTTGACAAATATGTACTTGTTTGTCTGTCTGTAAATACATTATGTCCAGTTACAAGGTGTCATGTAAATTAAATATGAAATAATAAAAATATATGTAACACAAACTCATGTTTAGGAAATTTAAATAAAGCAAAATGTCTATGTATTTATTCAAATGTGTTCTATTTTTGATGGTTCAATATATTTAAATAACGCGGTTTGAACACACTTGGTGCATTTTTTTTATGTTTAATTTTGTTTAAAGCGTATATTTTTAAAAAAAATGCACTTTAGATACACTCAAGTGTGTATTTAGTGCGTTTTGTTTTTGTAAAATCTTTTCTTCACCTGTGGTATTTTTTATGAAAGTATGAGCTACGTTGTTTTTTTTAAAAAGCTGCGCTAAATTAGCTAAGCTATTTGAAAAGCTTCATCATAAAGCTAAGCTTTTGGGCCAACACCGCCATAAAGCTGCGCTTTTCATAATTAGCTAAGCTATTTCGAAGAAAAAACACAGCCCCATCCAAAAGCTAAGCTTTTGGGCCAATTCTGCCATAAAGCTGCGCTTTTCATAATTAGCTAAGCTATTTTAGAAAAAGCTAAGCTTTTGGGCCAATACCGCCATAAAGCTGCGCTTTCATAATTAGCTAAGCTATTGTAGAAAAAGCTAAGCTTTTGGGCCAATACCGCCATAAAGCTGCGCTTTTCATAATTAGCTAAGCTATTTTAGAAAAAGCTAAGCTTTTGGGCCAATATCGCCATAAAGCTGCGCTTTTCATAATTAGCTAAGCTATTTTAGAAAAAGCTAAGCTTTTGGGCCAATACCACCAAAAAGCTGCGCTTTTCATAATTAGCTAAGCTATTTTAGAAAAAGCTAAGCTTTTGGGCCAATACCGCCATAAAGCTGCGCTTTTCATAATTAGCTAAGCTATTTTAGAAAAAGCTAAGCTTTTGGGCCAATACCGCCAAAAAGCATAGCTTTTCATAAAATAGCTTAGCTATTTAAGAAAAAGCGCAGCTCCATCAAAAAGCTTTGCTTTTGGGCCAATACCGCCATAAAGTTGCGTTTTTCATAATTAGCTAAGCTATTTTAGAAAAAGCTAAGCTTTTGGGCCAATACCGCCATAAAGCTGCGCTTTTCATAATTAGCTTAGCTATTTAAGAAAAAGCGCAGCTCCATCAAAAAGCTTAGCTTTTGGGCCAATACCGCCATAAAGCTGCGCTTTTCATAAAAATAGCTTAGCTATTTTGCCCAATATCACCAAGAGCTGAGCTTTTTTAAGAAATTAGCTGAGCTATTTTGGCAAAAAAGCATAGCTTTAGCGCAGCAGCTGTGTTGTTTTTTCCCAAAAAGCTGTGTTTTTATAAAAAAAAAAGCTGCGCTTTTTCGGGCCAATACCGCTAAGCTTTTAGCTATGCTTTTAGCTGTGCTTTTAGCTCAGCTTTTAGCTTAGCTTTAGCAAACCTTTTTTGGCACGGGAATCACACTTAATGTTGGTTTTAAATACCTCTCCATATATTTGTTGCATCAGAAAAATTGTTGCTGGAGTAAACAATTAAACACCATTTAAAGTATAACTGTCCTAAAGTATAGCTTAAAACTAGATTTCTGAATTTTGTTTGTCTTTAAGTATAGCTAGATGAATGAATCGAGTTCATCAATTTTCGAACGTACTTATGAAAAACTGCTACGTGATATTTTTGTCAGCAGTTTTGTTCACTGGTTTCCAAACATTGACGCAAAAATTGCCAACTTCCAAGGCAAAAACAACGTCGTTGTCAAAACGATCAATTTGTGAGATTGCAGCTTTAACCATCATTAGTTCAGTAAAAATGAATTTCCATTTCATTACTAAGCTTAGGTCCTTTTTGTGAATTTAATGTTAATCTGTGAAAATCATCAATTCCAAAGAACAAATAGTCTGACTGTTACATGAAAATCTTAAATTTTTTAATTGCTATCATTGAAATAAGATTTTTAAATAAATTAGCCTGAATTCCTTCATTTCACTAGTTGGATTAAGTTTGGAAAAAGCCAGACTGATTATCTTCCAATATTTGCAATCCCAGGAAACATTTGACCAGTGTCTGACTTAAATGGACTCATTTAGACCGCTTTAATAGGACTTTTGTAACAGTCTACACAAGGTGTTATATCTGTATCTGGTCAGTCTGGGGATCAAACCCATAACCTTGCTCTCTGCAGTCGGCAGAAACTTTACTACATTGCTATTATACCTAGCTAAAATATAGCATGACAGTACAAGCTCAGCTTTATATCTAATTCAAAGTTGTACATAGGCCTTGATTTTAAATTTGTCTTTGAATATTGGAGCCGTGGCTAAATTGCTTGACCTTGAGGCATAGCAAACACAGTGAGTCATTTATGTTGGGCACCAAATGTAACAGACTGCACAAATTGTTACGTGCATCTGTTGGGGATTGTGCCCACAACTCCAGCTCTGAAGGCTGACACTATACCACATCGCTTTACAAGCTAGCTCAATAGCTCACAGTAAAAGTGATGCTGAATATCCTAAGCTTTATCTTTCATTCAGGCTGTTGAGTGCCACCAAGAAGAATGTGTGAACCTGCTACTGGAATATCGCACTGCCGTGGACGTAAAAGATGCAGAACACAATACCGCACTGCACATTGCTGTCCGCGAGGGTCAAGTCACCATTGTTAACTCCTTGATTAAGGCTGGCGCAGACGTGAACCAGCAGAATAAGGTAATAATAAAAAGAACCTACATGTACCATCAGGGATTGGGCAAGCTGCATTAAAGCTTAAAGTGACACTTATATTTAAAATCAATACATATCCATGTATGACAAACATAAATTTTGAGTGATAAACAAGCCTTAGCTACTTACTAAATAATGCATTTATGGAAAATATTAATTACTGATAACAAGATTGTAACAGTGTATTTAATAGCTGGAAACGCGCAAATATTAAATGACTGATGGGTCCTTGAAATTTACAGTGATCAACTATCATCTCATAATGTGTAATACCGTATTTGCTGCACCATTCTTTCAAAACAAATATGGTATCTTTCATAAGAACCATTGTTTTCGATAGTTATTCATCCTTTTACGGGAAATCAAAACAATTGAATTAATTGTGGTACATCTTTTTTGGGAGTAAGAGTGCATCTTTATGTCATCGAAATTATACTCAGATAAACAAGGCAGAATTCTTTCATTATTGCTTGGCATCAACAAATTTCAACAAGCACTGCATGCTCAATACATAAATCATATCTTGAGCAAGACTGCATGAAAAGCATGTTACAAGTGAAGGCTTGCTTGGTTGTGCTAATTTTAACAACCAATGCTTTGGCCGCTTACATACAAGTAGTGTTGATTTTAAAATGGTTTGCAATCTCCTGGTTCTTTTTCAAATGGATTTAAAGTATCAGAAGTTCATGTTTAAAAATTGGTCTTATGGTATACCTGCATATTTTACCACAGAGGTCAGCAGTTTGAGCTCTTTTTGGGCATGTTTTCTTAGATTCTCAAAATAGACTCTGGATTGATTTCTACACAAGTGGTATACATGTAGGTATGCACCTTTTACCTCGAAGATTATACAATTTAGGAAATTTGTGAATTTCTAAAATAAACAGGTTTTCAATTTGTTCTACAGGAAGGCATGACACCTCTGATCTTGTCCATACGAGACTCGACCAAAAGAGACGACCTCGCAAGACGTTTATTAGAAAGTGGCGCAGATCCCAACATTGTTGATAATCAGCAGAGGTAAGGGCAGAAGATCGGTTATCTATTCGAGTACAATTCACATTTGATTGTGACGAAAGCTATTATAGCTTATACTAAGTCACTCTTGTTAGCACAATGTTGCATGAGAGTGTGGTCTTGTGATGTGGGGGAAACAGGAGTACCGGGAGAAAACCCACATGTCCGGCTTGGTGACCACTAACCAAACTCACTTGGCCCAGGCCAGGAATGGAACCCTGGATCGCCCTGGTGAGAGGCAAGTGCGCTAACGACTGCCCTAACCGGACATATGCTTTGAAAAGATCTTGTAAATAAGGTGTCTTACTGAAGAGATATTGGGTTTGAGTCCGTTCAGGGACAGGTTCTCTTGGCCTTCCAGAAGGGTACTTGTACTATTATCTACTGACAAAAAAGACTTGAAATATATTCATTATCAGCTTATAGCTGACTGGCAATCAAACTACAATGAATTTGTAAGAACAAAATAATGATCCATTCTGTACGCTTTTAGGTCAGCCCTGCACCATGCATGTACGGAGGATGCCATCAACCATGTGAAACTTCTCCTGCATTATAAGGCCAACACGGGTCTCAAGGATTCCAAAGGTAACAAAATTAACATATATGTTAAGCTATGTAAATGCATAGAGGAAACAGTATTTATTAGTAGTGTTTAACCTGTACTAAAGAGGTTGTTAAATAGGCAAACTTCTCCTGCAATATAAGGCCAACACATGACTTGTTAGTTACAGATTACTTAAAATAATCTATTGTATGTGTTTTTATAGATAGTCACACTTGCAGGGGCTGTTAGTGTATATTGTTTCTGATTCTGATACATGAACAATTAGTAACCTGTCTTAACCTGTTTAAGTGCAGAAAATTAAGTCTGCTCCAATGAATTGAGGGAACATATTGTTTTTGCCCTGTCTGTCCATCAGCCTGTTAATCACATTTCGTTTCTGCTCAATGACAAAAGAACACTTGGACCCAGGAACTTCATACTTGGTATGCAGGTTGGTCATGACAAGTAAATGACCCCCATTGATTTTGAGATTAGTATGACAAATGTCAAGGTCATGTTGACCTTCAGGTGAAACAAAAAAAGTTGGCAGTGACCTTAAACTGAAAATAGGTTTCCACTCAATTTCTACAGAACGCTTGCACCCAGTAACTTTATACTTGGTATGCAAATTGGTCATGGCTAGTAGATGACCTCTTTTGATTTTGAGGTAGGTAAAACTTGTGGTGATCTTGAGGTAAAAGAACAGTTTCCACTCAGTAACTAAAGAATGCTTGCACCTAGGGGTGTCAAACTTGGTATGCCAGTATGTCAAATGTGGCTAGGGATGGTATGGGAGTAAAGGACATATAATCTAAGATTTTAGTAAAATGTAGTGTTTTGTGTAACCATTTATTTGTGAAAGGCCCTATTAATCATGTGAAATACTTCTTGCAATAATATTAGTCCAACACTAACATTAAGGAATCTAGTTATTAAAATGCATGCATTTATATGTACAAGTAAAAAAACTTGGAACACATTTATTTGAATGATATACGTAGCAACTTGATATCATGTACTATATTAAATTATAAGTGTTTCTTTAAGACACTAACAAATGTTCTAATATCTGTACATATTGGACAAAAACGACCTGCGCAGGGATAAAAGTGCACCATGGCTGCTATTAGTTGATATTCATATTAGATCACACCTAGTTGGATTGATGACAACTTCATATTTTTCTTCACAGGTTGGACGGCAGAAGACTGTGCAATGATGAAAGCTCATCACGGTTGTTGTCAGGTGATATTCGACCACAACCTCAAGTCACGGCCTCGTCTTGGGAGCAGTTTGCCAGCCACGCCCCGGGGCGGGCCAGGAACAGCCACGCCCATGAGTTCCACCACTCCTCGGGACTTGTCTTCTTTGTCTGGGGCGCCTGGGAAGGATTCAGACTTGTTTGGGCACCCACAGTATGATCAAGACGCAGGTTAGTTTAAGAAATTTTATGGGTTTGATTCCCACTTGGGAAATGTTCTGGCCTTTCAAAAAGGACACCTAACTGGTTTCTATAATCATGTCGATAATCACTGAAAAATAATTATAAAATCACTGCTGCCTGAAGGTCTGAGGGACAAAGCTAGATTTTGAAAATCTGCAGAAGTTTGGCATCAATAACAGCGACTGTGTTTCTGTGAAGTTGTTTCTTTTAGAGTCTGTTTAGAGAAATACTTTTCTCTTAGCAAAGAAATGTGGCCATTTAGGGAAATTTCTTCTCCAGAGCCCAACTGTTTGATCTCTGTGAAATTGCAACTGATGCTTTATTTGTGACTACTTTTTCTAGATGAATGTCGTATTAAAAGTAAAGGGCAAAAAACACTCTGTTAGTACTAGTGATGTTTCGATGATCGATTGTAATCGAAAATTGATTGGTATAAAAATTAGTAAGTGTTCTGATGTCATCTTTAATAAAAGCCACAATGAGCATGAACATTAATTATTCTTTATACAACAACACTTAATAACTTCAATTATAGACATAATGTATATGCTTATAATGATTAGGAGTTTAATACTGTACACGAGTAAAACAAAAATTCAGGTTCTATCTAGTATTTATAAAACGATTGTACTATCGATAATCGGTTACTTGAGTGGAACCGATTATCGATAGTAAAATTGGAACCGATTCCCAAAACTAATTAGTACCCTAAATATTCCACCTGTCTGATTAATTCCCAAATCAAATTGGCATTTGATTCTTGATATGTAAATTCTATAAGCAGTGTAACTGTGCAATAGAACCCTCTTCTCATTGAAAGAATTGTGCTGCCCTTTGGGAACATAGAAAGTCTCCATCTGATATGAGCTGTTGAACCATATTGTCATTTAGGAGCTCTTACAATTTGTAACTGAAATGGCTTTTGAAAATTGTATCTTCTTTTTTTTTGAAGTAGGGCTCTTTTGCGTATTTGGGATCTTGTTATAGGTTACACACCACCATTGTTATTTCCTATATAATTCAATGTAAAATTATAATTTTCAGACAACATTTAAAGGCATTTCGAGCGAATGCAGGCTATGATAACCACATATATTCTTAAAGTACAAGCTTTAAATTACCTTTTAAGCCAATAAAAAAGGGGGGTCAAGTTATTCCTAAGAAAAATCACTCCACTTGAAAAACAAACTCTAAAAATTGCACCGTCCGCCATGACAGATCTTCCAAAATGACCTTTCAACTATAGGGCAGCGGTTTATGCTTTAATCTCTACTCTAAATGATAAATCAAGCAAGAATAGATACTTAAGGTATAAAAGTTTCAGGAATAATGATAGTTTTGATTTACAGTGTATTGAGCATGTGAAAACATGTCTATCAATCATAAGAACATTTTTTTTATTGAGAATTTTCCACACAACGGAAGTACATATGACGTAATGGTGACGTCATTCATATAGGGCTTTTTTGCATAGTAGGGCTCTTTGTTGAAGGGCTTTTCATAGTAGGGCTCTTCTTCCTAGAAGGGATCTTCTGCCGTCCTCCTAAACAGCACTCTAACATCATAACTCACCTTGGGTTTAAATGGCAGAAGACTAAGAAATATGACTTTGATTGTAAAAATAGTTTTAATAAAATTTGTGTATACTTAAATATTTTTAGATGAGGATTCTGATGACCCAACCCTTAGTAAGCACTCGGCACAGGACGGCCGTCAAGACTCCTGGAACGAGGATACTGATATCAGCTCTGCAATGGATGACCATAAACTTAAGGTACATTCTCATTTGGCGAGAATCTTTTGCAATTTTTGCAATATTTCTTTTATGAGGCTGACTTGGTTTGAAGCAAATGGTTTCATAATTATTTGCTGCAAGGAATTTAAGAAACATGTATTAATATAGGTACCGATGCCTTGGATTGGCTGGTAACTTTTTATTGGTAAAATTCATGGGGAAATGGTTGTTTAGTTCAGTGAAAGGTGTTTGTTGAAAGGAAATATTTCCCACAACCGTTGTATGGGGAAATGGTTGTTTAGTTCAGTGAAAGGTGTTTGTTGAAAGGAAATATTTCCCACAACAGTTGTTCACCATACAAAGAAAAGATCAGCATAGCCATTAACCTTAAACATCTTAGTTTTCATAGTTTTCAGAATTATAACTAACATAGAAAATATATTAATCAGAAAATAAGTTTGTATGCTTTATTTGTTTTGTGCTATAACACCTTGCTTAACTTTTGCGAATGTAGAAACTTGCAAAAATTGGTGGCAAAAGTAGGGATAAATTGGTAAGGGAAATCACGGTTCCATCCTTTAAACCAAGCATGTTAGCATGTGAAAAGTGCACAGCAGTTGTTTAGATGTGTTTCAACCACATATTATGTGTCATGTGCAGTTATTTACATTTTTCCTATGATGTGTGAATCCTTGTAATGTCTGCTCGTTTAGAGAGTTCAATGTTTGTTTTGTTGTTTTATGCATGTTGCTGTTTCAGTGTTTTTTGTGTTGGTCAGGTGACATTTTCTTAACATCGTGTAGAGTTTTTGTGTCGCCTGAAAAGGTGATATATAGGGGTTACTTTTGTGGGCGGTATTGGTGGCGGCGTCGGCAGTCACGTCCTGTTTTCACTTGTCCGGGGCATATCTCATAAACCATTAGTGGTAACAACTTGGAATTTCATATGTAGATAGATCTCATTGAGGGCAATTGCAGAGCACAAGAACTATTACTCTTGCTTCCATATTTTCAGAGTTATTGCCCTTTGTTGATTTTCATGCTTAAAGTTTTGTCTGGGGTATATCTTAAAGAATATAAGAGGTATCAACTTGAAACTTCATAGCTAGATAGATCTCATTGAAGGCAAGTGCAGTGCTTAAGAACCGTCACACTCTCTTTCATATTTTTAGAGTAATTGCCCTTTGTTGGCGGTCGTGTCCCGTTTTCACTTGTCCGGGGCATATCTCGTAAACTATTAGTGGTATCAACTTGAAATTTCATATGTAGATAGATCTCATTGAGGGCAAGTGCAGTGCACAAGAACCGTAACTCTTGCTTCAATATTTTTAGAGTTATAGCCCTTTGTTTTTTCTTTGTTAATTTTAGTCCGACTTAACGCTTTACCTTCAGTTCAAATGCCACCTTCACTTGAACTTTAAATGGCAACATCATTGTCTATAAATGAATAAAATGCAAATCCAACAGCTGTAATGACGACAGTAAATAATTTGTCAGGCGACACATCTGACTTGCGGAGTTCTAGATATTATGAAAGATTGTCTGTTTTTTGGAGGCGAAGTCAAAATAATGTCATAGGCTGATAAATTGGGTTGTTGTTATTGTTGTTGTTGTCAATGTCGACAGTTTTGGAAAAAAGTTAGTGCCAAAATTCAATAATGATTTACTTAAGAGAACAAGTTTTCAATTACTTGAAACACCCATATATGCAAGCCTGACTGTCTCTGTCTTAAATATTTGACAGACTCACAAGAATACCTGCTACCCAAAAGGTGTTGATGCCCTTTGCTGGTCATATTTTTTGTGTTAGGAAATAGGAAAAAAACAGCTAAATATATGAAATATGACATGCCATGTTGCTTGTTTTATAAGACAAAAAATCAAGATGATACAGATGTTGATGACGATTGTCTTGCTGAAGAGGTTTGTGAACATTGCACCCATAAATATGTAATTTTGTTCCCATAGAATATTATTTGTTTGTCGTTTACTATTTATCTTTCCTTTCCATTAATTGTAGGCATTTCATTTTTGCATGTTTGTCTTTCAAGGAAAAATTGCTCATAGCCTTGTTGTTGGTGACAGAGTCTTCAGCTTTCACAAACTTAGCCTTAACTCAAACACCGTTCAATATATTCTACTGAAACTTTGTACACGTGTTTCTAGAAACAATACACACAAGAGCAGCCAATCACTCTGGCTTAAAAAATTGAGCTATTACTCTTTTATGACTGAAGAAAACAACAACAACAACAACAGACTTATTCTGCAGTCTATTATTTGAAGTAGATATTTTTTTTGTCCTTATAAAAAAAATAAAGTTGTACAATTAAAAACCCTTGGTTGTTTGGCTACAAATATGGTCTTTATGATAATACTTCGTAAAATGATGTGATGTTATAGAGGGGATGAAGTGTTAAGGCCATAAGAAATAATTGTTTGTTTCCAAATCCACTGCCTGATATATGAGGGTTGGTAAGTGGGGATTTTTTCTATGTATGTTAAAATGTGTCTCAAGGACATTTTCACATGTAAAGCTGTTGCCATTTTGCCCGGGTCGTTGTTGATTGACTGACCCTGATTGATATCTTGTCCTACATTAGATATATATGGCAATGCATGAACATAAAATCAATGTGGTTATATAATGCTTTGATTTAACTTTTATAAAAAAGATGTGAATTAGAGTAGAATACTTATTGTACATCTTTCATTTTGCATGTGTTTAAATTAGTACTTTAAATACTCATCTTACTATTGTTTTTATCTTTTTGGCGCTCAATAAGCCACCTTCGGGCATTGGTTGCAGATGACTTACTACACCCCACTTGTCTGGATTGATTCATGTTAGCCATCTGTAGAAATAGTATTACAAAAAAAATAGTGCATTATATCTAAAATGATTGTTTTAAGATGCAATGTACGTTCTTTGTTGCAAATCTGTAAATGCATTTTTGCAAATTGGAATTGAAGGTAACACCCTGACTTGTCATAAATTTGACTGAAACATTCCTTGTGATGATAACTTCAAAGAAAAAATGGTTTATATAGAGTACACTTTTATCATGGCATCCATTACTCTAAAAACAAACATTCCAATAAAGTCATATGTTCATTGCATAGACTTGCAAAATTCTCAATGAAACAGTTTGGTATAATTATATCCACAGCATAAATTATACTGGACAGTCCATGCAAATACTAGCCACTTGTTGGCAAATATTTACGCATGTACTTCACCCTGCAAGTTTTATGATAATTTTACAGAACCATACAAAAGCACTTTAGCATTTTATAATAACATCAGAAGAGCGCACGTAGATTTAATTTTGAGACAAGAATATTAAATTCAAACAGTTTGAAATGGATATGTTATTGATTACATTGGAAAAAAATGATGGCTGATTTTTTTTATAAAGAGTGAAATGTCGGCTTTTTAAAAACAAAACAAAAACAATAATAGATGTTTGGTAAATTGCATTTGTGCAGTTGATAGAAATCATCAAGGAAACTAAACAAAGGGAAATTTTATACCTAGATGCACTGATTATCAAATTTACATATTACATTAGAAGTTAATTAACAGCGGTTACTGTCAAGTCAAAGGGTTTTGGAAGTGATTTGTTTCAGCATATTTTTTTGTTTTGTTTCTCCTTGTAAATAAATATTGGGAACTTTTTAAAAAACACAATATAAATATAAAAAGACTTTATTTTAAGTTATTTATAACGTCAAGATTTTTTTTTGTGATCCAAATACGAGTCGAGTATGGAAATTCGTTCAGTTTTGTTTTTTTGCGAAAATAAAACACAGCAAAAATAAATGCTTTTGCAGTATTTAGGAGCCTCCAAGAGATTCTTCTATAAATTACTGTGTAATTTTCTGTTGGCTGACCAGGGCCAAAGGTGTGATAGACAGTTTTTCATACAGGATTAAACATTTTTAGGATTAAAATAGAATCAGCTTAATATACTATTACTATTGGATTATGATACTTTGTGTTTAGCCTGCTAACTAAAGTAGAGTGGGAATTCCAAATATTAAAAATCTGTGGTATGCTTTAAGCTTATGCATAAGGAAATAATTTGTGGGACGATAAAAATTTGATTCTAGTTTAATCCGATTCAATTTGGATTTTATTTGATGGACTCCAAAAATGTGATAAAAGTGTCTTTTGAAGTGTTTAATGGCACTTTAAGTTAACTTTAGTTATCTGAAATTATTTGCTTCTAATAGATAAATTGCATTAATATTTATTTGCCTTACTTTGCTGAGGTACATAATTGTTGTAGAAATTGGAATTTATTTGATTTTTTTTTTGAATTTCAATATCATAATAATTTGTAAACATTTACACTTAGTTATATTAGAGCTGTAGAATTTCTTTTATTAAATTTTTTTTTTGGTAGACTAAGTCATAAATTTGTTAGATTTGTCAATATTTTCTTAATATTTTTTTGTCAATAGGCATGTTTTAATAGAAAGCAAATGTTTGTAAGGTCTTTAAGAAAACAGCTTTTTCATGACCCTAAAGTATGCATTGTATTTTGATGTTTACTAGTGACTGAAAAGACATTTAGAAAAGCGTTTGTGAATTGAATACATTACTTAATTCTATCAAATATTAGAATACCCAATAGAGTGTAATACATAAAGAAAAGTCATTTGAAACTTTGACAGAAGCAAGTGAACTGAAATGTAAAAAAAGTGGTGAATTATACTGAAGGGATATTAATGCTATTATTCTAAAAAGTGGATATGATGTCAAAAAAGTCTAATATTCCAAGATTCCAATGGAAGAAGGTCAGTTGAATTAACTTTTCAAATGATAATGTGATCATTTGTCTTACTTTTTAATGCCTGTTACTTATTGCAAATTCTAAACAAACCAGAAAACACCAATAAAAGAAGAAAAAAAACAACGTCTTGATGAATTTAGCTAAATTTTCCCTTGTCTGTTTTATGAAGAAAAAAATTGTGGTATTGTCATAGCCTTACTGGTGTCGCCATCAGCATGCAAAAACTTTAAGCTCAGCAGCTGCTGTAACTAAAAAAACACATTACGCATTTTACCCCAAAAGACAAAGGTTTCAAATGTTGTACTAATTCTATTCCTTACAATAAACTTTGTTTTAGAAACACTTGTACTGGTACACTACTTTTTACAATTTGAAGTACATATTTTATGTGATGTTTGCAAATATTATGCATTGATGAAAATTAAAACATATGTCAACAAAACCTTCTGCTTTCATTGAACTGTATTTTAATGTGGTTATATATTTATTTGTTAGAATCAAATTTAAAAAATGCTAAATTTTTGTGCATTTTTGGTTTGTCTGATTTTTTAAGAAAAAGAGTTTGAGTATTGGCTAGCTAGGTGTCGGTGTTGCTAGCGGTGTAGTGCAAAAACAGAAACCTTGGCCATAACTATACAAAATTTTCAGATATTCAGATGGAACATTATACAAATGTTCCCAGATATAAAAACACATGTATTGCAAGGCCCATAACAGACTGGCTTCCCTAATTATTGGGTAATGACCGTCATTTGACTGACAATAACAATAATAGATGAGCATTGGTTTTCACTCCTTGTTGCAGGGATGTGATTTGTCCGCGGAATTCCACAAATCCGCCCCTGGGGCCCCCCCTCTCCAAAAAAATAAAAAAAATTAAGCGGATTTAGAAGATTACTAGAGTGCTTTTGGTTGTTAGTGTTGATGTTCCAGTTTGCTTCAAATTTGAAGTCAAAAGAACCCTCAAAAGAGCTTCTAAAAACCAGTTTTTCCCACAGCAGTGTGCTTTTGACCCCAAAAGCGCCCCAAGAACCCATGGCCAAAATGGTTTCAGCCCTCCAGCTGCCAGGTCAATCACATCCCTGTTGTTGATTGATCTAGTATTTTAATTATATTTCTTTTGGGCTTTCATGGAATGATGAGCTTCTAGATTGCAATGAAGATGTGATGATGACAGTGCCTTTTTTATAACTAATATGGCTAACTAACTAATATGGCTAACTTTTAAAATTTTTTTTTAATGTTGCGTTTATATGGCATGAAAAACCCACAGTGGCAAATTTACCCCACCTACACACATAGGGGCCAATTTGACCCCTGTGCAAATTTGCTCTCGACGGCAAATTTGGAAAAAAAATTATGTTAAAGATATAAAAGATTATATACCATTTATGAAAATTGATGTTTGATTGTATATATACATGTATTTACAGGGTAATCAGCCAAAAGTCAGTCTAACAGCAAAAGTAAAACTGAGTGATGATGATGAAGACTACGACGACGACGATGATGAATTGCAGGGGCAAGAGGACAAAAGACCTGGTGGGTACCGATTCTTCATAGCATTTTTTTTTAAATTTTCAGAAACATTCCGGATTTGTTTGCAATATTTTCTGCAGTATTTTGAGTGATTTATTAAACTAAAATAATTGGTTTTACTGATGTGACTAAGTGAGTTCAGTTACAAGTTTATGAAATAATTCTGTATGTTTAAGTTATTTTTTTAATACATTTTAACTGTAACCTAGATACATTATGCATCATTTCATACTTTGTATATAAAGTTATATTCACTAGTCCCAAAAGAGCGAGTTGAATATGGTTTAGTGGTAAATGTTGCAACCTGTGATAGGTGGTGAGTTTGAGGCCCTAATGCGGGGTACCCTCGAGGAGACCGTTCCTTTGGCTTCCCAGACTGGACACTAAGTACTGGTTTTTACTGAAAAGGCGAAACTGTTTCATAACAGCTGCCTTTAAAATCCTTCTATAATTAATTAGTATTAACTAATAAACTAAAATGCACAATGCTTAGTGATGTCGTACTTAAACATTTTGTCAAGATAGAAGAAGGCAAATAATTTGTTTGATATTTTTGTGTAGGTATATTGAAAAAGCTGCAAGGTATACTTATTGGTGGTTGGCTGAAGTTTAAAGTTACTGTTATGTTATAATTGCTAGTCTATTGCTATCATGTAACATTCTAATATTGCATGTTTTTACTTGGGAGCAATAATTAAGCTAGACGTTTTTCTGTTGCATCAAGATTTTGGGCCGCAAGTCTGCAGAAGCCTGGATTTCATTTTTTTTTTTATCTGTTTCACTCCAAATAATTTCAACAGTATTACAAATAGATACTGTTAATAACACTTTTTTGCAAATAATCTACTTTAGGTAAAACATTTTTTGTGTGATGCCACACATGAAAGCTGCACTCTCACAGATTGAATGTTTTGACAATTTTTTTTTTTTTTGTCTTGGAACGAGCCAATTTTTACAAAAAAACATAAAAACCAGATATATAAGATTGCTGACAAAAAATTAGATCGCAGATTTTTATATTTAAGTTCAAAAAATAATATTTTATGCTTTTTTCTTAAACCGTTAGTCATAAAACATTAATTTTTGAACGGAAATATGAAAATCTATGATCTGATTTTTTGTAAGCATTCATATATAATTGGTTTGCAGATATTTATGCAAAAATTTGCTCTTTCCAAGACAAAAAATAAAAAGTTGTAAAAATGGTATATCTGTGAGAGTGCAGCTTTAAAAGCTGAATAATGACCAGCTGATAGAGAGGTTGCTAAACATGGCGTTTACATGTATCTACATATTTATGTAACAGTTGCTGTTGAGAATAAAAGGTCATTTGCGAAATTTCACTTTAATTTTGTACTTGTAGGCTCGCTGATATTCGCTTGAATCACTTCCCTCGTGCTATTGTACATGTTACTCTAAACAAGGATGTGATTTGACTGTGGATTTCTGCAGCTCTAATGGCACCAGGGACCATTTTTGTTTTAACCGATTAAAAAAGTTAACTGGTTGCTTTTGGTTGATGCTTTATTCATTGTTAGTATTGACACTTGAGTTTGCTTTAAATTTGAAGTCAGGAGAGCCTTCAAAAGGGCTTCTAAAAAGTCAGTTGTGTTTCTGTGGCAGGATGCTTGACCCCCTGTGACCCGCCATTGGGGGCCTTATGCGCCCCCAGAACCCATTGCCGAAATGGTTTCAACTCTGAAGCTGCCATGTCAATCTCATCCCTGTCTAAACTTGTAAAATGTACACATACTTGAATGACATAGTGTTAAGAAAATAGCCAAAACGTAGTCCACACATACATGTACCAAAACAAGTATTGTTCAGCAACCTCTCTGTTATGTTTAACAGCTTTCTGTGTAAAAATAAAATGTAGTCGAATGTTAAAAGTGTATAGCTTGTTCCTCGCTGTTTTGAAAATATTTACATTTATGCATGGGTATATAAAGAAACATTTACCATTCTACGCATGAAGAGCTTGGGGTGCTGGCTTTGCAAGAATGCATATGCATTATATTACTAAGTATACTTGCATGGCATCTGTCAGCGTTCGACACTAGTAAGTTCCGAGGTTTCCCGAGGACACCAAATATCATGGAAGGGAACCAGACCCTCCGTATTATGTTTTCCGTCGGGAAAGGAGTGGTATTGTAATTTTAGCCATGGAGATATATTTTTAGGTGAAATGTTTGTAAAAATTAAAAGGACAAGGGACACCAGGACACATTTCAGGATCCCTTGGAAATGGAGTTTAATGTCGACCCTTGTATTTATGAATTAAAACTTTAATTATCAAAATGACAAAAATGTACAGATTTTACTGATTTTTTTTTTACCAGATTTAGTTGTGTTTCTGGGCAATATTTATTTGTCTTCCTGGCTACGGTCTATATCATAATTTTAGCAAATTTCATATGTTTTGTCAAACATGTATGATTGTAGAGACAAGAAATAGGAGAGTCAAATCTCCAGTGGTGGCTAAGTTCCGTAAAGTGCTAGTTACATCAGGTGATCCACACTGTAGTCAAAATTGGTTGGGTGTTATAGATCTGCACACATTTTTAGCGTATTTTCTCACAGTGCTACTCTGTGCTCCTGTCTTTATATGATTATCAAATATAGTTTGATATAATGTTGATACTCTGAATTTTGGTAGCTTTGTGTTTTTGTTGTAGATGTTGAATGATAGACATGACAAAAATGATTGTATTTTGAAAAAAAACAGTTGCCCTTGCTATTTTTAATACTTGTATCATCTCTTTGGAGACATATTTTTTCCCCAATTAATTTTGTTAAATATAAAAGATGATAATGAATGACCATCCTATGTCATATTATAACCTGACAGGTTAAGTTTCTTAAGAATTGATTGTTTAATGCATATATTTTTGAACAATGTCAAAAAATGTCTAATAAAAGGCAAACATAGAGCAAGTCCCATAACTCTGGCTTGCTTCAATTTTGGTTAAGTTATTCCTGTTGTAGTGTAGAAATATTTATTGTTACCCGTAATCAGCAAAATTATTTATTGAGATACGTCTCTTGGTCAACAATGTTTGTTTAGTTAACAAAATTTGTTTCGTTATGTCCCTGGTCAACAAAACTACTAGTTGAGTTATATCCCTTGGTCAACAAATCTACTTGTTGAGTTATGTCCCTTGGTCAACAAATCTACTTGTTGAGTTATGTCCCTTTGTCAAAACTTCTTGTTGAGTTATGTCCCTTGGTCAGCAAATCTACTTGTTAGGCTATGTCCCTTAATCAACAAAACTACTATTTGAGTTATGTTCCTTGATCAACAAAAACTACTGGTTGAGTTATGTCCCTTGGTCAACAAAAACATTTGCCTTTTATTAATGCTAAATTTGACAAATATGTATTTGTTTGTCCGACTACATACATTATGTCCAGTTACAAGGTGTCATGTTACTTAATTAAACGAGATAAAAAAATTTTATATATGTAACACAAACTCATGCTTAGGAATTTAAATGAAACAAAATGTGTATTTATTTATTCAAATGTGTTCTATTTTTGATGGTTGGATATATTTATATATACATATATATATAAAAATATATTTTTGCAAAAATGGACACTTTTAATGCAGGTAAAATGCACCTGAGTGAATTTGTGCACTTTTTTAACACAGATAAATGCTCTTTTAACGCAGAAAAAAATGCACTGCTAACGCATTTTTTTTTTTCATAAAATTTGGGTGCAAAAGATTCCCTTTTAATCAGTAAAAACCGAAGTGCGTTTTAAGCATGTTTTTTAGGGATCAAAACGCACTTCTTCACTGAAGTGCGTTTAACTGCGTTTTATACCCAAAAATGCGCACTTAAAACGCAGTTGAGTTATGTCCCTTGGTCAGCAAATCTACTTGTTAGGCTATGTCCCTTAATCAACAAAACAACAAAACTACTATGTCCCTTGGTCAGTTAAACCACTTGTTGAGTTATGTCCCTTGGTCAGTTAAACCACTTGTTGAGTTATGTCCCTTGGTCAGTTAAACCACTTGTTGAGTTATGTTCTTGATCAACAAAATCTACTGATTGAGTTATGTCCCTTGGTCAACAAAAACATTTGTTAAGTAATATATGTTCATCAGTTAAACTATTTATTGAGTTATATCACTTGAAAGAACAAAACAGACATGCGATTTTTTCAAACTCTGTTGCTTTTAACTGTGTGATATTAAAAGCATCTATTTTAACTTAATTAACATTTTACCTCTCAATTTTAAAGACTATTTTAAGTGGGTTTGGGTTGTTTTAAATTAAAAGTAGATATTTTAGTAGGTGATGGAAAACAATATCTTGAGAAAAATATAGACTTAAATGTAGGAGGGATGTTCTGGAAGTTTGCGCAATTTTAACATAACAATTGGCACATTGAATATATATGCAGTATGCTACGTAAAAAAATCATTTAATGAATGTAGTTTGTACTAGTTACCAATTCACAAACGTTTTTAAAAACATAATTGTTGTTGTGTTTTATGTTAAAATTCTGCAACTTCCGGAACAACCCTTCACATTCATTGATGGCTGCATTAAATATTGTTATGGTAATGGTCAATTTGGTTTTCGGGGTTTTAGGCCATGTAGAAAAAGTAGACTTGGTAATGGATTTATTTAAGACTTTTTGCAAAATAATTGTTCTGTTTTCAGCTCAAAAGCCTTTTAAGTTTTATTTTTGCTTCTTGCACATAAAATGGAGTTTGGTAGACACAAGAACTTCTGAAAGTTCAGATATGTTTTTTTAATTATGAATATTGAGATGATGTAGATATAAATACTTATGATAATCGTACATTGGGAAAAAACCCACAAAACTTTCAAGTTGATTTAAGTTATTGTCTTAAATATTGCATTTTTTTAATCCTATGAAAATGAAATGTTTAAATCATATTTCACTGTTTCTAAATAATGAATATCTGTTTTTATTTTTTAAAAGGTGGATTGGCACGACCACAATACAGTAGAACACCAACACCAGATGCAGATTTCCGTCAGTCTCCGAATGTCAAATCAAATTCCAAAATCCCAATCAAGAAACAGATGTCAGGTGCGTCGGTTGAAGATGAGATTTTCGAAGACGATGATGAGGACGAGGAAGAGGTTTCTGCGCACAGAAACAGCCGTGTGTCCTTTAGCAATAAGCAGGACATTAGGAATATTGTAAGTTGCTATGGACCATGGTATTGATTAAAGGAAAAAGGTCTCAAGATTTTATAGCAAAGCTCTTGTCACTTGTTAACAACGTGATTAAAGATATCGTTGTTAACTTTTAAACATGAAATATTTGATGATGAAGTAAATGTTCAAATAAAAAGGGTACAGCAGAAGCAGTTGTCTCAAGTCTTCTAAGGGACACTGCAGATCACAAGTGTATCCATTAAACTTCCATATCAGATAAACTTCAATGACTTGTAGAGATTTTCATCAGTAGTACACTAAGTCTTATAGTATTGCAGTGTTGAATATATATCTTAGGAATCTTGATTAAACAGGACCCTTTTTTATTGTTTTTTTGGGGGCATATCAGCTGCAAGCTATCATAAACCACAAGTCTTATAATGGTTAAAGGCCATTAAGTGTTGTTAATTTTTTTTTTTAACATAACTTGTCTGTCTTTTTGCTAAGGCCCACAGTGAATTTAGGATTCAGGCCTGTTTGCTTGGGTCGATTGCCTTACAGAAAAAAAATAAACAAAACAAAGTGGTTGTTTGTTGGCTCATTAATTGTTCTATTAATTCTTGGTATTACAGCAAAATCTGTGATGTGTATTTTTACCTCTATGCCAATCCTCATTATATCTTTAGAGCGCGACAGATGAGGATGACACTGATATTGATGAGGATGAAGAGGATGAAGAAGAAATCGTGCCATCTAAGAAACCCAAAATGAGCTCGCCTGATGAGGT
The DNA here is from genome assembly GCF_026914265.1 of Mya arenaria. NCBI lineage: Eukaryota > Metazoa > Mollusca > Bivalvia > Myida > Myidae > Mya > Mya arenaria. The sequence goes on from NC_069135.1 coordinate 41,967,533, forward strand.
GAATACATGCTTGGCTTTTGTGAATGTTTCAAAGACATTGTGGATACATGCGTGGCAATGCCCATCCCTCTAGGGGAAATGATTCTGAAGTTATGGCGCTTGGCTTTATCAGAAAACAGCAAAAAGTATTGAGAATTGCTAATGATGCTCTTCATTCAGTTTTGATTGTATGACAGCATATATTAAAATAATTCATAGATTACCAAAAATAAATTAGGCCAAAAAAATGGTTTGGTTAAGGTTACATTCTTTTCAAAAACAGGTAAGGTAGGTAGGCTTTTTATTTTTTTATTATGCTTATATAAGTATGTTATTGTCATCATTTGCAAATTGTGTTAAAGTAATCTTCTTAATAAAGCTTTAAATATTTAAAACTACTTATTAAAACACACTTAATTTTTGTTAAAAAATGGTAGGGTCAGCTCCTATTTTGCAGGTAGGGTTGGGTAACCAGAACCAAATGTATTTTTTTTAGGCCTAAGAATAATTTGACATTTTGGATTTTGGAAAAGAGTATTAACCCTCATGGGTGGTATATGCAACTTAAGTCAGTAAAGTTAATTGTCATACATCCTCGACTTCATTCACTGTATAGGTTTGTTATTTATCTATGCAATCTAATTAACTACATAAAACTTAGATCAAATTAAGGCCAATATTAAAAATATCTGCTTACGGTTCTATTTTGAAATGTACCATGGCTTGAACATTCTCGGAATTAAATTTTATTTCAGGACAGGGGTTTACTTCCAATCAGTTTTGTACCATGTTGTCAAGGACAACATTCAATAACAAGTGTGCAGTATAAGTGAATAACATTGCAATTTATCCACATGCTAGTAACTGAATAGGTTCTGCCACAAGCTAAAAACAAAGGAAATACTCTCAACCATGGTGCAATTCGTGTTTCAGGATTATGGTGAAGGATATGTGCCGACTGGGGTTGACAACAACAACAGCTCCACACCGAACAAGCTTTCACAGGAACAGTTTCAAGGTATAACAGCAATATACCAAATTTCAAATTGTTGCTCCTCCCATTGATGTATTTTGGGGATAACTCCAAAATAATGGTTGACCTTGTACAAAAGTTGACCCTGTGACTTTAATACCTGATAAAATTTACATTGTGTGATTACAAATTAAGTTTCTGTTATACATAACATATGTTTTAAGTTTAAATTTTGTGTCAGTTATATGTGAATAATGTTTGAAATTTATTTTGTGTCTATATTAAGTAAAATATAAATGAATTAGTTTTTTTTTTCTTTTCTTTTTAAAAGTTCTAAAATATTAATATTATACCTTTAATGTTAATGACTTTGATATACATTGTTACTTTAAGGAAGTTCATGTTTTTCCATTTTGTCTTGTATTAAAAATTGTTTATTACTGTTTTTTTTTTATATGTGTTTTCAATGTGTTATGATTTACCGAAACAGTGCCCGTTAAACCTGGTATGTTGTCTATAGCTAGACTTTGAGATCTCACCAAGTTACTACTGTCTTTTAAACTATAGTCAGATAAATGTGATCTTCTAATAAGAAAAAAATATATCATGTAGAATACTGGGTCGGTTTAGGTAAAACATCTTGAGCCATTTCCTTACTGAAAACCGACTCAGATAATATGACTAGTTCCATATTACACCTGCTAAATATTTTCTTATATCTCTTTCAACTTTGAAGTGATCATTCACTCATCCAAATAAAACTTTTTGATGAACAAGTCCGAATTCTTTTATTACTGTTTGGCATAAAAATTGTAACGAGCCCTGCTTCATGAAAATCAGAATTTGAACAGACCTGCAATCTTTTTACCAGTGCAGGCTAAGTAATATGCTATTTTGACCACTAGTCATTAAACAATAGTCACACTTTAATAACTTTCATACACTGTAGATAAAATGCTCAAACATTGTGTGTGTTTAAATTTTGCAAATTTTCTTGCTTCCATTAAAGCCTGAATTCCCAACTGTGCCAAATAATATATGATAAACAGAGTTTGTGTCCGGAAAGCAATCTGTATCATCAGATATTGTAGAGAACAACAGCCTGAAAAAAGAAACCAATCAACTTTGTTCATTCAGCATGAAACTTTTCATTGAAGATGAGGTTCAACCAATATGAAACAAGATAAATTTGACAAAATGACATCATCTGCTAACATGCTTTGTTTCTGGAAACCTCCCCAATGGAATTTGTTCACAACGGGGAATTTCAACATTTAAGCCTGAGCGATTTTAACGTGTCTAAAAATATCTCATTCATGCATTCTCTGGAAGGTTTCCCAGGGGATTTTGCTTAGAAAACACTGGCATCTTGCCCTCAACAAGGAGGATTTTAAATTTGTCATGAACCCCTTTGGCCCAGGCAGTTGTTTTTCATGTTCCTCTTTTAATGGGCATTTTATTTAAACGAGCAAATATGTTTTTTGCCTGAAAAGCACTGTTTTAAGTATATATATGTTTTAAGAAAATGTTGTATAAAAAACAATCTGGTCTACATTTTTCCGTATCAAACACAATTATCCCACCCGGGTTATATGGCATGTATGATCATGTGTTATGGAAATGAAATACAGTTGCTCTCGAAGTATTTTGAACTATGGTAATTATGCCCCCCTTCGAAGAAGAGGGGTATATTGCTTTGCACAGGCATGTCGGTCGGTCCGTCGGTCCGTCGGTAGACCAAAGCTTGTCCGAGTGATAACTCAACAATTCCTGGACGTATGGTCATCAAACTTCACATGATGGTTGGGCCTGACCAGTAGATGACCCCTATTGATTTTGGGGGTCATCGGGTCAAAGGTCAAGGTCACAGTGACCTTTAATGGTAAAATAATTTTAAAGCTTGTCCGAGTGATAACTCAACAATGCCTGCAACCATGGCCCTCAAACTTGACATGGAGGTTGGGCCTGACCAGTAGATGACCTCTATTGTTTTTGGGGGTCATCAGACCAAAGGTCAAGGTCACAGTGACCTTGAATGGTAAAAGGTTGTCCGAGTGATAACGTGACAATGCCTGCACCCATGGCCCTTAAACTTGACTTGGAGGTTGGGCCTGACCAGTAGCTGACCCCTATTGTTTTTTGGGCTCAATGGGTCAAAAGTCAAGGTCACAGTGACCTTGAATGGTAAAAGGTTGTTCGAGTGATAACTCAACAATGCCTGCACCCATGGCCCTCAAACTTGACTTGGAGGTTGGGCCTGACCAGTAGATGACCCCTATTGTTTTTGGGGGTCATTGGGCCAAAGGTCAAGGTCACAGTGACCTTGAATGGTAAAAGGTTGTCCGATTGATAACTCAACAATGCCTGCACCCATGGCCCTCAAACTTGACTTGGAGAATTGGCCTGACCAGGAGACGACCCCTATGGTTTTGGGGGGTCATCTGGCCAAAGGTCAAGGTCACAGTGACCTGGAATGGTAAAAGGTTGTCCGAGTGATAACTTGACAATGGCTGCACCAATGGCCCTCAAAATTGATTTGGAGGTTGAGCCTGGCCAGAAGATTGTCCCTATTAATTTTAGGGGTCATTGGGCCAAAGGTCAAGGTCACAGTGACCTTGAATGATAAAAGGTTATCCGAGTGATAACTCAACAATGCCTGCACCCATGGCCCTCAAACTTGACATGGAGGTTGGGCCTGACCAGTAGATGACCCCTATTGATTTTAGGGGTCAAAGGTCAAGGTCACAGTGACCTTGAAAGCAAACTCGACAATTCCTGGACCTATGGTCATCAAACTTGACATGAAGGTTGGGCCTGCCAAGTAGATGACCCCTATCGACTTTGGGGGTCATCAGGCCAAGGTCAATGTCACAGTAACCTTTAATGCAAAAAAGTGAACAAATCTTCCCCCAATGATATCTCGACAATGCCTGAACCTATGATCATTAAACTTGACATGGATGTTAAGCCTGACCAGTAGATCACCCTTATTGATTTTAGGATTCATAGAGCCAAAGGTCAAGGTCACAGTGATCTTGAATGGTAAAAGGTTGTACGAGTGATAACTCAACAATGCCTGAACCCATGGCCTTCAAACTTGACTTGGAGTTGCATCTGACTTGTAGATGACCCCTTATGATTTAAGGGGTCATCGGGTCAAATGTCAAGGTCACAGTGACCTTGAACGAAAAAAACTTGTCTTTTGATAACTTGACAATGCCTGCACCCATGGCCCTCAAACTTGACTTTAGGTTTCTGGTGACCAGCTAATGACTCTGGATTTTGAGTTCATAGAGTCAAAGGTCATGACGGTCATAACACACTTTATCCTCACACTTTAATGGTCATAATCTTAAAACAGCAACAAATCGGCTGTCATTTCGGTCCATGCATATTTCATTCAATTGTCCATATAATCTGACAACATGGCGCTCAGGGGGGGCATAATGTTTGACAAACATCTCTTGTTTATCAATAACTCATTTTGCTGAGAATGAACAATTCTGTGTGATTCTTTTTTCTGTACCTTAGATCTGTATCTATATTTACTCATCTGTGATTCTTTACCCATAATCTGATAGTTTAGTACAGTTTTGCCTCTAAAATCACTTCAACGAGTTTAGTACAAGTTTGCCTCTAATCAGTGCATGACATGTTTTTGCTTCTTAGATGACCAAACAGCTGGTAAGAAATATGTCCAAATTCTCACCTTATGTTTGCAGTGAGTTTCACTAATTGTCACCAAATTTACCCATTTTTTTGGTAATTTCTTGTATAAATGGGTGAAGCATTTGTTTTTTTAGAATCTTAAATAATGATAGTGATGTTGTTGGAAAATGGTTTGTTGCAGCATCATAATTCATTAGCAGGGATGAAAATCTTCTGCAAATTCAAAGATTTATAAAATTAAAATGTATTACCATGTTTCTTCTTTGTTTAACTAAAGATAGTCTTACTTTTTTCACTGTTGGGTTTGTAGATAGTACAATTTTGGTAATTTTCCAAACAGGTGAAATATATTTTGGTGTTAACTCACCTTTTCAATTAACCCTCACAGCTGTGTTTTATTTGGTTTCACAATGCAGTAACATTTTGTATTTTCATTATGCCCCCACAAAGTGGCGGCATATAGGGTTGCCCTTGTCCGTACGTACGTACACGTACGTACGTACGTACGTACGTACGTCCCGAAGATTGTTTCCGATCTAATTCTTGAAAACCGTTTGTCCAATCCTCACCAAACTTTAAACACATGTTTGTGACCATAATATCTTGATCAAGTTCGATAGTCATGGAAATCGCTTTAGTCATTTAGGAGTTACGGCCCTTTTTTGCCAAAAATTCCCGAAGATTGTTTCCGATCTAATTCTTGAAAACCGTTTGTCCAATCCTCACCAAACTTTAAACACATGTTTGTGACCATAATATCTTAATCAAGTTCGATAGTCATGGAAATCGCTTTAGTCATTTAGGAGTTACGGCCCTTTTTTGCCAAAAATACTTCAAAAATATATGTTTCCAATCTAATTCTTGAAAAGTATGTGTCCAATCCTCACCAAACTTTACATACATGATTGTCACTGACCATAATATCTTGATCAAGTTCGATAGCCATGGAAATCGCTTTTGTCATTTAGGAGTTACGGCCCTTTATTTGCAAAAAAAGACTTGAAAAATACGTCCCGAAGATTGTTTCCGATCTAATTCTTGAAAACTGTTTGTCCAATCCTCACCAAACTTTTAACACATGTTTGTGACCATAATATCTTGATCAAGTTCGATAGCCATGGAAATCGCTTTAATCATTTAGGAGTTAGGGCCCTCAGATTATCCTGAATAATCATTATGGCTTATTTTCTGTGACAAAAAATCGAAGTGGGGGCATCCGTGTCCTATGGACACATTTCTAGTATTTACACTTTTTTCATGAAAATTAGAAGACTATATTTTATAAGGTTATATGAAATAAATAACAATATTTTGAGAATGGAATGATTTTAAAAGCATGTTGTTTGCATTTGGAATTTAAAGTTTCTGTTTGTTAAGATGTAGAGTGACTTCCAGTAACAAATGGTGTATATTTCACACAGACATTAAACAGCACAGCCATTGTAAAAAGTCTTTAAATCTTTACAGCAATGATGAAGGACATCGGACTTGATGATGTTTCTGATGTAAGCGATGTTGAAGAGACATCAGAACACCAAGAAGAACAACCTACAACACCACGCAGCATTCTCAAAAAGGTTGGATTTAATTGACGTCACCATAGTGCAATAACTCAATAACTGCATATAAAAATGGAAGCAGATATTGAGTTCTTGCGCTTAGATGCCAAATTATACATCTCTCAATGTAAACCTTGCTACTCCTTCTGCCCAGGAGAATAAATCCTTTATAAGTTTGTGACATTTAAACAAGTTGAACTTAACGATTGTTTTGTGAAAAATTACATAAGATACCTTTTGTTGCAATGTCAGTTAGAATATAAATGCAAATTGTTAGAATATGTAGGTATTTATTAGCTTATACAGTCGAACCCTGTTGGCTAGAACTTTTTGGCCCAATTCCTCGTTGGCTGGAACTGGATGTAAAGGACAGATTTCTTAATATTGAAGGTAAACAGTCCCGCTTGGCTAGAATTTTGTGATGCTCAAGCTACTTTTGCTGGTCCCTGGGAATTCGAGCCAACAGGGTTTGACTGTTCAATTAACATGAAGTGGTACACTGGGTACAGTATTAACAACAGTTTGTAAGACTGCTTTTAAATTTCAGACTGATACAGGGAAGCCACCATCTGCTCATCCTCCTATAGATTCAGAGGTAAGGTTTCATGGCCTTATTTCCGCTTATTTTGTTTGCCTGTAGTATTTGGATGATTGTTCGGTGGTGGTTTGTTTGCCCATTTTGACAAGTTGTTATTACAATTCTCAATAATACAATGAAAACTGCATGGACAAGCCCAGTAGTCGAACATTCACAGATTAACCCTGTTAAATAGTTGCACAAGGCAAGGGTGCAAACTACAATGAACTAGAGGTACAAACGAATATGCACCTTATACACAAATACAAACACATTCACTTTGGTTCATCTATTGGCCCTGCTACCTTTCATAGAATCATGTACTTGTGTTCATATTGTGTTGTGTAAATTGATATAAATGTATCTTTTATATACTCTGGTTTCTTAAGTCTACTTAAATGACCTAAAAAAACACCACAAACATGTGGCACAGGCCAAAATTTTATATAGGGTTAATTAAAGAAAGTAGTCCTTTCCTATGTGTGTGGCTGAAATTGGTAAAAGCTATGAAATTAGTTTTGGGATGTTAAATGGTAGAGGTTATGTTTGTGGATGTTGAAATCTTATTTTTCAAGTTTCTTTAAGAGATCCTGAATTATAAACATATTGAAGAACAAATTAAAGCAAATTGACAGCACATACTTTCTTACAAAATTTTACCCAAAAATGATTATATTCATTCTTAAAGTGATAAGAACTGAGCAGCCAGAGCAGACATTTATTTATACTTATATACAAAACTGTACATTAGCAATCATATCATGTCAAGTTTTGGGGGTAAAACCTTTGGAATGAGTGTGGTTAAAGTTAGAGGCTAGAACATGTTCATTTAAGTGTGGTGCATGATGGCAGTGTGAAAAATGTTGTTTAAGTGTGAAGCAATATTTTGTGTTTACTCTCTCTTTCTCTCTCTCTACTGCATGCAGCCCTATTTGGATTCAGACGAGGATGAGGAGATTCAAATCCTCAATCAGGTTTGCAGGCAACACTTCAGTCCTAATAGCACCGTGCTTGATATCTAATATTTGAACAGTGCTTTTGTTAACTCACTGCGATCAATATCAAGGTTAACATAAAAAATGAGGTGTAAATTAAAATATTCTAAGCTTAGTCAGTTAGTTCAAGACTAACTGGGGGCTTAACCTAACTAATGCCTCTCATATTAAATTTTATGAATTGCATTGCAAATTTAATAATACATGGCTATATAAGATTATATATTATCATCATAATATTTGTATAAAAGGAATTATTTTTAATCAATATTCATGAATATCTTTGTTACTTATATTTCTAATGTAAATCATTGGAAGATTATGCACTTGAAACATTTCAGGATAGGAAAATACTTGTAGAAGCTGAAGTGTACCACAATGCACAACCTTCCCCGCATCAGGTGGAGATTTATTACCTCCCCTTGGGTCATTGTTCTGATTGTTTACTGTTATAACCTCCCTTTTCTCATTTCAAGTTTGGTTGATAGTCCTTTGGTTTATCAACTTACCCTGCTATTTTCCATGGATTCATGTTCTTGTGTTCTTATGACCTTAACATGTTAATGACTTAGTTTTTTTAAATACTTTAAGTCTTGTGATAATTCATAATTAAAGTCAAGCTTAGTCATTTAACCTTGTAGAAAAACAGTTCAATAATTTCCACAGAAATGAGGATTTGTAAAGAAAGTGAGATGGAACTTTTTGGTACAGAAACCAGCATGAATGTTGTGGTTGTAAATACATATTTAATTGTATATTGGCTAGAACAGGTGCTACCTTACATTTGAAACAAAATACAGATATGTCTTTTATTCTCTAGAGTTCTGATGTACAGAAATTGATCATTAGTATCTTTAACATTGCTTATATCTGATGGTTTTTTATATTTTCCTCCAGTATTATTCTTAAAAAAGCCTGTATGAATTAATCACAGCAGTATACTGTAAAAGCAGTAAATAAATAAGAATTTAAATAAATGAGGAAGAGTATTTTATTTGTCCAATATACAGCGTATAAGGGATTTATTTAAGCAGATGTACGCTCCCCACATCAGGTGGATACTTATTACCTTCCCTTGGTTCAGTGTTCCCATGGTTGATTGTTAATTTACCATTTGTTTCTTATTACAAGTTTGTTGATTGCCCTTTGGTTCATCTATTGGCCCTGCTACCTTTCATAGAATCATGTACTTGTGTTCATATTGTGTTTTGTAAATTGATATAAATGTATCTTTTATATACTCTGTTTTCTTAAGTCTACCTAAATGACCTTAACATGGTAATGTGTTAATGACTTGGATTTATGAAATAGTTGTGATAATTCATAATACTAGTCGAGTGCTATAATAATATAACTTTGTAGAAACATAATTCCGTAATTGAAAATAGCTCTTTACCTATAGATATATAATCAAATAATCAAATCAAATAGAAAATTCTTATACATTTCTATATAAGGTTATAACTATTTTCCCTTGTAAGCAAAACTAATGAATGTACATCTAAATGTTGCATTTGAAACAGGATAACAAGTTCCATCTATATTAAAAAAGCTACTCTTTTCTAAATATTATCCTTACAAAACATTATGTAATATTTCTTCAAATGTATGTCTAAACCTACTGTACAAATCATATTTTCAGTGGCATTGTTTTCTCGGTATTTATTGAAGGTTTCATGTATGAAGGAATTATCTCCATGATTATTACATGTAGACTGTGTCACTTCAGGAGGACGAGAGTGCGTGGGATTCCACACACTACAGTGAATCAGACAAGCAGGGTAACCATTCACTTGAGGTTCGATCACTTGTGGAGGTAATGCTGATTTTATTCTGATTTGCTGTGAATTATTTGTCCTTATTAACAACAGAACAGATAATTTATTTAGACTTGTACAATGCTGTACAATGTACATCATCATCATAACCATAATAGAATATATAATAACACTATGGTGAATACACAGCAATATGAAATAGATTACAAATACTAAATTTATGGACATAAACAAAACTTTTTATATTTCAACATTGTTAGTCTTAGACAGAAAGCTTCTTTGATATAAAGATATTTTTTTAAGTTCTTGTCTTTTTTTGTAGTTAATAAATCTAGAAAGTTAATTGCAGATGGATGCATATAATAGCATCATTTAAGGCACGAGTCATTGTCAAAGTTTTAAAAAGATTATCATGAAAATACTTTTTCAGATTGAAATTATTTTCCTTTATCAATGAAGATAATTTCATATTTTTTTTCAGATTGAAATTATCTTCATTGATAAATAAATTAAAACCAATTAATTTTTAATAAAAAAAATGGCGAAAAATTAAAATTGTACTATGTAAATAGAGTGGGGTATTATTTTATGTAAACTTTTCCTTATGCTTGTTGTTGAAAGCTTCTAAATATTTAAAAACCATTAATACTGATAAAATTTCTTTGTTATTTTTTCAGTCACCAGAAATTGACAGTGACCTAGAGGCTTCCCTTAATCCCGAAAAGTCCCTTGTTGAAAAGGTAAATGATTTGTCAAGTGCAGTTAGTGTTCAAGTGATTTTTATGCCCCCTTTTGAAAAAAGTGGGGTATATTGTTTTGCACATGTCGGTCGGTCGGTCTGTCGGTCGGTCGGTCGGAATACCAAATGGTTTCCGATCAATAACTTGAGAACGCTTTGACCGAGGGACCTCATACTTGGTATGTGTATTGGTCATCACCAGCAGATGAACCCTATTGATTTTGAGGTCAGTGGGTCAAAGGTCAAGGTCAGTGTGACCTTTACATGAAAAACGGTTTCCGATCAATAACTTGAGAACGCTTTGACCCAGGAACCTCATACTTGGTAGGTGTATTGGTCATGACCAGCAGATGAACCCTATTGATTTTGAGGTCAGTGGGTCAAAGGTCAAGGTCAGTGTGACCTTAACATGAAAAACGGTTTCCGATCAATAACTTGAGAACGCTTTGACCCAGGGACCTCATACTAGGTAGGCTTATTGGTCATGACCAGCAGATGAACCCTATTGATTTTGAGGTCAGTGGGTCAAAGGTCAAGGTCAGTGTGACCTTTACATGAAAAACGGTTTCCGATCAATAACTTGAGAACGCTTTGACCCAGGAACCTCATACTTGGTAGGTGTATTGGTCATGACCAGCAGATGAACCCTATTGATTTTGAGGTCAAAGGTCAAGGTCAGTGTGACCTTAACATGAAAAACGGTTTCCGATCAATAACTTGAGAACGCTTTGACCCAGGGACCTCATACTAGGTAGGCTTATTGGTCATGACCAGCAGATGAACCCTATTGATTTTGAGGTCAGTGGGTCAAAGGTCAAGGTCAGTGTGACTGTAAGCTGAAAAAAGGTTTTCTGATTGTCCATATTTTATTTTCTTATATAGTAGACAGTAGAAATTTATATGTCACTAAATGCATGAGTTGAAGTATCAGTTTTCAGTGAACATCTAGTTTAATTATGCCCCCCTTCGAAGCAGAGGGGTTATATAATTGCTTTGCACATGTCGGTCGGTCTGTTGGAAGACCAAAGCTTGTCCGAGTGATAACTCAACAATTCCCGGACCTATGGTCATCAAACTTGACATGAAGATTAGGTATGACCAGTAGATGACCTGCCTCATATGCATCCAATGACAAATCAGCTGTCATTTCAGTCCATGCATATTTCATTCAATTGTCCAAATATTTCTGGCAACTTGTTTAGCTTCTTATGCTAAATAGGATTGATTTTATTTCACTGGTTGTTTCAGTAAGGCAATGACAAGAGTAAAAGGCAGATTATTAATGAACCCAATTTTGCAAAAATTGCAGTCATTTTTTTTTCTTTGTCTTTATTTTTTTATCATTTTTATATTGTTTGCAGTTGTTTTTATGCTGCTGTGTAGTGATGTGAATTTTGGGCTTGCTGTTGTGGTAGTCTTGATACAAATTGAGTATATTTTGGTAATAAAATGCAGCTTTGTGGAGATAATTTTGTCATAGAAAATACAAACACGCTATTTTCACAGAAATCGGGAGTTATGAAGAAAGTGCGATGGAACTTTTCGGTACAGGAAGGAGCATCATGAATGTTATTATTGTACATACATGTTTAACTGTATATTGGCTGGAATAGGGGCTTACCTTATAGGGATATGTCTGTTGAAATTTTTCTAGGGTTCTGGTGTTAAGAAATCGATGTTTGGTATCTCTAACCGTGCTTATATCTGATATGTTTAAAGTTTGTCACAGCATAATCCTTTGAGAACTTGCAGGCTACAGTAATCACAGCAAAGTTTTCAAAAATTAGAATTTAGATAAATTAGGCTTGTCCAATGTACAGTTAAAAGGGAATATCATCTAAACCAAAAGTGCATTTTGCTGTTTATAAGAATAAACCAAACAGTGTAAATAATATATAAACTATAATAATGGATGTTAGTAAGGAATAAAGCATGCCATACATTGCTTTTTCAAATGTGCATCATTATGGCCTGATTGTTCAGAACTTTGTCAAAGTTAACAACATTTTTAACGTCATCATTGTCAACTTTCAATTCGATAATCTGCTCCAGCAATTTAATGAATACACTTGTGATCTGCTGTATTAAATATGTGTGGGCATTGTTTAAAAGTTAACAAGATGGCGTTTATCATGTTTTTAATGTGAATCAAATTCTGAACAATCTGACCAATAGGAATCAATTATTTATATGTTGCTTTACATGTATGGTTTCATGCAATCTTTATTTTGTTATGTCGTGCATTGCTGTGTGTATTTTCCCAGGAGGCCACATTACTGGAGGATGTTTCAGGTCAACAAGATTCAAACACAATTACTGTAACAAATACTGTCGACATCGTTCCTGAATCTACTACTCCAGAAGTAGGAAGTACCTCCCAACAAGATAAACTTGCTGACACTGGTGAGGTTAACAACCTTGTGATCAATGAGTTCAATGAAACTATTGACTTCAGTCACCAAGGGTCAAGCAGTGCGGGTTTTGAAGCTCATGGGTCAAGGTCAAGTAGCGTTGCTATGGAAACACAGAAATATGTGGCAGTGATTGAAGAGAATACAGAAAATGATCAGAAACTGTCTCTGTCTCAAGAGTTGACATCCAGAATCAAGGAAGCTAGCAGGAAGTCTGCTGATAATGACTTAGATACTACTTATTCTGAGAGTGAAGTTGAAGCAATTGAAGTAGAAGAAATTGCAGAGTTAGAAGGAACAGATGATGCTGTTGATCAACAGTTGAAAACTGCCAGTGAGATTGAAGTGGATGAGGATAATTACTTTGACGAAATTGAAGAATTAATTGAAGAAGAGATAGAATATATGGAACAAGATGAGAAATCTGATGCTGTTGATGAAGAAGAAAGTGATGAAGAAGAAGAAAGGGTGATAAGTATCAAAGATGAAATAGAGAAAAGTTTAAGTGAAGAAAAAGGACAAAGATCATCTGATATCAAAGTCATTGATCGACTACATGCTCCAAAGGTCATGTTGGAGTATGAACCAAGCACCACTGAAGCTGAAAGTGGATTATCTGATTCAGACACATTGGAAACTGAATCGTTACAAGAAGAATTTGTCAACATGGTGAAAGCCAAGAAGAAGAAAAGAGGAAACCAGAAGAAAAGCAATAACGGTTTGAATCAATCAATAAAAATGGAGGATGAAGAGGAAGAAAGAGTTTTGGATGAGTCACCTAGCACGGCATCTCGTATAATGGCTGCCAGTCAGGATGATTTCCGACGTGGAAGTACGGAACCGACAACACCACAGGACACGCTGGGCGATGGGGAATCCCTGGTAGAAGAAGGGGAGGAGGTGATTGTGTGTGAAAGTGTGACACCTGTCTACATCACGAGTGTGATAATTGACCATCCTGTTAAAAGTGTGACACTCAACCACCCCTGTCACAAGTTTGATTCTTTACTTCATTATATTTTACCACTTAACAAGTGTGTTGCCTGGCCTGGCCTTTTACTGTTATATTGACACTTGATATCATTCTCCGTGTGAAACCTAACTTCCCTATCATTTAAAAGTGTGACACCCCTGATTGCTTCACATTTTGTTTCATTCTGGATCACAATATGTTCAATAGTGTTGAGGGAGATGTTAAGACGGCTTATCCTGTTAAATGAATCATAGATATACAACTTTTAAAAATCATTTGAATTATTTCATGATGGTAATTTCTGATGATGAACTGTTAATGATTGGGAAATCCGAAGGTCTAGAATATTTTGAATGCTTTAATACTAGTTTGTTTAAGAAATATTATATAGTGCCTGAGCTCTCCCATGTATTTAACAACATTTACCGTCCATTGAATGTGTTCATTTGCATCGTTAAAGTGTGACACCCAACTTCATAGCTTTATCACCGTTGTAACTCATGACCTCCTAGCCAACTTAAGGAATGAATGCATACTGATATTTGACAATTGCATGGCACATGATGTTCCTTGTCTTGAAGGAGTAATATGTTTCATTTTTTTATGAAAGTCTCTTTAATACAGCTTTTAATAACATAATAAATACAGCTATGAAAAATATTACCACTCTTGTATGAGATATATGAGACCATAGAAATAAAATTACGATATATAATAAACTGCATCTGAGATTGACATGTGTACAACACACACTATTGTGTTCATACAGTAAGACACTAGAAACAAATGTGAATCTTTATATAATAATATCTGACATCATAAAAAGCATTATACATGGATGATAAAGATCAGTATTATTAAAAAGAGTACATAGTACCTTAAAATGAATATAAATGGCTTTGGAAACAGTTTCAACAGGGTCTTAGCCCTGTAACCCTGATTTAGACCTGAATTATTCATGTTAAAAAAGAAAAAAAAATAGAATTAGGATTTTCTGTCTTTTATCATCTCTGATAATATTTCACTATTTTCTAAGTATAAAAACTGATGTCTTTGATCTTTAAGATTGATAGTATGTTATATTAAAGTACTGATTTAATACATTCAAAGTTCATGACAAGTTTGATCCTTGGCTACTACTGTATATTAAAGGAAAGCCATTTTATTTACAAGAACATTTTTAACTGTCTATCTGTTTTATCTGTATGTTTAATATATGCTTCTTAAGAGTGTCTGCTTTACTGTTTGATAGACTAAGCCATGAATTACTACGTGTGTTTATGTTATTTTGAATATTTTTTGCCGTGTTATAACAATAAACATTATATACATATTGCAACTTGAAATGGTTATTATATGTGTTCACTTTTGAAATCAGGCAGTATGTTTCAATTCTGTTTGAATGGTTTAAATTTGTGAGGTGGTCAAGTTGAATTGCTTTGAATTGATTAAAGGCAACCAAATTTATATTACAAAATATGACGAAATACACCTGGGGAAAGGAAATGTATAAAGTTTTACAAAAATACAAAAATCAAATTACACCCATATAACAAGTTCAAAAATTTCTAGCTAAGAAATATGTCTATTTTAAGATGTATTTGGTACTAATGCATATATACTGGCTTATGTACAGTATTCCATTCTAAAAATAGAACTAAGCATTTTATATGGGATTTAACTATTTAAAATAGTTCCATTTTTTGTCTCTTTTTTTGCAATTTTCTCACTTCAGCACTGATTTCGTTTTTCAGATCTACAGTGCAAGATTTCACTATTTATTTTTATCAAGAAGCATTTGCGCTTGGTTGCCTTTAAACAATTGCATCCAAAATTTCAAATCTATCCACTGGCAAAAACGAAAAATATTTCAAAAAAGGCCTTCCGAAATTTAAACCATTTACAGTATTAAGTGTTTCTGAATTATTTTTGTATCAAAAGTACAATAATTATTGTCTTGCAGGAATGAAATTATAACCTTAGCAATACTTGTATTATTATATTCACAGAGCATGGTTGTATATTATATGTAATATACACAAAATTAATGGTGTTCAAGTAATCATGTTTTTCGAAATATTTTCAAAGCTTAGTTCAAAGGCTTAAAAACTAAAATATTACTAATTTATGAATCTGTTTGTCACTATATCATTGTCTAGTTTTTATATATTTTGATCAAAAGAATAGCATTTTATAATGTTGAAAGTTTATTCTGGCAATTCTGGTGGTGAACAGAATGTGTGAGATTTTTTTGATAATTTCTTGTAAACAAAAACGGATGGTGCGTTATATACTAGCAAGCCTCACTCACATTTTAAACTGTGGCCTGGACATGTTTCAGACAAGTCAGTGGGACTCCCAAGAGGAAGGGTTCACTCCACGCACACCTAAAGGCGGACTTCAGTCTTTACCCGTGAGTAGTTGTGATCTTAAGATATTCTAACCCTTAGATGGTCAAAGTTTTATGCAAGGTAATCTCATTATAAAGTATTTTGTATCAAGAAATGACAAGCCAGTGGAATTCTTCAGAGGAAGGGTACAACTCCACCCCCACCTGCATGGGGATTTTAGTCTTGACCCATGAGCAGGTGTGATTCGTTAAAGAAGTATAGTTCTCAAAGCATGATTTGGTGTTTTAATGTGTTCCACTGTGTTTTATGTTCTTCAGAGCTCCATTTCAATAAAATATCTATGTTGTAAACTGTATGCTACTTATGAGTGCTCCGGTTGGGCCGTTGGGCAGAATCTATGCCATTTATGTCCTTACCATATTTTATTAAAACGCAGTTTACGCTCAAAACAAAGCTATGCCAAGAAAGTTGCGATCTGGGGCCTTAAAATCTGTATTGAATTGGTGCCGAGGTCTTCAGGAGGAGGTCATGCCAAGTTGATTCTATATTTAGTGTCATTAAGTCTCTTGGGTGTTTATTTCATTGGCAATTTTTAATTTCTTTGCCATTAATTTTTTTTCGGGAAGGTATGTAGGGATTTCGTAAGTTAATTTTTATGATTCCAATAACTGTGGTGACAATTAAATAATTAAGCATTTTCTCACTTAAAAACATCTCTATGTTGTCTGGGTCAATGTTAAATTATAAAAGCTTTATTTTAACAGTTAACAATCATCCATTTTGCCAGTTTGAAAGAATTACAGAAAAGAAATATGCAAAAGGAAGGAAAGTTAATGGTAAGAAAAGATTTTTCTGGTGGCAATGAAAATAAAGAAAATAACCTAAGGAGTAATAAATTAAGGTGGTGCGGGAAACTGGAATAATTTTTGTCATTGTCATACATACATGTTTTATTCCATGTTTAAAAGTTCTTTTAATATTCTTTCTTTGTTCTATATCAGGCTGAAGATGAAGTTGACCACATACGTGAGGGAGTGACATCCTTCTCCACAAGGGGCCCACCACTCCCCTCCCCTCAGCCTCCCTCTGGCTCCCCTCCACCCGCCTCGCAGGAAACCCAAACCACTAGTGGGTCAACATCGGAGAAAAAGACAGTGGTTGCCCAGGAGATTGTGGCAAAGGCTAAACAGCAGGAGGAATCAGAAGATTCTGACTGGGATTCTGAGGTAATTTCTGATTCTGAGGTAATGGCTGATTCTGATTCTGAGGTAATGGCTGATTAGGATTTTGAGGATAATGGCTAATTTCAATTCTGAGGCAATGGCTGATTGTGATTCTGAGATAACAGCTAAATGTGATTCAGAGGTAACAGCTCATAGCGATTCTAAGGTAATTGCTGATTGTGATTCTGAGACAACAGCTAAATGTGATTCAGAGGTAATGGCTGATTGTGAATCTGAGATAATGGCTAATAATGATTCTGAGGAAATGGCTAATAGTGAATATGAGCTAATGGCTTGTAGGGATTCTGAGGTAAAGTCTGATTGCGATTCTCACAGAGGTAAAGGCTTATTGTAATTCTGATGTGTTGGCTAATTGCGATTCTGAGGTAATGGCTGATTGTGATTCTGAGAAAATGGCTTATAGCAATTCCCAGGTAAAGGCTGATTGCGATAAAGAAGTAGATATGATCTTTTTTCGCTTTATCTCTTTGTTTGCAGAAGTAAATGTGATAAAAGGTTGCCAGAATTCACAAAATAAGGCAGTCAACATAGATGGAAATGCTGGAAAAAACAACACTAAATTGATACATTTTACATACTTGATTTTAGGCTGATGTTCAGACAGATGATGAAGAGGTTCAAGTTGTAGAAGAGGATAACCAGTCACCTCCAGTGATGGGTGCACCCATTAGCTCGCCTGTAGTTAAAGCCTTTGACTCCCCTGTGGTGGGGATGGAGTCACTGGATAACACCCCCCGAACACCCCGGGATGGGGGGACCACTAGTAATGTTACAGATGATGAGTCGATTAGTGAATGGGAGATTGAGAGACAGAAGGTAGGTGAACTAATGGTGTTAGGCTGAAAATATAACTAATATTTGTTTGTGACCTGACTTCTGGCAACAAACCGAAGAGATATTTTATGCCACAATTTTTTTAAGAATATTTTCTTACTTGAAAGGTAACAAAAACATTAAAAAGGTCATTTTGATTTACTTGGTTCAGAATATATTACTTAGGTCCAGCTACTGCAAACTATTTTTGTCAGAAGAATGAACTAATTTTGTAAAACTATAAAAGTTTGATCCTGGCAAGAAAGAAACTATGAAAACAATGTGTTTTGTCAATTACATTCATTTTCATGTATATTTTTTTTCTTTAAAAAAAGCTGAAATTAATGGATTTAGCTTCCTACACTATACACATGGATGGAAATATATCTTAACTGTAGGAGAGGGAAGATGCCAAAAGAGCAGAAGAGGAGGCCCTTTACTTGGCTACCATTGAGGAAGAAGAGGCTCGACAGAGGGCTTGGGAGGATGAGGAGAGAAGGAGACAAAGGCAAATGGAGGAGGAGGCCCAGGCTGAACTGGAGGTAAGAGTTATAGCCCCTAGTGTTGAAGAGGCCCGACAGAGGGCCTGGGGGGATAAGATAAGGAGAGGAGACAAAGGCAAATGGAGGAGGAGGCCCTGGCTGAACTTGAGGCAAGAGTTATAGCCCTTAGAGAAGAGGCCCGACAGAGGGCCTGTGAGGATAAGGAGAGGAGACAGAGGGAACTTGGGAAGGAGGCCAAGGCTGAGCTGGAGGTAAGAGTTATAGCCCTTTGATTCAAAGGGAACTGTAGGAGGTGGCCAAGGCTGAACATGAGGTAAGATTTATAGCCCTTAGTGTTGAAGAGGCCGGACAGAGGGCCCAGCAGGATAAAGAGAAGAGACAGAGTGAACTTGGGGAGGCCCAGAACATGAGATATCATTTACCATTAAATGAACCATTTTCGTTTTATTAAGTTATTTTACATTATACAAAAAATATGAGTATTTAAACAAAAAATACTGTCCTTTGTTTGCCCTTCTCTTGCTAAATTTGAGGAGTTATACACCATCATAAGAATTACCTCCCTTTGGCTTTTAGCTTCCATTAGCACTGAGAATTTATTTCCCTTATCAGAACTTTATAATAGATTGTGATTTAAAAAATCATTGATCATAAAAAAAAAAATTGAAACTTAAAATCTATTTTGGAACCTAAGACATATACTGGAATTAAACAGCACTTAATAGTATATTTTACTTTATTTACAGCGAGAGAAATCACAGGAATATTCTGAAGAGAGCGACTTCAGTGAAGGTGACAATGCGTTACCTGATGATGAGCAACAGCCACAAGAATCTGACCAATCACAGCAGGCCTCTCTACCCTCACAGCGATCAGATAACTCTGGGCCACACAGTATTACCTCCCCTCGAGCAGTAAGTTCTCTCCCCTGATTTTGATAATTTTTGGTGAATTGAAAAACAGTTATGGATCCTGTTTATTCCAAAATGTAAAGATCAGTCACTTTTTGAGAAATTTGATTGCCAGTTTTTTTAGAAGGATAATTTAATATCATTGTCAGGATTTGAAAAAAGGAACAATACACAAATTTTTAGAAAAGAAAGAGAAGTTTGCATTATAGTATTGATCTCCATCATGGACTTGCTTTCTAGCAACACCATGTCTTTTGAACAGGAAACATAAATCTTTTCTGAGATTTTACCATCCAAAATGTAACATTTAAAATTTTAACTTTTCCACAATTAATATGTTGTGTTTATTATTATTGGATCAATGTCATTTATTTCATTGATTCAATAATGTGTAAACTTACTAGTGGCACTGTTGATGGTTGAGGGATATGGTTGAGGGATATGGTTGAGGGATATGGTTGAGGAATGATTCATAGTCTTGTTTGATAGAATAAATGTATTAGATTAGCAAAATTATAACAGCCAGGCTAGAAGTTTGATTTTTTTTAAAAGAAACAGAACACACAAAAAGTTGATTACAGAAAACGTGACACTTTTCTGTATCTTGAGCAAACGGTGTTTTTTCTGGTGATTTTAGCTGGTAAAATGGGTAGAATGTTGCCTAAATAACTGTGGGATGTGTTTTAGACTCTGCTGTGGTTATAGTTAAAAAATTTAATAAAAAATTGCATGACTTCTTTATTGATTTTTTTCCTTGAGTTTGAAAATGGAACCAAAGTTTGTCCCTCATTTGGTGTGAATTGTAATTAAAAACTATCAACATTGATGGTAATTTTTTATAAAAAATACTGAGGGACATGCTTTGTAGTTCATTTTGTTCTTTTCTTGAATAATAATGTTGCAATCTCCATAGCTTGATCATAACTATCTTAAACTGACAAACTTTGAAATTGTTCTGAATGTTGAAAAGTATTTTTCTCACGTATGGGGCCTAGAATCAAGCCCTAGTTGGTCCCAATTCTTGAAGTTTCATAATTTAGTCGTTTATACTGGCTCCAATTTCTTGAAAAATCTTAAGTGGGACAAGCTTAAGACTTTTATTTCATTTAACCAATTTACTTACATTATAAAACATGATTTTACTAAACAAAAATTGTTATCTAAGATAATTTCCCCTAAAAAAACACAGAACAAAATGAGAATATTACGCAAATTACAATCGAAACCCATTGGCTTGATATCTCAGGGACCGGCAAAAATATTTCAAGCCTTGCGAGTATCAAGCCAAGTGGAAAGGCTTACAAAGAGTACAATAAAATCAAACGTGAGCATTCCGTTTTGAGCCAACATGAGCTAAGTGATATTAAGCCAACGTGTTTCCACTGTGAACCATAACAAAAATAGTGTGCTAAGCTTGATCCTGTTGTAACAGACATACCTTTGTTTGCAAAATTTGGGCCAGGCCACAGTTTCTTGAAAATACTTAAGTTATTTCTAAAGATCAAGCTGTAGAGATACTAATCCACCCAAACCCTGTGTTTATTGACCGACTGACTGTTCTGTTAACATTAACCTGGTGCAATGTCCTGTTTTTATAGCGGGAGCTTAAAAAACCTCCCCCCAAGTTGGTAGTCACCAAGTTTATAGCTGGGCCAAATGCCCCGCTCTCACCGCACTCCGGTAGAACACCAGTACAGGTAGGTCAAGGTCACAGTTCAAGGTCACATTTAGAATTCAAGGTCGTACATGCACAGCGTTATCATAGCAGCTTTTGTGAAAGCTTAATGTATTTTCAGCATCATAATAGCCTAACTTTAGTGTCACATTTAAGGTCAAGGTCATACATGCTCAGCATTGTAAGAGCAGAATTTCTTTAAAGCTAGATGAACTGCTAAGCTTGTCTTTATCATTATGTATTTATATCTTTATGTCACATATATTTATCAGTATCACAGTTCAATGTCACTTCTAAGGGTCAAGGCCTATTATGTTCTGCATTGATAGAGATTTTATAAACAATAACAACTGAATGCACTGTAATTTGCCATACTTGTCAAAAAGAAGCTTGATGACATGAGTCACATATTTAATGTCAAGGTCATAATATACATAAACACAGCAGTGTAATAGCAGATCTGTCTAAATTCACAATGTAGTGTTGCTTTTAAGCTAGCACATTTAATGGTCAAGGCCATTTATGATCAAATATTATATAGCAGCTGTTTTTTATTAGCATTATTGTGAATGAGGTTGTAATTGATAGCCAAAAGTGAAAAGGTCAAGGTCATATTTAAGAGGGAATGTAATAGAAGTGTCAAACCTGCTTGTGCTATTATCTTCTGTACCCCCCATATATTTTCATTACTTTCACATACAGTGCTTTAAATGTAGAGCTATTAATTTTGCACTTATTGTCATAGTCATACAATAATGTCTAGCATCACAGCAGCTACTTGTTAGAAAGCTAATTGCCATGCCTTCATGTAGTTGTAGCAAGCTAATTCTCTAGCTCCAGATTGAAAATATATATGTGATGTAAATTGCACAAATGGTTTAAATGGATGGGTAATAAAATAATACCTTATAATGCTTTTTACAAACAGATTTTACATTGTGTGTATATCCATTTTTGTTTTGCACGTGAAGCACTGCAGACACAGGGATTATCCTGAGGCAGGGCCTCCATGTCATTGTTGGCATCCGTGTCAAGAGTGTCACTCTTTCATTTCCATAACATCAAGAACTTTTAATGACTTAGTATAGAGTCATCAAACTTGGTATAGAGTCATCAAACTTGGTATAGAGTCATCAAACTTGGTACAGAGTCATCAAACTTGGTACAGAGTCATCAAACTTGGTATAGAGTCATCAAACTTGGTACAGAGTCATCAAACTTGGTATAGAGTCATCAAACTTGGTATTAGTATAGAGTCATCAAACTTGGTATAGAGTCATCAAACTTGGTATAAGTATAGAGTCATCAAACTTAGTATAGAGTCATCAAACTTGGTATAGGGTCATCAAACTTGGTATTAGTATAGAGTCACCAAACTTGGTATAGAGTCATCAAACTTGACATAGAGTCATCAAACTTGGTATAAGTATAGAGTCATCAAACTTGATACTAGTATAGAGTCATCAAACTTGGTATAGAGTCATCAAACTTATTATAGAGTCATCAAACTTGGTATAGAGTCATCAAACTTGGTATTAGCATAGAGTCACCAAACTTGGTATAGAGTCATCAAACTTGGCATAGAGTCATCAAACTTGGTATAAGTATAGAGTCATCAAACTTGGTATAAGTATAGAGTCATCAAACTTGGTATAGAGTCATCAAACTTGGTATTTACATTGGTCATGGTCATATTAAATTATGGGAGATTTTGTTTTGATCAATCACTTTTGAGTAAAGTGGTGTAGAGTTTTCAAACTTGGTATGCACGCTGGTTACGGTCATTAGATTGCCCTTATAATAAAGAGTGCTCTTGTTGAGGGACACATAAGATTTGCGAAACTCTAGTTGTTCAGAAGATTAACAATGTATTAGATAACATATTTGGATTCGCTATTGTTAACCATATTAACTTGATTCTATTTCTTCAATTTTTGCTAAAAATATTAATTATATCCACCAATCATTATGGAAAAGATTACTTTGATGTACTTCGTTAAACTGAATAAATATGTTTTCACTTAAGAAATATGGAAATACCATTTTTGTTGCTTTGTGAAGAAATAATGAGATTTTGGCTCTAACTAGCTGATAACAGTGCTGATATGATATAAGCTTCTTATTTTTATTGTAAAACGTCATTTCAATGCACTTTTGTGATTAAATTTTGTGTTTCAACTTGAACTAACACAAGATGTGAATTTGTATAATTTTAAGTTTGCAAAAGTATCGAGTACAGTTGGTTTAAGTTGGGATTTTACACTTACTTCCTTAAAAGAAAATAATTTTACATGCTTAATTGACTTCAGTATGTTAAATCATGATTAACAACATACATGTTCAGGGTGAAAACTAAAACATACAAATACCTTGTTAATGCTAGAACATGCAATTCTTATGTAAAATTACAGCAATTTAAGGATTACAATATTCAGTGAATAATTTTCATGATTCAATTCACAGTTGGGCGAAATAGAAAATGAGAGCCCGGCTCCCGGTGGAATGATGTCTCCTGGGATAGAAGAGAGCCCGCTGGAACCTGAACATAAACCTGGACTCTATATGGCCCCACCCATGGGCCATGCCCAGCAGAATAAGGTAGTGTTACACGCTTGTAATTTTGATATGAAGCCAATGATGGTTGGTGTTTTATACTGTTCACCTTGCAATTTTGACCCAAGCTCAAGATGTAAGCAACTGGCATTATTCTCAGATAATTCATTTTAGCAAAATATTAGGCTAAATTTATGAAACAAATCATTAATAGCTTGCTAAGTTATTATAATTGGTTTTGAAAAAATCTCTTGAATTATGGAACAGTTTTGAATCGATACTTTAGGCTTGTTTTTGCTTCTTTAAATAGCCAAAGAACAGAGATGAAATTAAATTTTGAACATTTCTGATTCATGTGTATATGTCCAAAAAGGTCTTTGTCATTAAAAAATCTCATGAATTTCCTTCATTTTGCCTACTTATGGAAAAACATTTAGTTTTACTTATCCACCTCTCAGGGTATGTATGAAGACTCTGATGATGAAGTTGATGACATCAGCGAAGAAGAGATTAAGGAAACCCCTGCGGATGTAGAATTCCCAGAGAATGGGAAAAACCCCTCACAACAAGCACCCGCTTACCAGGAATTCCAGATGGATTCCCAACAGAGGAATTTCCACACAGATGTCGCACAGAGAGGGGGATTCCCCATGAGAGAAACTTCAGGTAAACTGCTGTAATTGAAAATGCAAAGATTTATTTGAAAAGCAATTTTAGGCAACAATGAAAAAGAGTGGTGTAGGCTCATATAAAGTTTCAACCTTTTCTGATGATTTTTATTACATATATATATATTTTGAAAACTATCTTTAACTAAAAAATGTCGTAACAACTAAACAAAATCAGTTATACTTGACATCAGTTGAATTGATTTTTAACCAGTTAAAGTGTATGAATCAGTTGAAATGATCTGATTGAATTTGACATTTAACATGTTTTAAAAAGTTGTGTTCAACCTCCAGATATATAAATTAGTTGTGTTTAACCTTCAGATATGGAAGAAGAGGAAGAAGAAGAAGAGATTGACGATGTATTGGAAGCAACTGTACTGCCTGCACAAGAAACTGTGCTGAAAGCGGAGTCAATTAAGCCTCAATCTACTGCCCCTATTTATGCCAGCAAAACAAGGTTGGTAGGAATTTTGGTTTGTTGTTGGTAGATGTTGTGTAAATGGTTGGTAGAACTTTGTTTTTCAGATGATTCAGTACTTCTTGCCTGAGAAAATGTGATGAAAGGGGAGACAACTATGCCTAAGATTATTTTCACTGGTTTATTCCAGCAAGCCTAGGTTTGAAAATTTGGGTTTATGGTTGGTAGATTTGGTTGGTATTAATGTGCTGAAAGTCACTGCACTGCCAACACAAGAAATATGGTGAAATAAGTCTCAGTTTATTCTGCCCCTGTTCAAGCCAGCGAAATGAGGATGGTAGAATTTAGGCTTGTGATTGGTAGAATTTTAGGTTTGTGAATTGAAGATTTTGTTTCAATGGTTGGTAGAATTTGATGTATTAAAGCTTCTGCATGGCCTGGTGAAAGTCTCTGTGTACTGCCTCTGTTTATGCCATCAAACCCAGTTCGTAACAATTGATCTATTAGAGGCATACGTAGCTACTAAATAAGGCCTAAAAAAAATAAATGTCTGTTTCGGGTTACCCGACCCTACCTATAAATATGCGCTGACCCTAACTATTTTTTTCCGTTTCTGAGCAAAAAAAATATTCATTAGCGAATAGAGAGTTACGAAGGGCGGATAAATGCAGATTTTAATCAGAATTATTGTTTATATGATAAAACAAAGTCAGGCAATGACAGTAATGTAGGAAAGACTGCCATGTGCAAGAAAACACTCCGAACTTACGACAGATTTTGAAAAAAAAAAAAAAAAAAAAATCCCTACCTCCCCTACCTAGAAATTTTGGGAAGGTTACACTAAACAAACATTTTTTTTTTTTGGCCTAATGTGTTTGAGGGACTTAAGTGGCTGCAATTATATTATGTTCAGGTAGATTTTTTCGTTTAAATGATTAATTCTCATCATAGCCATTCAATTTGAGTCTCCATAATGATAATGTCCATTTTAAATTTACCTGACTTTGTTACCACTGGTCCTTAAAATTACAATAGACCCCATGACGTCTTTCTCAGTGTGTCAGTTATATGTATTTCCATTTAGGGCTAATACAGTCATTGGACCGAAGTAAACTCTGAACTCGAAACTGTTTGTAATCTTGGCCCCTTGACATTATTAAGGGGCCAATGTCAAGGGGCCAATGTCCTGTTAGCGAACATATGGTACATTCACTTTTTGAATGTTTCTGGGTAGTTATAATATCTATTTCAAAACTAATAACATGATTGGTCAATTCAGAAAAAAGTAAGTAAAACTTTTAACTCAATTTATGACACTCACTATTATGCAACTGAAATTCTTTATTTTAAAATATATTTTTTTGTACGCTGGTTGATTAAGAATGGCCCATGATCATCAGCATTTTGATGTATTAAGGAAATACGGGTTTTTCCAACAGTGCTTCGGGCATGTTTGAAGTCGGCAATAAATCTCCAATTTAGTGATGTTGATTCTAAATATTGACTTCTTGTCTTTCTTAATAGCTTTTAATGTTGATAAATTATTTATCGCATAGACAAAAATATCCGCAGTTCACAGGGTTAATACCTTATCTATTCCTGTATCAATACCTGGTATAGATTTTATGTCTTTGATGTCAAGATAATATTAAGACGTATTGTTTTTCTCGTTGAAGTAAATTGACCAAACTAAAAAACTTAAACAATGATATATATTCATCAATAATATAATGCATGTTACTTAAACATTAAACAAAAACTTGAATGCATTTTCTTCAATAATATACCTGATAGATTGCTTCTGCATTGAAAATAGTCATCTTCATTAATTCTGAAAGACTGGCTAATTGGTATAAATCCGTTTCCAATATCATTAATTTGTGTTCTTTTTAGTCAGTATTGAACTTTGACTTGTTAGCGGATGTTTGTTTATTAATAATTAATTACTTCCAGTTAGAGACTAAGTGACTCAGGCTGTGTTTTAATGTTGCATTATTAATGACGAAATGTCTTAATACATGTACATGATGGGATGTGTATTGGCGCGGGTTTTTGTGTATTGGGAGCCATGAAACATGTGAACATATGGCGTTGGGTAAGAACAGGTGAAAAACTGCCCTGAATATGGTCAGGACTAGGTTTTTGCCTTGTTCCATTGAGAAATGTTGTAAATAATTATTCTTGGGTTAAAAGTTGAAGAAAGTTTCTATAAGTCTGTGGATTTAATATTCCATATTTAGGTAAGAATCTTCATGAATCTTGGTTAGGATGTCAAAAAGTGGGAGTTATGTTGTAAATAATAGCTGTTGGGTTTAAATTTGAAGAAAAAAAGTTCCTGGAATTCTGTGGATTTATTCTATATTCAGGTAAGAACAGTGTACATGTAGTTTGGTTCAGATGTCAAAAAGTAGGAGTTCTATTGTGAATAATAATTCTTGGGTTAAAAATTGAATAAAGAAAGTTTCCATAAGTCTGTGGATTATATATGCTTTATTCAGGTAAGAATGTACATGTAGCTTGGTTCAGATGTCAAAATGGGCAATTTTTAATAGTTTAAGAGCGCCATGGAAGAAGGGTGTAATGACTTCTTTTTCACGTCCATCTTGTGCTAAACTCTCAAATATTTGAGAAGTTAACGATAGTCTTTTGGAAATAATATGTGCATGGCTTTCTTTTATTGACTTTCCTTGTTCTGAGGTAAAAAACATAACTTTTTTAGCTTTTATAACAATTTCACCAACTTCATGTTTTTTTAAGGTGCATATAATAAGCTTTCAAAGTTGTCTAATTTTTTAAAGATTCTTTTGTACGCTATTTCAAGTAGCACAGAATTTTGTGAAAATGAATAGTTATACGGTAGTTTGAAACAGATTTATAATCATAGATTTGAAACAGGAAAGAATTAAGAAGAATAATTCCAAACCCACAGAATGTGTTTGATAGTTTAAAATTTCAGAGTTTCATTGATAAGAACGTATTGTTAAAAAGAAATCAAAGCTCGACATAGGCTAAATTTATCACTGACATGTCTCAGATATTATATTTCACTGCCATGAATAACATTGTCACGGGAAATTAACTAAAAGAAAAAGAATGTCGACTTATTGTTTACAGAATGCCTATAAAAAAGTAAAACATGGCTATTTCAGATATTTAAGTCAGTTTATTTACTTTTCAGTGCATTTATCAAAATAAAACTTGGTACTGAAATGTTTAAGATAGTTGGAGATATGTGTTTATAAAATCCCAGCATGCCGTAGTAGAGTTTGATATACAATGCCGATGGAATTTGGTTAAATAAATGCTTATATTTGCACAGGATATAATATTCATATGGATTTTATTCATGCCAAAGAATTAATTAAGAATTGGTGCCGGCAATTTGAAAAATGCATTATAAATAAATCTTCTTTTTGAAGGTTGTTTCAGTCGTTTGCGAAGCGCTTTAAAATTTACAAAAAACTTGAGAGTCATGATAAAAAAGAATGGTTTATTTTGTACAATTTAAGATAAAAAGGATGTGCAGTATTTGAAAAGGATTTTAAATTGTCAATATTATATACCATGAACATTTGAAGTTAATTCTCTTATATCTAGTTTTTGAGTTCTAATGTAGGACTATGATTTCAGGGTAGAAAAAATATTTTGCCTAAAATTTCACCGTCAACGTAATCTGAAGAAATGTGTTTGCTAGGTCTCTGAAATTGCTTGCTAAGGCATTTAGTGAAGTGTTAAAAGTGATTTGTTTAACTTTCAGTTTTATCAGTGTGACAATACTTACTTTACATAAAGAGGAGTCAAGTGGCTTAAATTGATCAAACGTCGGGGATTATCCTCTTTGTATCTGTCTATATACGAGTATGAACATAGGGTTCAATTTTATTTCTTGTTCGGCAAACAATATTTTCAAAACTACTGTGCTACGAAAATGTGGACATTTATTATACCTAAATGTGTTTCGATGAATGATAGTTTGTAGAAGTATGCTCTCATTATGTTTAGAAATGTTGGGGTGAAATTGAGTTTAAAAGGGGTCTACATAAAATAGTGAAAACTGTGCAAAATAAAAAAAAAAATATCTGAATTTTTTTATGAAATATTATGGGATAGAATAAAACAGAAGTAAAATGTGTATTCAGATTCGGAGTATCTTGATTTACATATACTGCACTGAAATAGGACCCTAATTTGCAATAAAAGGGAGTAAAAATCTTGCCATGGAGTTAACAGATTGTTGTGACCCCCCTCCAGGGCTCAGTAGAGCTCGTATGGAATATAATGCCCTGCTTAGGACTAACCTTGGGCGCTACTTTGCAAGGTATATAATGCATTTATGATAATAATCATATATATATATATGATATGTAGATAAGATGTAATCATGCTATGGATCTAATAGACTATTATGACCTCGCCCTGCCTTAAATACGACCCCCCCCCCACCCCACCTTTAGAACTTGAATCGAATATAACACCCTGCTTAGAACCTTTGCCAGGAACACATGTATTATAATGTTAATAAATAAAGAAATAATCCATCAGATGACTAAAATCCTTTGAAGCTTATTTCCATGTAATGATAATAATTACGTATAATTCCAGGCTTAAGTCAATCCTTGGGGGCTCTTTTGTGAGTCTGATTACAGCAATGTAAAAAACAAATGTGAAACAGCATAAGTAGAAGTAATCGGCTTCCGCTAGGCAACGAAGTAGGATACTCATGATCTAATGACAAACTGATGTAAATAAATTATCTTGTTATTTTCATCTGAGAAATAAAAAGAAGGTAGAAATCGTTTATATTCTTTCTAATGATTTAGCCCAAGTATTAAAAGCAGATTTTATTATCAGACGTTGGCAGCAGTAATCTGCTTGTTAAATTTTGACATCTCAGTTTTTTGGATGCGCTTCTTATACAGAGCATGATCATAAATTGTCTCCTGATCTACAGAATGATTGACATATTGATTTAGGAAGAATATTTTGTTTAACCTTGAATACCAAATTTCATGGCCAATTAATTAATTATGAATGGGATAGACATCTGTTCGAATTTGTGGTCATTTCCAGTCTTCATGATAATTATGTGAAAAGATATGTGCACATTTGGGCAGACAACATGGAATTCTATCAAGCGGACTCGGGCTTGTATCCAATTTATTGTGCGCCCCCCCCCCCCCCCCCAAATGAATAACAGCTTTATTTTGTGATATTGGGTTTTGGTTGGCTAGGTAAATTGGTCAATAGGTAAAGATCAGGTAGGTTTAACATTCCCTTATTCCCTTTTGGGTCATGGGTCAGGGCTTTTTCTGCCCATTTTGGGAAGAAGGCCCTAAACATTTTGGGAAATTTTGCATCGTGAAAATGCCGATTTTGGGAAATTTTACAGTTAAAAGAAAAAGATGTCTAGTCTCCTGCGAATTAGGAAATGATTTAATATTAGTTTATTTTCACTTTAAAAGACCCAAAGAATATCAATCCTTGGGGTGTATTTATCTATTGCAATAAATCATGACAGATAATATTTCATACTGATCTCTGAATGTGATGAAAATCAATGATTTCCGAGTTCAATTATCAAAGAAATTTTACATCACATAATTTTTAAGGATGTTGAAAATGAACCAGTACAGGTAAAAAGACTTTCTAATAAAAAATAAAAAATAAATAAAAAAATATTGGGATTTTTTTCTGAAGATTGGGAAAAATATCATATATTTTGCTTTGGGAATGGGTCCGATAATCGGACCCGTGGGTACTATAGAAAAAGCCCTGTGGGTATTTTTGAGAGTGTGGATGTATACAGCTTAACAAACTATTCATAAACTGTGGCCTAATACACATTAATTTTATTGTCTCCATCTTTTAACAAGTGAAAGAACTAACTTTCATCTTTGGACAATAGTGAATGTTTGTTTAGTAGTATGGACATAAATATTGCATTTTATGTCACACAAAAAAATCAACCAAAATTCTCATTTCAGCACTGAGCCTCCATCGACAATCACCACAACACCAGTGAGTCTCCAAAATGGCAGCCCACATCTAGGCCCCCCACCCCCCATTCCAGCTAGTTTCCCACCGGCAATGTCCCTACAGAGCGATGGGCGCAGCGCTGAGGAAGAAGATCTTGATGATTTGGTAGCTCCAACACAGACAAAGTATGTGTCCAAAAGACTTTCTAAAACACTCAAGAATAAGATTAAGCATTAATAGACCATCTTTTAAAGATTCTTTTCTAACTGGTCTGATTGACAATAGAATTGACTGAACTCAAATAATTTCTTACCCTTGGGTCTGAGTTGGCAAAATTTGTTTTGTTCTCTTTATAAATTCATTATTTATAAAGTAATTATTCGTTAGACAATATAAAATTTCTATCTTTCGAGCAACTGCAAATATCTTTGTAAAGATGGCCCAATGAAAGTGTTTTTGATAACAAAATATATCTTAATTGAATGCTCATTTAAATCATACATTAGTCCCCTTATATTAATTATTCACCCTTATGACAAAAATTGTTATTCTAAATGAATTGATATTTAAATAAATAATCAAATGCACATTTGTATGTGATCAGGATATAAAGTATGGGAGATAATAGGTGTATCTTGTTTTTATTACCTCCCTTGCAAATGTGATGATGTCATCCATGTGATGTCATCAAAACTTGTGTAAACAGTTAGCACTTCCTGTTCAAAATGGAGGGTTTGAATATTTTATTTTTTTACACTTTCTTCACTTTTTCTTTCGATGAATGTTGTAAAAACATCATATTTCAAGGGCATTATATGATTGTTGTTTCTATATTTACAAGAAAAAATGAAAACATTAATGAGTTTGTCCTGACTGTTTTATTGTCCTGACTGATAAAGTGATTTTAGTTTTTTTTTTTTAAATCTTCTAAGAATAATCTGAACACATTGTTTAAATTAATGTGAAGGTATGTTTTTGATTCAGTGGAATAATATGACCCAACATTACATTTAAATTATTTTGGTAAAGGTGGTTTAACAGATTTGTTTTCACTTTGGTATTTGAAGACATCACACAAAAACTGAAAAAGGCTTTTTTAAGTCTTGCAATTGACAAGTCGAGCCAATATATATTTATTGACTGGTACTATATATACGACAGGGTAACATAAGCTATGTAAAGCTTTTGACCCACCGACAGACAAATTATTTGAAATATCTAACTAAGCTTGACTAAGGTTTATGAGTTATATAGTCCTTATTTCCCTTGACCTATAATCTGATCTTCAATTCTACTTCAATTATTTTAGATATTATATTTTTAATGTAACTGGGTATACGATGTTGCACGATTAGCCTCGAGGTCATTGCAAATTGACCTTTGTCTCCGAAATTCAAAGACGAATTTCAAAATGGAGAGGGAATGTGTAACTGGGTATACGATGTGTATGTAGCGGCACTTATACTGTTTGGCTATAGAGCCAGCTTTTTTAGCGACGCGGTTGAGTGTCCGCCTGCAGAGCGAGAGGTCATGGGTTCAAACCCCGATAGAAGCACATAGTAATTTGTGCAGTCGGTTACATAAAACAAGTATATTATATTTCAGACCTTTTGGTACCTCTCTCAGCCAATTACCCGACTTCTCCGGAACAACGGGCCTGTATCGATCAGGCCTGGATGTTCCATTTGACGATGACGGCCTTTCAGTAACGTCCACAGAAAACGGTGACATCAGCAGCTCTTATCGACCAGAAAACCTGCCATACGGAAAAGATATACTCGTTAATATGAATTTGAATGGTAAGTTTATAATCATATTTTGTCCGATATTTTTTTGTTTGAGCAATGGATTTGTTAGCAAGAAGAGTAATGCCACTTTATAAAATCTGTGCCACTTTATAAAATCTGAAAAAAATGTTATTTTTAGGACTTTTGGCTTATCTGTTTTTCGAAGAAACAAGTCAAGCTCCGAGTCAATGTTGGCAAAAATTTTAACATAGGCAATAACTCGATACTGAAATAAGACTTGGTTCACATGTTTCCAAATGCAACATGCACTCATGTATTATAGCAAGTCTCATAACGCTGCCATTTATAATTGTGAAGTAATAACCCATTTTCAACTGAAATAAAACACAATAACAAAACTCAAGCGTTGTTGTTTTCCCCCAACCATGTATTCTATACATGTGCATGTGTATTTCAGACTCAAACGCAGTACTAAAACTGCAGGAACACTTGCGTGAACATCGCAAGCAGCTGGAGCATGAACGCAGTCAGAAAAATCTCCTGGAGGCGAAAGAGAAACAGTGGAGCAAAGTTAAACAAGACATGCAGAAGTAAGGGGCTTTATTTACGGTTGCCAAACATAATGCCAAACCACCCTGATAGTATTCATAAATGTCAGTCACATGATATCCCTGGAAAAATGGTTGACTTGAATTCAATATATACCTTTGTCAAGAAAAAGTAATTATTGATGGTGATTGTAATCCGATTTATAGTTATTTGTGCAAGGACCCCATGTTCTCAATGGTTGGGCCTCAAAAAAATCAAATTTGAAATAAGGCCTAAAAAAAAAATACATTTGGTTCGGGTTACCCGACCCTACCTACGGAATAGGCGCCGACCCTACCGTTTTTATAGTCAGTTTGAAAAAAAAATGAAAAACTAAAAAAAAAAAAAAAAAAAAAAAAAAATATTTCGTGTTTTTTTTAATTGCTTTTTAATATTAAGTTTAAACCTTAAATGCTTGTACAGAAGATAGCTTTAACACCATTCTCCAATGATGAAAATTATATTCTTATATAAAACCTAATAAAAAAAATAAAATAAAAAAAAAAAAAAGCCTACCTACCCTACCTATTTTTTTTAAGGATGTAACCCTAACCAAACAATTATTTTTTTTAGGCCTTAATGTTGTTTAAAGATGGATGAAGCAGGTGCTTTAATCTCCAAAATTTAGCATGAATCATCGAGTCATTGAAATAAGACTTTGGGATCACTAACCAGCCATAATTATTGCACTGTTACATGGCCTAAAATTGTGTAAGAAGAACTGCTCATGTAATACTTCAGCTTCAAATAGTTATAATTTTGTTATTTCTGTTTTACAGGTCGATAGACAACCTGAAGTACCATAAGTCTGTGTTGGAACAAGGCAAGCTGGATTTGGAAGCCAAAATACGCCAACTAGAGTAAGTATCACAAGATTCTGCTCATAACAAGATTCAGATTTGCAGAAAGGAAACTTAGATTTCTTTTCCTAATATATCTGTTTCCTATAAGACTTGGCTATAGAATTGTAATAAAAGTACTGGCAAATGGCTCTTATTTGTCAATTTTATTTTGTTTTTGCCTTGTGGTCATTGTAAACATTGGGTTCATCATTGTCATGCAAAAACTTAAACCCTGGCCACAACTCTGATACCGTTCAAAATCTTCAAGTCAACATGATACACATATATGCACATGTATGGCAAGGCCCATAACTCTGACTTTAACAATTGTCATGTTATGCCTGTTATGAAAGAAAAACCCATTGGGCAGCTTTACTCTGTTTAACACTTTTGTTTAAAACTTGCATCAGTATGAGACCATGGGCATTAGTGTTGAGAAGTGGTTCCAGATTGACTATCGATAATCAGTTCCACTCAAGTAAACGATTTTCGATAGTACAATCGTTTATTGACAATATCTCTAAGTTTAGTTTAATTGTTATACAATAACTCACAATCCTTAACTTATGGTATGTGAATGTTTGCTTATGGTATGTGTATGTTTGCTTATGGTATGTGTATGTTTGCTTATGGTATGTGTATGTTTGCTTATGGTATGTGTATGTTTGCTTATGGTATGTGAATGTTTGCTTATGGTATGTGAATGTTTGCTTATGGTATGTGAATGGTTGCTTATGGTATGTGTATGTTTGCTTATGGTATGTGTATGTTTGCTTATGGTATGTGAATGTTTGCTTATGGTATGTGAATGTTTGCTTATGGTATGTGTATGTTTGCTTATGGTATGTGTATGTTTGCTTATGGTATGTGAATGTTTGCTTATGGTATGTGAATGTTTGCTTATGGTATGTGTATGTTTGCTTATGGTATGTGTATTTTTGCTTATGGTATTTGAATGTTTGCTTATGGTATGTTTATGTTTGAAGTTATTTAGTGTTCTTGTTGCTTTCGGCCATATTGTTTATATGATAACAACTGAACACTTCCAAATGTATAAATGAACTCAAAGGAGAAAATTGGCGAACATAATTAATTAAGGGAAAAAAGACAAACAAGTCACCGGTTGAATCGATGAACCATTATGAAAAAATACAATCGATTGTCCCCAATTTAAAGTCGAACCAATCAATTTTCGATTATAATCGATCATCGGAACATCACTAATGGTCATAGTTGAAAAACTGGGCATGTTGATATCTTCTCATTTCTAGTATTGTGTGTGGAATAAATGATATATGATGGATGTTAGATATAGCTCCTTGTGTTTGCGCAGATACACAGTGAGTGATGAAGAAGAAAAAAAGAGAAATGCCGAACTTCTGCTCAAGAAGACAAAAGATCAGCTTACTAAGAAGGAAGATCAGTACACGCAGTAAGTGGTTTTTCTTCATTTTCTATACAAGTTTTGCATTCTTTGTACTTTTTTTGTAATTTCTATAAGCAAGCACATGAGTATGTCGGTGATGTCATTTTTCTTTTCGTAACAGTTTTAACCAAAAAATGCAATTAATCTTTTTTCAATTTTGCTTAGTGTAAATATGGTCCGTTTGGTAGTAAGTTTTCTACTAAAGTACTGTTTTTTGCAAATAAACTTAGCATTCCAAGGTTTTGTAGCATTGTGATAGTGGCTTTTGCTCCACCCAAAACCACCAAGTAAATTTTGAATAAAGTGCATCTATACATGTACAGTTTGCCTTGGTTTCTCTACAACCAGCCAATCAAATTGTAGCTTTAAATAACGCTTCAAGAATGGCACAGTTACAAAAGGAACTTTGAAAAGTCCAAACTGACTGCCTGAATGTGCCGTTAAGACAGTACAAAAAGATCTCTGCGGTGCAAAATGGCTTTGTGATTGTGCTTTGTTTAATGATTGACGAGCAATTTTTGCTCTATTTATATTTGAAAAATAATTCTATTAATGAATTACTTTTCTTTCACCAAGCCCAGCAATCATTTTACTACTGCTGGGCTTGCAGGCTTTAAGATCGTCAATTTGCACTTAAAATTATTTTTCATTACCTAACAGGGAGATGGAGTTACGGCAGCGGGCAGAACTGTCCATGAGAAATGTACAGATGGAACTCAGATCAGCTCAGAATCAAATGAAGGATGTAAGATGCTTTGAAGCATTGTTGTTCTTTCGTTCTGTTTTCGGATGTATAGCTTATAAATATAATTAAAGATAAGTTTCATTGCGAAATTCACAGCTTGTCATGATCCACAATTTAAATTACTCTCTAAAGTAATATTTGTGTAAAGGAAAACAACCCTAGCTTCTGCTTATCTTGTGAGCTTTACAACAAAGAATGTGAAATTAATTAGTTACACAGTTAAGATATTATATTTTTTTAATTATAAAGACATTATAGGTGTATATCGAATCTATTTATCTTTCAGCTTGAGGATGAAAAGGCGGAACTCGAGCGTCACCTGTCAAATGAGAAATCAGCACGAGAGCTTCAGGAGCGAATCAACGAGGAGCAACAGCGTCTACAACAACATATGCATGAGGAGTCACTGCTTAATACCTCACAGAGGGTAAGCGTTGTATTGGTTTAGAGTAAAAAACTTAGCCTGGTTGCTCAGATTTCAGAAGTTTAATTCAGTGATTCAGCTTTCACAGTGTTTCAATTTAGTTTATGGCTAAAATCGTTTGTTTCCAATTTCTTTGCCAGTCTTGGCGTAGTTTCCATATCAGCAGATGTAAAAGAGGAACAAGAGTGTTTTTGTCTTGTCTTATTTTTATTGACCAGAAATTATGTTTCAACCTATAAGTTGGCTTTTGAAATTGGGACAACTATGCTTAGGCCTAAAAAAAAAAATTGTTTGGTTAGGGTTACATCCTTTTCAAAAATAGGTAGGGTAGGTAGGCTTTTTTTTTTTTTTTTTTTTTTTTTTTTATTAGGCTTTATATAAGAATGTCAATTTCATCATTGGAGAATGGTGTTAAAGTTATCTTCTATATAAGCTATTAAGGTTTTAAACTACATATTGAAAAGCAAAAACAAAAAGAATTTTTTTTTTTTTTTTTTTTTTTAGTTTTTCATTATTTTTTTTCAAACTGACTATAAAAACGTTAGGGTCGGCGCCTATTCCGTAGGTAGGGTCGGGTGACCCGAACCAAATGTATTTTTTTTTTAGGCCTAAGTATAAAATAAATTGACTGACACTACAAAATTATGTATTTACATTTTTATGCATGGAATTTTGCAGTGTTTTGAGTTATAATGTTCAATAAGCTTGTGCATGGTATTCAAAAACATACTACTATCGTTTTACGTTAATTGTTGACAGTGGAGTATAATCATCAATAATTTACTCACATTTTATTTTTTAGTATATATCTATTAATTTACGAAATAGTTTCATAAAAGTTCACACCCATTTTTGTTTAGTCACTATTGATCTTATGTCCGCCTTTCAGGATTCCGAAGGGGTAAGATTATATTGCACCATGATACATGTTAGGGGATACTGTGTTTGTTGTTTATTCTGTGCTACTAGTAAAGGGATGTTAGACGATCTCAAACTGTATGGACTTTATTTTGAGAATTTAAGATTTTACAAATAAAAATATTTGCTACAAAAAATGGACATATTACCTTATGAAATACAGGTAACTATTTTAGTGGGACAAATTCAACGGGTGACCTTTTATTGCATTCATCTTAACACTTGTAACTCGGTTGGCGATGTGATCCCGTTGTTGACGGTTATCTTTAAAACCACCAGAACATGACTGTTAAAAGTTTCGACAAACTAAAAAAACAACACCATAATTGGAACTGCAACATTTGCTTAATGAAACGTTGAATTCATTTTGAGTTTGACCACGAGATCGTCTGACATCTCTTCCATTTGTTGTCTCTTACTAACTTTTCTTTATTCCATTCAAGCGAAATCATTGAGTTGGATATGATGGACTGTTTTTACGCCATTTTTAGCTTGTCTAAAAAAAAATGAGAAGTGATTTGAGAAATTGTCATTGGTGAAGGGACATAAGAACTTGTTGTGTAAAGCATTAATGTTAGCCATAACATTTATTGGTTGAATGTATACACATGTATGAAACTTGGTACCCATGTATCCATGACAATGGTTAATTATATATGTGAAGCAAATCCAATAACTCTGGCAAAACTAGTTGCTGAGTTGTTCCCCTTGGTCAAAGGAGAAGAACAGACGGGCAATGACATCCCTTTGTGGTGCTCTTGTTTCAGGCCAGCCGTCTTGGTGTTTGGGATCCTTTCATTGAGTTCACTACTAACTGTCTTGTGTTGTGCATCTTGCAGCAATAGTTAAGCTATTTCTTTCAGTGTGATCATACTTTAGATGAGCGGGGCAGTAGGGATGATTCCTAGTTGTATTGTAGTTTATGAATAGAATAAGCTCCTAATATGTCTTAATTAAATGACGAGTGAAACGCTGGCTTCCGCTGTATTTAAAAATTTACTTTTTACAAGGCTTTTACGCAATGTGGTTACGATGATAAGCAAGAAAAAAGTTGTTTCAAATCACTATGAATTTGAGTTTTGTTCTCGTCTAAACTTGATTTCTATATAATAAAGTAAATATATAATGTGTGAATATCTATGACATTTATATTAGCCTTGAGCTTGTATGATCTGACTATTAAATGAAATAATATGGTATTCTGTTACAGGATGATGCACAGACTGCCCTAGAACTAGCTGACAATGACCTTAAACACAATAAAGATATGCTGGACAAGTACAAGAATGAAATTGCTGCACTCAAGGTACGATCACATTCTTGTTATTAAAAGCAGGAAATTAAGAAAAATTTAGGGGTTTCTACATTTTGCTTGTACAAAAAGTAAGACTGGACAAATGTTTCAAATATTGTTCAAATACCATGAAGTTGAATTTGTTCAGTTAAGCAATACTTGATATTCTTATTTGTCGCGCTTTGTAACATGAGACATTTTTTATTTTTTAAAGCAGGGCCACTATTTACTAAGTCTTTAGAGTCTGAGTCTGAGACTTGAAATTGAATTTATCTTTATTTTATAGTAAAAGAGCTAATGGAATAACAATGTCCCGAAAACGGCTGTGTATGTTGGGAACAGAAGGACGTACCAGCACGTACACACCTTTTGTAAAATTACATTATGATGCGAATAAATAATGGCTTTTTGAGTGTCAGTCTGAACTGCAGACTGAGGAAGTTAGTGAATATGGATTGGACCAGAGTACTAAAATGTCGAAAAGAGATTTGAAACAATTTCTTGTGCAAGTCTACAAAGTAATCCCATAAGAAATGGTTAATTTTGCATTAACCATTACTCACTTGACCAATATTTCCCAATTTAGGCTGAACTTCAACGCCAACGTTCCCGACTGACTGAGGAGAACAGCCAACTCTCCGGAGAAAACGAGGCCCTTCAAGCACGACTGGAAGACCTCCGAGCGGAACTCCACAACCACGAGGAGGCCCTGACACAGATTACACTCCAACAAAACATTGCGCAGGATAAACTGGTCAAGGAAAACAAGCTTCTGAATAATTCTCTGGATCAGGAGAGGCTTGCTAGGGAGAAGAATGACGACGAGGTGGGTTTTAGCCTTTAAATTGGAGTTAGAATAAAAAACAATTATTAAGGATTTTTTTAAAAACATCAGGAAAAAAGAGCTCATTGGTGCAAAATCATTTTATATTTATTTAACAGGCACTAGATATTCTTATAAATTTGACATATTTGACCGATTGTGTGGAGCTTTAGCGGTGTTACCGGGTAACTTTAAAAGGTGACCTTTTTTGTTACATGCTTATATATTTGTATAAAATATGTACCTCTGAAACAGATGTCTCAATCCTTGTTAGAAATATGGCAAACCTCAAGTGTGTCAATTTTAGTTCCGCAGAAGGGTAAAGATTTGAAAGTTAACAATTACGACCTTAACATTGTTGTTAACTTAAAAACAATCTGAACAATCGGCCCTTAGTGTTGTTATTTAATTTCAAAATATTCATTTTATTTTACCATGAAAGTTAAAAACAGCTTGCTCTATATTTTTTATTATTTTTCTGCAGTATATAATATATTTTTTACTGTGTCAAAAGTATTTTAATATATTGAATCATGTTATCAACTTATGGACGTGATATGTCTATTTTCTTTATTACGTTCCAGTTGGATTCCATCAGAACAAGGTTACAGTCCACTACAGTACAGCTTGAAAAAGCCCAGCAGGCTAGAAGTGATCTTGAAAGGTGGGTATTTTAATAGATAATTAGGTGAATTTAAGAGCATCAATTTTAAATATTTTTATAATAGCTAAATATGAAAACAGCATAGGCGTTTGCAACATCCTTGAATAAGTTTTCCATAGCTCTATCTGTTTTCATGTTTATTGTCAAGAATATATTAAAAAGGTATCATTAAATTTTCAGTATTACCTCCTGACTTATAATTGAAAAAACAAAGAAACCAAGAAAAGCAAAAGGCCCAATATTGAATGATGCGGCTCTTTAAAAGTGATTAAATAATATATGATAATATATAAAGTATGCATGATAGAAAGAAGAAATGTGAGCAAGCATAGTTCATTACAATGCAAGAAAAAAACATTCATTAAATTTCCCTAAAAAGTATATGACTATCAATTGTAGATTGGTTTTGGGTTTGTACAGTTTTGTTGACATTTAAAAGCAATATATGTCTCGAATTGAACATTCTGAACTTCATGTTCTCATTGGGTCAAAATATCAGTACCGAGGTCAGCATAGCTATATATCACGCCTCCAACATAAATGATGCAACGCCATTGGTCCAAGACCGATCACATGGTGACTTCATTTTTTTTTTTATCGTATTGGGTCACAAAAATTATATCATACCAAAATGGGGTCTATTTTCCGAAATTCATGAATAAATGAAACATGTTAACAAGTTGTAGACGTGAAACATAAATTAAAGGGTTAGTAGGTGATCCAATATGGGATATACGCAGGGAACCATATTGTTTCCTTTGCCCCGTATATCCTATATCGGGTCACCTACTACCGGTAACCCCGTAACTTATAATATACTCAACACCAGTCTATGATGGTTATATGTAACATTGTTATTTTAACTTATTGAAGATATAATTTAACTTTCAATTCCTCACCATTTTCAGACGTCTCCATGACGACCGTGAAGAATGGGG
This sequence comes from Mya arenaria, assembly GCF_026914265.1. NCBI lineage: Eukaryota > Metazoa > Mollusca > Bivalvia > Myida > Myidae > Mya > Mya arenaria. Next base: position 42,008,711 of record NC_069135.1, read on the forward strand.
ACGTCAATTGGAACGTAAGGATGCTGAATTGTCTTCAGCCAAGGAGAAAATGCAGAATTACATGCACGGTATAAACTCCATGGAAACAAAGCTGAATTCTGTTGAAAATGAGGTAAGTACTGCACAATTATAATTCCAATATGGGACAATATCTTCTTCAGGGCAATTTCTAGTATAGGGCAATATTTACTTTAGGGCAGAATCTAGTTTAGGGCAATATCCAGTTTAGAGAATATCCAGTTTAGGGAATATCCAGTTTAGGGCAATATCCAGTTTGGACAATTTCTAGTTTAGGGCAATATCCAGTTTAGGGCAATATCCAGTTTAGGGAATATCCAGTTCTGGGAATATCCAGTTTTGGGAATATCCAGTTTGGACAATTTCTAGTTTAGGGCAATATCCAGTTTAGGTAATATCCAGTTTAGGGCAATATCCAGTTTAGGGAATATCCAGTTTAGGGCAATATCCAGTTTGGACAATTTCTAGTTTAGGGCAATATCCAGTTTGGACAATTTCTAGTTTAGGGCAATATCCAGTTTGGACAATTTCTAGTTTAGGGCAATATCCACTTTGGACAATTTCTAGTTTAGGGCAATATCCAGTTTGGACAATTTCTAGTTTAGGGCAATATCCACTTTGGACAATTTCTAGTTTAGGGCAATATCCAGTTTAAGGCAATATCCAGTTTAGGCAATTTCTAGTTTGTATATATATATATAGGGCAATATCCAGTTTGGACAATTTCTAGTTTAGGGCAATATCCACTTTGGACAATTTCTAGTTTAGGGCAATATCCAGTTTGGACAATTTCTAGTTTAGGGCAATATCCAGTTTGGACAATTTCTAGTTTAGGGCAATATCCAGTTTGGACAATTTCTAGTTTAGGGCAATATCCAGTTTATGGCGATATCTAGTTAGGGCATTATTCAGTTTGGGCATTATCCAGTTTAAGCCTATATCTAGTTTACAGAAATGTCCAATTTAGGGCAGTTTTTAGTGTAGGGCAATTTTTAGTTTAGGGAAATACCCAGTTTAGGAAAATAATGAGATTAGGGCAGATAACTAAATTGTCTATAAATAGCAAAAAAATATCCTTTATGTTTTATATTGATCAAAACCCTCAGCAGCAAATTTTATGAAACAAGTTGTTTTTTCTTTGAATTGTTAAAATTAGCCAGAATAATGATTGATTGGTTAATATTCATCAAATAGTTACTGTTGATCAATTTAATTGCTTTTATATGTGTACAAACTAGCAAAAACATATATCAAATGGATAACTTATTCTGACAGCTTTATACAATTGGCTGCTGCACTTTTTATGAAGATAAACAATGGGTTTGGTATATGTTCACAGCTGCAGATCTCCAACACAACACTCCTGGAGCGAACCAATCAGTACCAGCAGACCCAACGAGATCTTCAGTACTACAAGACTGCGCAGGACAACTATGATGCAAACTTCAGGCATGAAAAGGTACCTTCATCACTCTTTTCAAATGAGACCTTGCAGGCCTGTATTTTTTTTTATATTTTATTATAGTTTTTATTAAGGGCTTTTCCACTTAAATATATAAATATTTGAGGGGGGGGGGGGGGGGGGGCACTTTTAAATTTTGCCACTCCCTACAAAAGCAAATTTTCCCTTGTGGGGTCAAAATTAGCTAAAAAAGACACCCAACTTTATACTATTTAAATAATTGCCTTCCCCACTGGCAGTTATATGTTTTACTGGAAAAGCCCTAAGTTGACCAAAACACTTAATAATAAATACACATTTTTTCCAATAATTACAATCAACCAATCAATAATATTGTGTTTTTATTTCAATTTGCAAGATAACTAAAAATAATAATTGAGTGGACATTTTATCCAGTTAAGCTGTAGACCAATATATCAATCGAAGGACTTCAAACGCGGTTAAAGAGCTAGCTATAATCAACCAGATGTTGCAATGCTTAAGCAGGCTTTTCATTTATTATGCTTAAATAATTGACTTTGATGGAGGCACAGGTTAATAATCCTGCAATATAGTGGATAGTTTATCAATATTATTTACAATAGGCGAATATCATGCTTCTTTTTCCTATTCAGTACAAATGTACTTATATACACATAAGATACTGTAAGAATTTTAGGTTCGTAGTAAAATAAACAATGTGATTTATCTTTTAACAGGAACAGAATGCAAAACTCCAAGCAAAGATAGAGTCATTCCAAGACAGGTAAGTTGTCAAGTTTATGTACATTTTGTGGAAAGTTAAGTTCAATAGTTTTCTTTATTATTAGCACGTCTTCTTTTTGATATAAAAAAAGGTTAGTATATTGTGAAAGCCTTGGCGTCAAATGACATCGTGGGTGTACAAAGTCTGAAATCTAACATGTTGCTGGAGACAATACACTCATGAACAGCAAGCCTCATAAGTTAGGTATTAAGTATTTTAGTAATTCCCCTTGTATTGACTGTGTAACATCAAAAAAACAAGTGTTGGGGTTTGCTTGGCAGTGATCTTGTTTTGTTTATTCAATCTACATAAATGTCATAAATCCACCTTCGGCTGTATAAAGCCTTAGCTAATTCACTTGTCCTTTAGATAGTGGAAAAATAGCGTTGTTTTGGCAAAAAGGGGAATAATTCTAACCTGATTCATATAATGTTGATCTTGTTCTCAAACGTTTCATTCAACAGACTTGTGGACAAATTCATAAATGGCACTATATTGCTACAATTGCTTAATGTTAAGAGGTCAATACACCTTTTTTAAAGCTGCACTCTCACAGATTTAATGTTTTGACAACTCTTATTTTTTGTCTTGGAACGAGCCAATTTTTGCGAAAATCCATAGAAATCAGTTAAAATATAAAACTGCTGACAAATCAGACCGCAGATTTTTATATTCAAGTTCAAATATTGATGTTTTATGGCTTAAACCGTTAGTAACGGTTTAAGCCATAAAACATTAATTTTCAAACAGAAATATGAAAATCTACGATCTGATTTTTTGTCAGCTCCTTCCAAGATAAACAAATAAAAAAAGTTGTAAAAACGGTAAATCTGTGAGAGTGCAGCTTTAAGGGATTGTTTTACCTGGGCAGGAGAATAATATTTACTTTTACAGAAGGGGAATTTTCGCCCAAAAGTGGTGAAAAAAAAACTGTCTCTTGTTTCTATCTCAATGTCTTTTTATCAGAAACTTGTTTAGATGATATTAATATTTCTTCTGATAAACCACAATCATGTCAATTTTTGCATTCATTCTATCCAGGTTGACAGGTCTGCAGCATGAGAACCTTACTCTAAAACAACAAGTGGATACAGCACAGGTCATGGCCAGTGACCGTGCCGGCCATGACATTCAAGATAAGCTCAACACCATGATTGCATCTCTCAAGGCTGACCATGAAAAGGTAGGTCAAGGTCATGACCTTCAAAACAGTTCAATTAAAGGCTGATGAGAATCTTGGTCAAGGTTATATTTTAACAATTTAAACTAACTACAGGCTGACAAAAATAGGTCAAATTCAAGGTCATATATCTTCAAGATAGGCTTAACAAACACTATAATTGCAGACTACAAAACAGTAGGTTAATGTCATGATCTTCAAGACAAAGTCAACCTGAGGCTTATAAGAATCAAGGTCAACACATAATTGCAACTCTCAAGGCTGACCATGAAAAGGTCATGTAAGGTCAAGGTCATGACCTTCATGACAAACTCAACTAAAGGCTTATGAGGATCAAGGTCATTCTTCAACGCATAATTGCATCTCTCAAGGCTGACCATGGAAGGGTAATTCAAGGTCATGACCTTCATGAAAAACTTCACTTAAGGCCAGGTCAAGGCCATGACCTTCAATGTAGGCTCAATTTACGCAAGATTGCATCTCTCAATGCTAACTATGAAATAGCGAGGTCATATATTCAATTTTAGATCAGTGGTAATATTGGACAAGAAATTAAGCTCGCTGATGAATCATTTGTTGCTTATTGATGCTTTACGATGATAAAATGTTAGCTAAAATCTCATATTACATTAACAATCAACATTAATGAAATTGCAAGAATAGCAAGCCCCATAATTGATTATGCAATTATTGTTCAGTTATGCCCCTTAATAAGAGAAGAATAACAAGAGTATCTTGAGGCAATTGTCAGTTGGGGAAAAAGAATAGCAAGTCCCACGACATTGTGTGTATACAACATGATAAATTGCGTCATAAATCATTCAGTCTTTTACCAGAGTTTGATTGAGAGTTTAGTTTTTTAAAACATCTTCGACAAACCTTTTCAACAAAACCTGATGAGCACTGTCAAAACATTATTTTGGAAAGGGTTTTTTCGAAGAGTAAGAGGAAACTAATCATCTAGTCAAACTCCGGCAATAACAAGAAGGCGGGGCTCTTTAAGCGGCATAGACTGCCTTTTGTTTCATTTAAAATGGTGAAGAAATAGAAATTAGTTACCTTCGGATGTAGCATTCATGTAGTAATTATACCCCCCAAAACAAAGTTTGGGGGGGTATACTGGAATTGGGTTGTCCGTCTGTCCGTCTGTCTGTCTGTCTGTCTGTCCGTCCGTCCGTCTGTCCGTCCGTTTTTTTTTTGTCCGGGATTCATCTTTGTCGTTATTGAACAAATCTTTTTCAAACTTTCAGATATTAATGGCCATGATGTAAACTTGCGCCTCTGTGAAATTGGTACGGGTCACATGACCCTGACCAGAGTTATCTCCCCTTGATGTGTTAAAGTAGGCAAAATAAGCCCTGTCCGGGATTCATCTTTGTTATTATTCAACAAATCTTTATCAAACTTTCAGAAATTAATGGCCATGTTGTAAACTTTCGCCTCTGTGAATTTGGTGCAGGTCACATGACCCTGACTGGAGTTATCTCCCCTTGATGTGTTAAAGTAGGCAAAATAAGCCCTGTCCGGGATTCATCTTTGTTATTATTCAACAAATCTTTATCAAACTTTCAGAAATTAATGGCCATGTTGTAAACTTTCGCCTCTGTGAATTTGGTACAGGTCACATGACCCTGACTGGAGTTATCTCCCCTTGTAGGCAAAATTAGCTTTGTCCGGCCTAACTCCAGGGCAAACAACCTAGACATGGAGGGGTGGGGGGTATTCGTTAGCCTATGGCTTACAGTTCTAGTTTAACATGTGGTGTACACACACTGCATGATTGTGTATTTGATAATTGTTAAACTATGCCCCTACATTGAAAACAGTTTTTCCCCTTAACATTGGCAATGATTCTAGTGCAATACAGCGGAAAGAAAATAAAATGAAAGAAATTAAGTCTTCATTATACCGTTTCACAGATGAGAGCAAGTCTAGAGGAGAAGAATCAGAATCTACAAGACACGATCTCGCGACTACGTGATGAGGTCCGTAACTCTGAGAACCGGCGTAGCAATCTGGAACAGGATATCAGACGTCTTAACCAGGAGCAGAACGATTTCATTCGAAAACACTCCATGGCTGAGGCTTCACTAGATGTCGCAAATAAGGTAGTGTGAATGTGATCATGTCTGTTGTTTTTAGCTCTACTGGCCAAATGTGTACGTAGTATGTGCATCCGTGTGTCCGTGCGTTCGTGCGTCTGTAAACAATTGCTTGTGAACACGATACAGTCTTCAGTTTTGATTGTATCTCGATGAAACTTGTACAGTATCTAGTTTATTTTAAACATTAAATTACGATTTGTTTGGAGTTCAGTGAGTTTGCAGAACTGAATTTTTTCTGAAGAAATGCAGCCATTTGTATACATGACTTGATAAGTTGTTAACAAGGTATCTTTGGGTTTGTTTGCAACTTTATATGATTTCATTGGTTAATAGTTATTATTGAATGAATATTGACCAATCAATGAACATTTCGGCTTACTTTGACCTTACCAAAGAATTAAACTATTTAATACAATTTTAGCTGCAGAATGATCAGATTCCTTCCTTGAACTTTTATGGCAAAATTTGTAATAAGATAGTAATGATAATGACAAGAATGTGTGAGCATGTTAGCATGTTTGTACTTCTTAGCTTTAATAGAATATTGCATATTATATTACAGTTAATGACTGTAATAATGGGAAAATCTTTATTCAGAAAATACTGTTGCTAAAGAAAAAGCTTCCAAGATTTACCAGTTCAGTTTTTATCTTACCCAAACAAGCCAATTTACAGAAATCTTTCCACCTGTTGCAGGCGCGTGAACAGCTTGAACAAGAGCGTTTAGCGCTGAAAATGGAGATTGAGAAGCTCCAGGCCAAGTACAACACAGCTCAGGAAAAAACAATCGAGGCTCAGACACGTATGGGTGAACTCGTGGATCGGCTTGACCGCACAGAGCAGTCACGCATGTTATCTTCCCAACAATTGGCAGACACGTCGGTGACCATGCAGGACTTCAATAAAAGCAAGGTATTGAAATTGAAGAGGTTTGGGTTGATTGGTCTGATTTAAAATAAGTTGAATAGAAAAACTTGAGGATTGAATATTGCTATAATTATGTGCAATTTTAAAAAAAAAACATAATGGCACAGTAACTTAGAACTGTAATAAAAATTGTAAATTATAGATTATCATTACTTGTTACACATATTGTATTGGATCACGATTACAGTTTTTCCTTTTCAACATTGTGCAGTGCTAATAAGTTATCATCTACTGGTGATTTAAAGTATCTACAGAATAAAATATATATTTATATAATGCCACAAAGCAATGTTAGGGGTTTGGGGGTGTATATAGGAGAGAGCTTATCAGTGTGTTGGTCTGTTGGGTTTTATGGACGATAATTCATGGAAGGGTTGACTGATTTAAATAATTTCTGTTACACATGTTTGATAAAATGAATAACAAATCAAGTTTGACTTTGTGTATAAACTACCAATTTTTAACAGAGTTATGGTCCCTTTTCAATATAGAATTCACTAAAAATATGATGTTCAGATGATATCTTTAGTGTCGTACAATAAATTGTGTATGTCATTTTGGTATATTATAGTCTGAACTGGAAGAGAATTACCAGCGCCTTCAGGTGGAGAATGTCCGTAATGAGGCAGAGCTTAAACACGAGAAACAGAAGACAGAAATGTTACAGCGAGACCTTGCAGACTCACAAAAGGTACGTTATGGTTTACTTTTGTATTTTTGGAAGTGGTAAAGCGCGACCTCAAAGATTTCCAAAAGGTGCATTTTTGGGTGTGTTGTAGGGCTGGTGTAGTGGAAGGGGATAGGAGATGTTCATGTAATCTTTGTATTCTTTGTATTAATACTAAGTAGTAATGTCCAACATGACTAATATGTCTGTTGATAATAAATGTTATTGGAAATAATTATGCTTTTAATATTTAATGTGTACTCATATTGTTTAATGTAGCTGTCTGTTTCATTTCTTTGATGGCTAATAAAAAAAGATATATATTTGACAACAAAATTGGCATGTCATCTTTTACTATAGAACATAAAAAAAGTTGAAACTCTTTGTTGAAACTCTTTTGCTTAGAAAAATTAATATAATGAAACAGTCAGTAATTGTTGTTTAACTGTATGTATATATTTGTACTTGTATATTTATTGTTATTGACATGATTCTAAACTGAATTAAGACCGCCCTCATTAATTACTTACTTAATTTAAAGAAATATTGAATTCAATCCTTTTACATTAAATTTTGTTCAGGTTTATCATGTGACAAGTAAATATCTTGATCAGTTTAACAGTTATGAATATTTATATCCAGTGATTTTTATGGTGCAATTAACTACCTTCTAAAGGCTATTTCCCCTTGCAAACGTTTTCCATTTTTCCCAAATATTAATATTTTTTCCCCAATTTGATAAATGCAGACTAGGTTATTATGCGTAAAAAGGCAATAAATTTCTGGAAAAATAAGCAAAATCTGTCAAGACTAGCTCTTTCACAGCACAATGTTGGCATAACATGTTTTACTTGTCATCATATTTGCTATTGTGGCCTGATTTTTTCCCAAAGTCAACTTTTTTTCCCGATTTGCAAGGCACAGGCGGTGAAAATAATTCTAAAAAAATTGCTGATATCAAGGGGGCACCACTCATGTCAATAACATGTATATGAAGTAAAATCAAGCACATATGTGAACACCAAAATAGTCATCACAACGTGTAAATCGTGTAAACATGTATGAAAATAACAGAATTAATGCTGAGGGTATATGTATAACCTGCTTTTGTAAATCAATGTATAACATGTGTTTTTATACATGTATATGTTTGTGTTTGTGGTGTACAGGTTCGTAGCAGTCTCGAGGCTCTGTGTTCGAACCTGAAGTCAACAAATGCACACCTAGAGGAGAAATTAGGGGTAACTACACGCTTCATTGTATTTTTCAGTCACTGGAATTGAGATTTTCTTGAACAAGATCGAATATATAACACATTACAAAACCAAAAACGTTTTACCAGTCTGGGGTTGATTCAATCACTGTGTTTGTTTTAAAAGATGATGAATACACGGTTGTAAAAGTTTAATTTTAATTTGAGTTTTCAATGAATTTTACAATGCTATGTTTATCATTAGAGACATAAAATAGTACGAAGCCATTCATGGATCTATAGGGTTGGCTCATGTTGTCTACTTATTGTATTAATATTAAAAGTTATGGGGTTTAAGTAGGTGACTTGATATGGAATATATGGGGCAAATGAAACCATATCAGGTTTCCTGCCTTGTATATCCCATATCTGGTCACCTATTAAGCCCGTAATGTATATATCACGTCAACAACCAGTTAACATGTTAAAATGTTTCATTTATTCATCGGATTATTCATCGTAATTGGAAAAAATACCCCAATTTTGTACATTATAAATTTGGTGACCCAATATGGTAAATATGGGGTTACCACCTGACCAGTCGTGGACCAATGGCGTTGCTCACTTTTTGTTGGAGGCGTGATATAGCTGAAATGTTGCTCATGAAAGCTTGTTTTGCAGAAAGATTAAAATATACATATGAATGTTTATCACTGGAATGCTCTTATATAATTGTAAATGTGAAGTATCCACTTGAAATGTATTATGCACATTTTTCATTTAATATGTTCGTATATATCTAACATATATTTTCTGTTTTAATTTTGTATGCAAAATGCATGGTAGGAGAATGGAGCAAATATTAATGCATATTTAGAAAAGTGTATAAAATGTGAAATAATTTTCAGTTTGTTCAAAGTCAGAAAACGGTCATGTAAAATTGATGATTAATGAAGTTCATATTTTATTTTAACTAAAATGGAGAATGAAAATGTTTAGTCCATATCAGAAACTCTAACTCAAACACAAATTCAATGTTTCAAATAAAAAAAAGTTTAACAACGTTGTTTGTCTTAAAGAATGCATTGCCAGTGATTAAATGAAAAGAGACGGAAAAAAAATGAATAAAATTATTTACATGTATGTTGACAGACTAGTTAATACCAAAGCATGTTGATGTTTACTTTACACGAATGGTTCACTTACAGCCTGAACAGTTACGCGAGGTCACTGCTAGCGTAAGTTGCTGGCGCGTAGCCACTCTGCATGTAGTCTGCTGCCTCTAGCTTGCTTAGCTAAAATTTGTAGTGTTGTAGCTAGCCTTTATGGTGTGATCGCTAGCTTTCATGCTGTGACAACTAGCTTTTATTCTGTGACACCTATATTTTATGCTGTGTTGGCTATGATGACAATTATTAGCTTGCAATGAAGTGGATTTTGCATGCCTAGAATCTTGTAGCCTAGTTTTTTTCTGTCTTGCCTTTCATCTTGTGCTTTAGAACTTAAAGCCATCTCTCACAAAGACAGCTTGAAGATTGTTTTCTTAAAGTGTCCAATGTACAATTATGCGAATTTGGCCACCCTGTGTTATTTTGGGATGGGTTTGAATGGGTTTGATGAGTAGAGAAAGAATCAGGGTTCCCAATAAGTTTTGGTTGAACTGTCTCATTTAGTAAAACTACTTTAACCGATCAGGTTCTACTGATCAGCTTCTACTTATTCAACTTATATTTCTTTTATTTTCCAAATTTGAAGCGGCCATTTTGGTCAGCAGCCCATTCTTATTGAGAACATCGAAGAATATGCAGAAATTATACTGAAAAAACACATCACGAACCATATTTGTTTCTGGTCTTGTTAAAGATTGTAAAGCAGCCATAAATCACATCTGATTTCAAATAAAATAAAGAACATAATTACAATATATTCTAACTTTATTTTTAATCACTCATTTTACTTGTTAATTATCAGCAAGCAATACCATTTCAATTTGATACCAACATTATATGGGTTACCTGGCATCCAAATTCCATGTAAACAATGAAATACCAAGCGTATTTAAACATTGAATACCTTAAAATCATACCTAAAACTCAATTCTTTGGTGAATGCATGGTAATGGAAAAAGCTGGGTTTTAATATGTGTGTTATGCATGCATTTGGTTGCTGCTGCATGACCTATTTAGTTAGAAATTAGCTACCTTAGTTATTCTAATGAGAGAATTTCTCTTTCAGCTTTCATTCCTTGTGACCAGTTAGCAGGTTATATATCGTGTTAAGATAAATGCCTGGTATTATCTTGGCTTGCACAGGGCTGAATTTCCAAGAAAGGTTTCGAATAAAGATGGAAGTCATTGCATGCATTGATATGCCAACAAAAAATCTACACAAAAATGTATTTACGGAATGATTTTCGACTTGTGGTTTTGCCACTTCTGGGGACCAAAGAAAGCTACGTTGACATGAAGTCAATTAAAAAATAAATGGATCCTGGTCATATGAGGGCATTTGCTTGCACACATATTGATTTGTTGACTGGTTACAATAGATAATCCAAGTTTCTGATTCTACATCAGAACCTCTCTTAGTTTAGACTTTTTCTAAACCTCTATATGTGTGTATGTGTGTGCGTGTCCGTAGGGCGAGATCGCTAATCGTAACGCAGTCACAAAGGAAGCTGAGGAACACAAAGGTCTTTGGGAACAGGAAGTGCTTTCTAGATCTAAACTTGGGCTTAGGGTAAGAATCAGCCCGATTGAGTTTGATGTTAAAGTGTATATGTCTTGTGTGTTTGTTTTTGTTAAATCTTTTTTGTTTACGTTTTAACTCCTCATCTTTCAGTTGTTTTAGTTTTGTATTCAACAGTTGTATGTTTTTGTGTTTTTTCAGTCCACTGTTAATCTGATACTGATTTATTATGTTTGTGGGTTTTTTTAATCCATGTTTCTATTAATTTGGTTTGTTTCAAATTTACTATTTTTCTGCTTGAAATATTATACTTTTAACTTTCTTACTATTTTTCTGCATAAATCTAACTCAATGTATCTTGTGAGCACGCTTATTCGAATGATTCAAGAAAAAACGCAGAAAACTTATGTTGTCAAGGAGTTACTTGATAATTGAGTGCACTTGCGTAGCTTCACGTAGGCACTTTTAAAGGCCCGGGCCTACGCATGATTTTCAAAATTGATATTTTTTAGAAGTCCAAAAATGCCTTGAAAACACTTTAGCAAACATTTCTTATTCCGTAGGTATTAATTGGAAAACTCTCCTTAGTGCATCTTTCATTAAAAATAATTGGGGGGGGGGGACGCAGGCCCCGAACCCCCCTAACAAACCAGGCTTTGGTATTGGTGTTTGTTGTTTAAATTTAAGAATGTGTAATACTATGAACTTTCTTGCTCTTTTGAAAAGCACTTAAAAAAACAAAATTCATTCTAAGAAAGCACAGTTTACAGTCAGTTAATGATACAAAGCAGAAAGCTATGTCACCTTTGCATATTTTGAATAGTTGCCAGTGTCAAGCAAAAACTATGTGACCTTAATCAAATAATTTACTTCTTAAAATTAATCACTTAATCTTCAGGGTTAATAATATATGTTAAATACTGCTATTGCCAGTGTGTTCAATTGTTGTGAAAGATCATTAAGTTACTTAAAAGTTTAAGTGAAGTGTTATTAAAAGTGTGTTGGTAAAAACGAATGAATGAAAATGGTTACTTGAGATGGAGATATCTTGAGATGGAGATATTTGTCTTCATGGTTAATTGTGGCATTAAAAGTGATGTGCAAGATATTAAATTTTGTTTCTAAAGTTGAAGATGTGATTTTATGAAAATGGTTACAATGGAAGTACAACAAAACTTGGTACAGCAAAAAGTGGTCACTATACATTTGGCTGTGCAAGATCTGGTATAGTTAAATTATTTAAGGAATATTTTTAACATATTATTATGTATTATTTATACTGTGCTTTGCATGATAAAATTATTTTCTATGTGAACATGTAAGAAGTAGGAACCTTCAGCTTAGCTGTGTGTAACATAAATGTGTACTTTTACTGTAAAAGAAAAATCCATTTTATGACATTTAAAAATATTCCTTTTTGCACTATAAAAATTGTTATGCCACCATTTAATGGCAGCATATACATAATAATTATTATACAGTGTATGAAAATTATAATTTTAATTTTTATTTTATTTTTCAATAATATTATACTTGAGTATTTGTATGATGCATTATGATGTTTTAAGTTTCAATGAAATATTTTGGTAATGGTTATAATATAAAATCAGAAAATTATTCAAACATGAAATATTAAAAATTAGCCCGTCATGATGAGCACCAATATAAAAAAAATTTTTTGCATCTTTTAATTGTAATTATCTTGCTGTTTCAGATTGCTCAATTGGACCGCCACAAGCAGGAAACGTCAACACAACTAGAGGAAGAGAAACGTCGCACGCGGAAGGCTCTACAAGAGAAAAAACTCGCGGAGACAAAACTTGAGTCAGAGCAGGAAAAGTATGGGCAAAACACTTTTTGCGCTTTAAGAAAAGATCAAACAATAAATTTGAAAGTCAATAATCGATTGTTTAATCCGGAAGGGAGTGAAAGTTGACTACGATTTTCAAAAATTAATTTTTGCTGGTAGTAAGTTCATATCAAGAACTTTCATATGTATTTTACTGATTGTCCATGATGTAATTGGTAGTTTTGCCAAAATCAATGAGTTGACTACATTTGTGATATTTTCAAAGCTGACCAAATTAATTTCATTTTCTATTATTCATGAATATCAGTTAAAAACAAATTTGACAACTTATTGTTCCCGCGCATATTTTCAGCTTCAGTATTGAAATCAATGTTTGATTTAAATAACCATATATATTTTTATCATCGAATATGCTGTCAGTTATAAAATATCTTTTGTTCAAATGTGTAGATTTTGATTAAAATGAATAATAATTTTATTTTAAAAACCAACTGGAGTTATTTTTGTCAATTACAAATGCTGCTTATGTTTTATATATTGCAACAATACTTACAGTGTGAGCACAAAATGGTTGGCTTTCTGAAATTATAAAGGTATTTGTGGGAGTTTTAATTCAAGGATGTGATAGCAAAAAATCATTTGTTTTTTACTTAAAGATTTTAAAAATTTCAATTTGTAAATTTCCATTTGTAAATTTCCATTTCTGCAGGAGCCAGGGATTACAAAAAGAAGTAGCCAACTTGAAAGCATATCTGAAAGTGGCCAAGAAACGTCTTAAGGTATGTAAAGATTTACAAGATTAAATCCACCATTTCAGTGCTTTCCAAGTAACTGGTAAAATCTGAGGAATGCATGATGGATCTTGATGGCCAAGGGATATATGCAGAAGGGGATGTCAAAATTGAGTCCATGATTTCTTTCCTTACAACATCAAAGGTCAAATAGGCTGAGGGTCTTGTAATGAAAGGAAATTATGCTTAGTTCTTATAAGAATCATCTGTATGTTATGACATTTCTTGATGAACAGTAAGCATGTAACCCACATGTAATTATACATTTTCTTCCCTTAACAGATTGTTATCATTTTTGACTGATATTGTGTGTAAGAATTAAAATTAGGCCGAAATTTATGTTTTGTACCTTCCTTTATTTGTTTTGTAAGTGTTTCATGAATTCTCTATCCCTTTATATTTCCTCCCTAATTACTCTATCTCCTTAGGTTGTAAATTTCTAGGCTGTAAATTTCTCCTTTAGCTGAATATGTTTTGCTTTACTGATAATTTGCATTACCTTTCATGACTTACAAATGTTTTGTTGTATTTTCTCCCTTGACTGATAACTTACAATTGCTTTATCTCCCTTGACTGATAGTTTGTGCACATTGCATTACCTCCCTTGACTGATAATTTATTCATTGCATGATGTACCTTGACTGATAACATACATATTACATAATCTCCCGTGACCGATTACTTACATATTACATGTTACATAGTAACTTACATATTACATAATCTCCCTTGACTGATAACTTACATATTACATATTACATAATCTCCCATGACTGATAACTTACAATTGCTTTATCTCCCTTGACTGATAACTTACATATTACATAGTAACTTACATATTACATAATCTCCCTTGACTGATAACTTACATATTACATAATCTCCCTTGACTGATTACTTACATATTACATAGTAACTTACATATTACATAATCTCCCTTGACTGATTACTTACATATTACATAATCTCCCTTGACTGATAACTTACATATTACATATCAACTTACATATTACATAATCTCCCTTGACTGATAACTTACATATTACATATCAACTTACATATTATATTATCTCCCTTGACTGATAACTTACATATTACATAGTAACTTACATATTACATAATCTCCCTTGACTGATTAACTTACATATTACGTAGTAACTTACATATTACATAATCTCCCTTGACTGATTACTTACATATTACATATCAACTTACATATTATATTATCTCCCTTGACTGATAACTTACATATTACGTAGTAACTTACATATTATATTATCTCCCTTGACTGATAACTTACATATTACATAGTAACTTACATATTATATTATCTCCCTTGACTGATAACTTACATATTACATAGTAACTTACATATTATATTATCTCACTTGACTGATAACTTACATATTACATAGTAACTTACATATTACATTATCTCCCTTGACTGATAACTTACATATTACATAGTAACTTACATATTACATTATCTCCCTTGACTGATAACTTACATATTACATAGTAACTTACATATTATATTATCTCCCTTGACTGATAACTTACATATTACATAGTAACTTACATATTATATTTCCTCCCTTTACTGATAACTTACATATTACATAGTAACTTACATATTATATTATCTCCCTTGACTGATAACTTACATATTACATATCAACTTACATATTATATTATCTCCCTTGACTGATAACTTACATATTACATATCAACTTACATATTATATTATCTCCCTTTACTGATAACTTACATATTACATATCAACTTACATATTATATTATCTCCCTTTACTGATAACTTACATATTACATAGTAACTTACATATTATATTATCTCCCTTGACTGATAACTTACATATTACATAGTAACTTACATATTATATTATCTCCCTTGACTGATAACTTACATATAACAAGGTCTCCCTTGACTAAGAACTTACAAATTACATAACCTCTGTGGTATATTGGTACATTACCGCCATTGACTGATACCAGATAACTGCCTCCTACATTTGCTAACATCTCTGACTCATGTTGCATTTTGAAATATTTCCCTTGGTTTATACCTGTAAATATATTTTAACTTATATTGACAAAAGAATGTACATGTTGTATCCATAACCTCGCTTAACTGATAATGTACACATGTATTCAGGAGCCTGGCGCTGACGATGTATGTATGCATGTGTAGAACTGTACTGTATAGTTACTACTGTAAAAGCATTCATTTTGGCAGGGTTTAATTTTTTACAGAAGAGCTAGCTCAGCATTTTCACTTAGTTTTGAATTAAGAGAAATTAGATAATTCCAAATAAATTTATCTCAATTATTGCTGATGTGCTCATAAGATATAGCTCAATATTTGTGAAAAGTTTAACAACAGCAAACAATGGGGCTTTTACAGTATTATGTAGTCTTAATAATCAATATAGCATGAATATGTTTCTTAGTTCTTTTGTTATAATAGATGTCAGGTTTTTTTCCCATTTTGGAAATTGGGCTGGGGCCTTTCTAATTGGGAAAAATGCATCATTTCGCCTTAAATTTGAAATTCCAAATTTGCCTTGGAATAAACGAGAATGCTTTTAATAAAAATAGACAAAAAAAAAAGACCAAAAAATGTGATAAAGTTTGTTTCTTAAAGAATTTACACAAACTCTTACAAAATAAAAAACGGTTTTGTGTCAATTTTTTTAAAAAATAGAAAGAAACAAAATATAATTTTTAAAACATAAAATTGGGAATTTAACTTCACGTTTGCGTAAAAAAGTAAATGTTTAACTAAATAAAGGAATGAGACTTAAATTTGGTTCCAAATTGGTCTGAAAAACACATTGGAAGTGAGTGTATAATTGTGTTCATTATTACTCATTTATGTTATGTTATAGAGATTCAGATATAATGGATGAAATTGATGGAATAACATGTAAATTGCATTATAATAAGTAGAATTATGTTTTAAATTACATGATAAAAATTCATCAAAACACTTTTATTCCTCCGGAGAGTATCAGTGTAATCCATTAACCAAAATGTTTAAGCAGTGGTTGAAATAAGTAAAAGCCTGCAAACTCTGCATTTGTAAATTGGTCAAATTCTGGATTTTTTTATAGCAAGGCTTATTGGTTTCTAATTTATGCCAAACATTCCTGATAATATGGGATTATTCATTCCAAGGACAGTAAGTGTTTAAGATGAAAAGGGCAGTTATGCTGTCATCAGATGAGTCTATCTTGTCTAAGAAGAAATAGCCAATAGTAGTAACATAATATTGAGAAGTTCTAAAAGCCATCAAATTACATGAATTTCACCCATCGTTGCTGTATCTATTGCATGATTTTTATTTAAATATCTAACATGCTTAATCAAGTATTACATACACATATTTTGAATTTCAACTTTGATTTTATACATACCTATATCCTCACCCCGTATGTTTTCTTGTCCAGGTATATTTCTTAGTTCATGTTCTGTTATTATACTATTTAGTGTTGAAATATTCCTTTAGATTTATACAACAAAGGTGTTTTTTTGTTTGTTTTTTTGTGGCTAATTTTACTTTTAGAAGCTTAAGAATATGCTTGTTAGCTAACAGCTTTTAACTGTTTACTTTTAACAGTTCACGTTATGATTTCATGCAAGCTTTTTGTCTTTTAAGCAATACAACTTATTTTAAATACTTTTCTGTGAAACAAATTTCAGCATAATACGAAGACATAATTTACTATGATGAAAAGATGTAATTATTAACAAATCTATTATGTCTAATATTTTATCATGTTTATTGCTTGTATGTAAATGACTTAACATTTCTAGAAAATAAACAGTAATTTTCAGCTAAAGAATGTTTCATTGAAAAAAATTATTGTGCAATTTATTGTCATATTCACTCATAATTTTAAGAATTTGCTAATGATTTGTACAGTACAGTCCACTTGTTTTCAAAATAAATGAGATAATATCTAATATATTTTTTACACATACTCGTACATTATTCTCAAAATAACGCTTTTTCTTGCCTGAAATATTTATTCATATCCTTACAATATTCTAAAAATAATTCCACTTTTGCCATACTTCGTTAAAAGAGTTACCACCCTTATCATACTAACCCGGAACTATATTATAACTTACCTCCCCTTTTGTTAGGCTCTGGATACATCTGAAACGAGAATAAGCAGCATAAACACAGCTTTCGACAGAGAACGCCAAGCTATGGAAGAAATGCTCATCTCTGTAAAATCCCAGGTATCATATGCAGACAGCGTGTTGAGCACAAATGTGTGGCGCAGACTATTTTGTCTTGTTGCTAGCTTTTAAGCTTGATTTTTTTACAGAGCTAGATATATAATTACATGTATCAATTTTATATTATCAAACATATCATATCTAAGTCACATAGTATGAATGTTGATAATCATAGTTCACAGTTTGCTAGAGAAAGTTTTAATCAAATACTTGATCCCCAATCTGTTTATACATATTTAGCTTTTGCACTATATTACCTACCTCTAATATTAATCAATATCACTACCAGTTTGAGCATATGAAACTGCAACTCCAAGACGAAATTGAGGAAAAAGAGCGAATAGGAAATAAGAATGCTCAGTTACAAACTGAGTTGAAAAATCTCCGAAAGTTGGAACAGTCCGTCAAGAAGATCGATCGGAGTAAGAGGAAACTCGAAGACGATTTTCGAATATACAAGGTAGACTGGCACACCATGGATTGCGTCATGGGTGATGTCGGATGCTGCATGGCATGTGTTTACTGTTGTTTCGTCACTTTTGTGGTTGCATGGTGAAAGTTGCAACATTTTGGAAAGCAAAACAGTCTCAATAATTGGAATCTTGGATTTAGATTGACTGGGTTCTCCTAACTGAAATTTATATAATTAACTACATGTACGCATGGATTTGATCATACATCAAATTATGAAACCAACCAACCAGAACAAAAATAAATTTATAGATAGTGATATGGAGAATGAATGACTGAAAATTGACAATGCATAGATCTTAATCAAGATTTAGTCATGGAAATCACGTAGTAATCAAATTCTTGATGAAGTCTATTAGTAATCGTGGTACAATGAAACTCAAAATAATTGTTGAGAAACAGCTGATCGTTGTAATGTATGCAAACACTGTAATGCACCTAAAGGAATTGTTGCAACCACATTGCATGGTTCGTTGCACAGAAAATTATTGTTGTTTTTCCGTTACAGTTTCTGCATGGATTTTAGGGAGGAGATTCTTGGCCAAACTAGTTGTTGCACTTTTGTTTGGTATTGCCAGGGGATTAAAGTCACTGCACATGACAAAACATAACTGTTTCAAAATTACTCCTGAAAAAGTACCTTTAAAAATGGTTTAATCCAGAAAATGTCATATGTTACGAAAAAGTTTCCATTTCTATCAGACGTAGATTGCTATGTTCAACAATTGGGTAACTCAGCCACGGGGCGTCTTCAGGTCATGTTTGGACAAAAAATCTTATCATGTGCATTTTATCCCAAGTATAGTTTCTTACAGTTTCAGATTTCGAGCAGCAGCTGAATATGCTAGTTTTATTTTAGAATTGTAGTTGTTATTGCACAGTTTTGAATGTTTGTTTGCAAAGCGTATTTATCTTCCCAGCAATAATGCATGTATCACATTCTCTTGCAGATCATAAGAACTCAATTATTGCCTTTAAACTGAATAATTTTTAGAATGAGATTACAGTTTTATAGTTTTTTTTGCTTGCATGTAATTTACAGGTAACATGTGGCAATTTTTCATAACATTTAATGCAGTATTTTCCTATAACACTGAATGTTTCCCAGCTTAGTAAACACAACATTTCTATGTAAAACTTATACAAGTATACATGTGTATATTACCCATTCTGTATAAATCTTCATTCATGGTAAGGATCGCAATTCAATTCTTCATTACAAATTAGATATGAAATTAAGTTAATATACATCATTTATGTAAACCGTCTTAATAAATAGGCACTAATTTAAATCTTGCTGTGGATTGCTCAGAACTTTGTCAAAGTTAAAAATGTTAATGTCATGATCTTGTTGTCACCTTTCAAATTGTTACTGCTCTGTTTTATGGATACACTGGTGATTGACTGCTGTATTTCTTACTAGATTTGAGACAAATATTTCATCTGTACTAATGTGTTTATTGTAACTAAAAATGTAAGCACATTATCAAATATTTTATGTTTAAAAGTTAACATCGATGTTGTAGGTCATGAAGTTAAACAAAGTTCTGAACAATTGGCCCATCGTTCAATGAAGAAATGAATCCTGAGTTTCCACCTAGAAATCTGATCACAATAATTTAACAGTCCATCCAATAAGCTTTCATGCTTATTTACATTTCAGACCACAGTCGAAGCAGGATATACAGAGAAATCAACAGTGGAGGAGGCTCGTCGCGAGATTGAGGCACGGTATCGGCTGGAGCTCAATCGCAAGTTGGACGAGGTGAATAATTACCTCGAGGAGCAGGCCCGCACTCGACAGAAACTTGATATTGGAAGGGAAGAGCAGGATAATAGAATAAGGTCCGAGAAGAAACGGCTGGAGGTATGTAACTGAAGTGGTAGTAACTTGTACAGTTGAAACTATGACTGAATTCCAGACTCCTTGCCTTAACTGATAACGCCTGGAGTGGTATTCATAAAGTATCTTAGTGGAAAAAATTCACCTTAGTGTAAAAATGGAGGGGGGTTTATGTCAATTTCAAAGAAAACTGTAAGAATGTTTGTAACCCAAAATATGAAATTAAGCAAGAATTAAATCCAAATATAAAAAAAACATATGAATAAATCTGATCAAGAATAGAGGGTATGTAAAATATTCAGTGTTAAAAATTTGAAAAAAAGCAACACTGAAAGTTTAAAGTTTTCATGAAGGAGCTTTAGGAATTATTAAATGGCCCCTGACTAGCAAGAAGAGAGTATTGGCTTAATGCCCACATCCTTTTCTGAACTTAACACATTATTAAGAAATGCCTTCAATTTCCCCAATGGAATGCTTTGTTGAACTTAAGTTTATACTTCCTTGAGATTATCATATCTCGTACATAACTTTGCTTGTTTATACTTTAGGAGGAGTGTACAGATCTTCGTATCAAGTATGAACAGGCAGTCGCAAAACTGGAGACGAAGGAGCTTGAATCTAAACGTTTCCGTGACCTTTACGAGAGCGAGATGCAGTGGAGAATGAGACTCAGCGAACAGCTCTACCGCTCCACTGACAAGGCATTCGGCTTCAAAAACAAGTTAGTGTATGTAGCTCTAGATGTTGTTTTTTTTTCTTAATATTGGTAAAATGCATATATTAGTTGACTGTAGCCTTAGCTAGAGTCACTCATCATTTTATTACAATTCTGGGTGTTCATTTAAGACTGCTTAAGTTGATGGTGTTTAAGTGTGGGCTAATGAAATTGGTTTCGGCCTAGTAAAATTTCCTATCTGGTAGCCCGAATGGGCTAGTGGATTCAATTTCGCAATTTTGTACACTGCTGTTACATGACTTTCAATAGCCTAAATATAACTTTTATTTGCAGCGGCAGTTATGTGAATTCCGGATTACATCTTTTGAGTGATGGCCAGTTGTCAATCTGACAATCAATTGATCAATGATTGGATTATATTTTGTAAATTAGTTGAATAATGTCAAATGGATAAGTTCAAAAAACATAGGCAAATGATCATTACACTAGTTCCATTAACTGCTTTCACTGGTCAATGACTTCATTTAGGTCACTGGTCAATATCATGTACGCTTTTTTTAAAGTCAAATTTCAAAACACTGCCTTTGATAAAGCCAGTTATATAGGGGCCTGTAGTTCCTGCATTGAGTGAACATATGTATGACTGAGTACAAGAAATAACTTTTAAGCATGGAATAAGTAAAACAGAAACTAATAAATGTTAAGGTTGTCTATTTGACTTAAAAAAATTTATATCCAAACGAGGGCTTGCACTCTTGTTTCCATTCACCAACCCTCTTTTTAATTGAAGCTTGTCTAGTTACATGCATTGGTAAGATATTGCAACTGAGTGTTTAAACTTCCCTTATAATCATTTCAGTGCCGAGCGACAGAAGAACCGCATGTTTGGTAGCCTTACCAATCTCTCCATGAACGGTCAGGCGCTGGATTTGAGTAAACTCAACGGCTCGTTGGCGGACGAGGCTCTCAGTAATAGACTTCGGGCAGAACTGGACAGAAGCATAGCTAAACACTTAGAAGCTGGTAAGTTATCAGGGATCATACTTGGTCAACTGTGAAGTTATTTATTTTCTGATCATTGAAG
The DNA here is from genome assembly GCF_026914265.1 of Mya arenaria. Taxonomy (NCBI): domain Eukaryota; kingdom Metazoa; phylum Mollusca; class Bivalvia; order Myida; family Myidae; genus Mya; species Mya arenaria. The sequence goes on from NC_069135.1 coordinate 42,030,635, forward strand.
GTAACTGAGTATAGCATACCAATGGCTCAGCACAGCCATACACCATTAAAAAATAAAGGAGTTACTTTTCTTTTGTGCAAAGTCCTCAACTCATACTTATTCTTGTAAGTAACACACATCTGAAGCATGTGCTCGAGGGCTTAACAGTTTTGCACTGCCCATAACTGAAAATGAACATTCTCATTGGATGTACAGTTCACGTACACAACTCTTCCAGAATCTATTGACAAAGAATACTATATGTTATGTAAAATGCATGGTATTGCTTGTCTTAGCATGTGGGTTGTTGTTGGTGTTGTTGTACAATAACTTTTACCTTGGCCATATCTGAAAGACTGATTTTTAACATATTCAGATCAAACTTCATACACATGTACATAGAGAAAATACCAACATGTATAGCAAGGCTCATTACTCTGGCTTCAATAATTGTTGAGTTAAATGCCCCTTGTTCAACTGAAAAAACAACAACAAAAAACAGACAAACATTTGCTCTGCAGTGCTGTTCTTCTAAATGTTTTACAATGCATGACCAACAGATAGGTGCTATTATACTGGTACATGTTTAAAACAACAGTGTTTCATCTTTTAATTGCAGCGCCGCATGACCAGATTCAGCCACTTCTCTCAAGAGACGACCCCATCCTTTCTTCATCAAATTTTGCCAAGTCCAGTGCCGACTACATCGAAGTTTTAAAAAGAAAATATTGTGTATAGCATTAACTTTGTCAAGGAAAACAAAGATTAAAATAACATCAATTTTTAAAGATTTCTTTTTGTGTATATCGCAATTTTCATCAAGACTTATTTACATCGAAGTTATGAAATGGAAATAGTATGTCTATCGTAGCAAATGCCAGCCATTGCAATATGCCTTCCGTCCAGTTGTTTTGGGTTGTTTATTTTTTAAGTGTAAATATATTTTACATTTTTACTTTTGAATTTCACCCTTGGTTGTTTAGAATTTTTGTTTATTTTTTAAATAAGCACTTACAGAGATATATTTGATCACTTAATGGAAAAAAGAATGGAGATATATTTGAGCATTTCATATAAAAATAAATGTACTGATTACATAGCTTAATGTACATGTATGCTATATACATGTAGTATGCCCCATATTCTTTATGAAATGGTTGCAGAACTAGTGTTTTGATTTTAAAAAAGATCTTGTTTGATTTGCCAAAGAACTGTGCCAGTTTTCATTTTGTACATTATACAGAGATTAAGCGTGTCAGACTGTGATTTTGTTTTTCATTTTTTCGTTATAATTTTATCATTGTAAGTTTGTTTTTTTCTTTTTTAAACAGAAAACAGCGAAGTTATTTTAAGTTTAAAATATCAACACAGTTTAACTATGAGATATGTGTCCTCTATAAATTAGAGGATTTTGAATATTAAAAAGAAAAAATCAAAATGGGTAAAAATTACTAAACATGAAAATAACATTTTTTTCCAGATTTAATTTATGATCAATGCCAATATTAGATTGTTTTTTGTTTTTACCATACAAATGTACCACTATTTTTTCCTACATTTTGTTTATCCTAGCTTTTCATCCACAATACCAGTTGGTATTTAGTTTAGTCTCTCAGTGTAATTCTAAATCTTTGCTTAAAAAAAATATTAGCAATAAAGCATCGATTTAAGCGGGTATTAAAATTAACAAAATACTGATATTAATCTGTCTGCAATGAATAAGCCTTCACGGGGATGCAGTTTATCATTTTCATAAAAATAAATGCATTATAGATGTTTTATAATACCTTTCTTCTGAGGTTTAGACATTTGGTACAAAAAAACATTTTCCATATCAGAATGTGTAACAAGCATTTTCATTTTGTTGACTTAAGTTAAGATACATTTGTGTTTTAACATTTCTTTTGGAGGAGATATACCAAGCAGGGAATGCATTATTTAATGGAAGGTTTTTTTTATTATTATTCTGTCAGGCTGCAGAAATGTTAAGTTCTCATCTCTTACCTGTCAGCCTGCAACAAAATCTCACAAATATATTTAGTATAAAATTTGGACTCCGCCATAGTATTTTATTTCTAAATTTTAGATGTACCCGTAAATTTTAAATTCTAAAAAATTATAAAATCTGTTCACTGTACGGTCTCTTTTAAAGGAAAGAGCAGATGAGAACCTAACAATTATTTGGCTTTTGAGGACTTTTAAGGTAACCTTGCATACCTCCTCCCCATTTCGACAACTTTCGAACATTCAGATTTCTTGAATAAAATGGTGATGATCGGGTCGGTCAGAGATGTATATTTATATCTCTGCTTTCCTTTTGTAAGAATGTATAAATTTTACATATCATAAACATGATCATCGAAATTTTTGTACATAATTATTAACAGATATTTTATGTATATTATTATAACTATATGATATTATATCCAGGTTTTATACAAAATAAGAAAAAATAAATTTGAATAAAAATCTATAAATGATTTCTTGAGTTTGTTATTTCATCTTTTTATGTATTTTTTTAAGACTAGACGATGATAAATTGCAAGAAAAAAAAGAAAAATTGTTAAAAATTACACATTAAATTGATATTGTTGTGTACAATGCATTGACTGGGTTTTTCTTGCATAACGGATGTGTGTTTCCAGTCATGTGACCGGTGCTGGAAAAACTCATCTTATACCCCCATGTAAGATGAGTCAAGCGCAACAACGCGCCACTTTTTATTTCTTTTATTGTATGGTTTATGAGAAGTGAATATGCAATTTCAATAAAGCGGAATCAAAAATATAAGTATACAATACTTTTAATTAAAATTGAAAATAAATAATCGTAAAAGCGCAATTTTTAAAGGAACTATTTGACGTCTATAGTGATATAAAATTACTGCGCTTTGTGACGGCAGTATACAACGTCGCACGCGCTTTTTGGTGAAATGTACAAAAGTACGTTTTCTACGTCAATTTTCCCATAAATTCATAATTTTAGGTATGCAAGAAAAAATATCAATCATGTTTTTCCGGTCCAAATCGAAAAATCCGACCCTCGGGCACGCTGCGTGACCGGTAACTCGGCAAGCCTCGTTACCGGCTTACGCGCGTGCCCTCAGGTCGGATTTTTCGATCCGGACCGGAAACACATGATAGATACTTATAGTCCGACATGTAAATACCGTACCAGTAAATTTTTTAAAAAGCATCGGTATATTAACTTATATTCACATTTATTTCACATATGAAATATTCACACTCTAAACTGGGAAACCAATATTTTTTCAAACAGTACACTCCCCTGAGACGGTGACGAAATATTCTTATAATGATGTAAATTGATGTATTATTGGCCACACCTAGCTCGTATTGATAGTTCTGGGCTTGTTTTAAAGAAATACTGTATTTGCCGATTTTGGAACCATTTGGTGTCTAGTCCCATTAACATCAGAGCTTGCATGATTTCGCAGAAATGATTATAATTTCACTTAGAATGTTAAAAAATGCTAATGATTGCATTCAAGGTAGAAAGGCCATTCCGTTATTGTGGTTTTGTTAAGCAACAGTACTGCACCTGCCATGGTTTTTAGCTATGTGAGTAGAAAAATAAAGAGGATAATACATGATGAAGCTGGGTCGCCACGTGAAATTGTTTGTTCCAGTGTAAGATTGTAATATATTTTACCTCGTGAACACAAAAAGTACTTGTAAAATATAGCTTTTGATGCTCACTGGCTGCAATAAATAAAAATCTTAAACTGAAACATTCTGGCAATACAAAACATCTTGGTTTTTTAACACTCAACATCATAAGCTACTTTTTTACCAAACTTGACCTGATTTCATACAGCCAAATATTTCGACCAAGTTTTATGAACATAATGGGCAGAAAATGTGACCTCAGAGTGAAAATAAGATTTTTTCAAACTTTTGGCCAAGCTGCCTATTGACCGGATACATCTACCTATAGAAATCCAACCCATCAAAACATTTTATCAAAAAAAATGTTCTTGCTAAGATAAGTTTTAGGTAGATTGGGTAAGAAAAGTGGCCATAAGAATGTCACCAAAGTGTGCCAAACTTGTCACCTAATGACCTCTGTTACCATTAGCACTTTAACCCATATTCACTAATGTCTTGAGCAAGTTTGAGACCCACTCAGATATATAAATACATAAGTGTACAAGTATCCAAATTATAAAGAAAATAACAGGTAACTGCCTTGGATAGGGAAAGTACTTCTGGCATGGAGTAGGAATTTATCAGGTGAGTCCACTCACCCAAGATAAACAGCATATGACCTACTGACCTGGTTAAGCAAAGGTTATCATGCACCCTCATATCAGATTGATTTCAATGCAAGTGACAGGATAAATGATTTTAGCACACCGGATGGGCACTTCCGGAGAATTCAGCCATGCTGGAAAACTATCTGGCACCCCCACGCTTGATGAGTCATGTGCTGTGACGCAATACTTTTTATTTCTTTTATTATACACTTTATGTAATCATAATTATAATTTCAAAGAACATTAACCTTACAAAAAATATAGCTTCAACACAAAACAAAATAAACCTCAAAAGATGTTAAATTGAAGGAACTTGTAGACATATGCACTGAATAAAAATTACTTTGTGTCATGACACCAGTAAACATCATTGCACATGCTTTTTGGTGAAATGTACAAAGATGTGTTTTTCTATGTTCTGTTTTTTTTTTCACAAAAGTATTATTCAATGTATGCAAGAAAAAAATCAAACATGTTTGTCCAGTCCAGATAGAAAGCTTTTAGGTAAAATGTCTAAATAATGTTCATAACCAAAAGTGGTTTTAAAGTCTTTATACAAAAACAAGACTGGACTATCAAGAGAGCGATACCACTCTTGCCTAAAACAATCAATTATTCTAGTTTTTAACTCACACAAAAAATACTTTTCATTTGGTACACTAGCATTATCAAATACATATCCAAAGCCAAACTCGCTCAAAAGCTTTCTAACATTTGATACCCAATTATTCTTTCCTATTACACAGTCTGATAATACATACCTATATACAGTGCGCATTATGATATTATCACTTCTTACAACCTTAAGCCAATATTGTATAATTCTAACAAATCTATACATGTACTAAAGAGGATATCTGCCAACCTGCTCACCGTAAACACTTGCTGTAAATGTATTTTTTCTAGCATTTAATAGACGTTTACAAAGTTTTAAATGAATTCTTTCAATTTCTTTAGACTTGGTATAATGACATTAACATAAATACAAGAGATGCATAAATATTATGATATTTATTACAAATCAATAAATTAACAACACATGTTACAGTTTTTCATTTTTCTTTTCCTTTTTTCAAAACATTGTTATATCAAAATACATAATTCTAATAAATAAACACTTTGATATGATTAACAATTTATTTATATTATCTATTAAATCATTTATTCTCAGGAAAATAAACTCTGAAACATAATATTTTATTATATAACATATAGATGGTTCACTTCGTCTCACCAAGTGGTTCACTTAGTCCTGGTTCACTTGGGAAGTGGTTCACCTCGTCCTACATTCGAAAAATCCGACCCTGGCCTTGTTATCTGGCATCGCAGGTGCTCTCCATGTGGATTTTTCTATCTGGACCAAAAACTCATGACAGATATTATTCTTGAAGATGTAAATAGAGAATACTAGGTTAGTGCTGTGGATGGAGGAAGTTTATCTGGCAAGGCAGAGGAATTTATCGGGTGAGCCAGATAAACCTCCTCCATCCACGGCAGTTACCTAGTATTCTATTCATCTTGTTACTTTGTTTTGTTTATTAATTAAGTATTATTTAAAGTAAGGGGAGCAACTGTTTTTTCCTTGTTGACGTCATCACACTCGGTATCCATGTTTAAATTGCCCCCAAAATAGTTCTAAAAACTGTTCAACTTTTTTCAATATGTTTATATTCAAAGTCATTGCATTTTAATACGTCAATATCAATTCAAACCATACAAAAGCTTTGAAAGTGCATAAACATGGATCAGTCCCCAAACATTATCTGATGATGTAAAAATTATTCCGCAAGTGACAGAGTACGTACAGTAAACATTATTCAAGATCACGAGTGTTCACAAACAAATGGATTTAATTAATGTTGATAGTGTTGGATGATCAGAACTGCACCGACAAAGAAATCATTCATTTCTGTTGTAAGTGAGATTTTGTCATACACCACAGAAATGGAATAAACTATCACCGAGTATCGTTGAATGCTGTTTCACAGTTTCCAGCATTTGCGGGTGGGGTAAGATTTGCACATCACACATGTAGTTCAGGTCCATTGTTGTGCCAGTGTCATTATTATGCAGATTGGTGGGAGTTTATGGGCGAGTGCAAATAATTGCTTTAAGTTGTTTGTCATATGACACAGGCAAAAAGAAAGTAATATGAAGATTTGCACTTTGAAGTTTTGAGTCTGATTCCTAGTGGCAAGGTTAGAGCTTTAAACTCTGCAAATTCTTCTCATTTCTCGATCATTAGAATTATAGAATTATCCTTTGATGAAAAACATAATGTGTGTGACCTTTGGTCCCACAATGACTAACACATAATAAAAACCAAAGCAACCTTGAACAATTTTATTTCTTTGTTTTCTTAGTTTTTAACAAAACATTTTCAGCAGCTGCTTTCAATTCTTCAATGGATAAAGAAACTTCATCCCCAAGTTTTTCTAGTTTTTCATACAGTATGTTCATCTCTTTGGGCTCTTCTTTCAACTTTGTATACAAGGTAATGAGCTGTTTCACTTGCTCATATGTAAAATTTACAACCGCTTGGTCATGTGACCTGCTCTCATCAGGTGATTGGATGGAATGGTCCTCCCCACTTGAATGCGCCTGCAATCTCTCTGCAAAAAAAATAATTGCCATTTATTTTTTGTCAACTTATTTGAGGTTATTTGTGTCAGAAGAGACGTATAATATAAGTTGATATGCTTATCACCCATGAGTCTGTTTCCTGGAATGAAACCAGCACTACATGTAGTTTCTATTTTTTGAGAGCCAAAGAGAATGTTCCCTTGATCTAACAAATGATACAGTGACAGTACAATATGAATGTGTGTGTGCAGCTCAAATTTACGACTGCTTTGGCAAGACCTGCTGCTGTCAAAGATTTTCACCCCTTCAGCTGTCCAGGGCTGATTAGAAAAATCCCACATAACACGTCTATTATTTTAGAATAGTACTAGTCAGGTTCTAAAAAATAACTGTTTTTAAACATTGAAATTAGTTAAAGGTTATTACGGGTATTCCACTTTATCCAAATGTTTTGTTCCCACCAGATACTTATATATATACAGTAATACTTAGATATTGCCTCCAAGTTTGCAGTGTTGAAACACATGACAAATAATTAGTTTAATTTAGATCGACTTCTGTTAATAAAGCATCGCCATTTTGAAACCATCTAGCAGGTGCCCGTTATCTTTCCACTCAATATACTTAGCGCTGGGATCTGTCATTCTTGGCTAGGAAAACAACAAGTGGGATATGGACACGTAGAGTCCCCAAATAAAAAATCGCCAAAGACTCTGAAGCGGCTGTTTTATACTAAAAGGCGTCCTTTCAATCAAATTCCAATAAATTGATACAACACAATCATGCAGTAAATTAATTTAGAGAGAGTTTCTATGCATGTCTATATAAACTTTTTAAATAACTTATTTTTTAAAGATATTTTTGACCTGATGGCACTGAAGCTGCAGCTGACACATGCGCTGGATACTGCTGATGGAAAATGACGTCACTCCCATCTGCAGAGGACAAATCCTTCAAAATCTGCTCTGGTGTCGGTGGTTTGGGCCGATCTTTGAACGTTTGACTCTTTCCCATATTGAATTATGCAAATATTTGTGACAAAACACAAGACAAAAATCTTACTTTATGTCATTTTTTTGTTGTTGACAAACCTAAAAAAGGATCTTGTCGTAATATTAGCAAACGACTCACACAACAAGTAAAGCTAAGGAGCACACAACATAATTGATATTCACTGTCCTTTAGTCTGGAGTTTACTCCCCTTACACTATTGGTATGGAATATCATTAAACAGGTTTTCGTGTTCTGGTGATTCCACCAACCGGAAATAAAGTGTGGCAAATCATTTGGAGTTTTAAAACTAAGATATCAATAGCCGGAACCCTTCGGCAAATGTTGATTTATGTAAAAAAACATCGTCTTTGAAGACCGCAATGGTTGATTGGTATTGTCCCGTGATTTTATCAATGTATTGTTTAAATGTCAAACTATACATACCTGCTGTTTACGTCCTGTGGGATAGTGGTGCAAGCGTTGGTTTTCTATTTTTTTCTTGACTTAACCGGCATTGGTTTGTATATGGCTTTATCAATGAGTAATTAAGTGGTGGAATATCACTCGGAAGGCTTAAGGTTATAAAAAAATCTGAGAGCAGAATTGGACTCAGTCTAATAAAGTGGTAATCCAAGCTTCTTTGTCAGATCAGCTTTAGTCTGATATATTTCACGCTTGGTACTGGAAGAACCAAGTACTGGTGTCATACGGAAGCTACGAAAGAGTCGGAGGCATATAAAAATTAGAAATAGGATCCAAAACAAATGGGCTCCAAAATGGGAAGCTCCGCAGGGAATTTATTTGTTCAAAAATGGTGTATATATGGTGTAGTTATTTTTTTCTACTAAATTCACAGGAACTCATCGGTGGACACTTTAGGAGAACATGTGTGCGCTGGGTTCCGGATGGAAGATGGATGTTGACATCACCATTCAGCATTCAGGACCCCATTGGAAATAAACCTCGGGGCTTTTAGCGGCAATTCTTTCTCGACTACACATTTTAATCGTAAGACTTTTCAGCCATGTTTGTTTTTGTGTATTCGAAGAAGATACTCCTATCTCATTTTTACGAACAATGATATGAGAAAACTACGGAATGCCGTTAGGGCCATCGCCTATGAATGTGTTGATCTGAAACGCGATACTCGATAGTACGATGATGAAAACGCGAAGTCACCAAACTACGATGGTGAAAACGCGACAGTACGATGATGAAAACTCGACAGTACGATAACGAAAACGCGATAATACGACAGTACGATGATGATAATGCGATAAACTATCGTGTTTTCACCATCGTACTTTCGCGTTTTCACCATCGTAATATCGTGATTTCGCGTTTTCATCATCGTAGTTTCGTAATGTCGCGTTTTCATCATCGTACTATCGCGTTTTCATCATCGTACTGTCGTGTTTTCATCATCGTACTGTCGCGTTTTCATCATCGTACTATCGCGTTTTCATCATCGTACTGTCGCGTTTTCATCATCGTACTATCGCGTTTTCATCATCGTACTGTCGTGTTTTCATCATCGTACTATCGCGTTTTCATCATCGTACTATCGCGTTTTCATCATCGTACTGTCGTGTTTTCATCATCGTACTATCGCGTTTTCATCATCGTAATATCGTGATTTCGCGTTTTCATCATCGTACTATCGCGTTTTCATCATCGTACTGTCGTGTTTTCATCATCGTACTATCGCGTTTTCATCATCGTACTGTCGTGTTTTCATCATCGTAATATCGCGTTTTCATCATCGTACTGTCGTGTTTTCATCATCGTACTGTCGCGTTTTCATCATCGTACTATCGCGTTTTCATCATCGGAAGTTGTTCTGTTTTCATCATCGTACTATCGCGTTTTCATCATCGTACTATCGCGTTTTCATCATCGTACTGTCGTGTTTTCATCATCGTACTATCACGTTTTCAACATCGTACTATCGTGTTTTTTTTATCATCGTACTGTCGTGTTTTCATCATCGTACTATCGTGTTTCACCATCGCACTATCGCGTTTTCAGCATCGCACTATCGTGTTTTCACCATCGCACTATCGCGTTTTCAACATCGTACTATCGTGTTTTCATCATCGTACTGTCGTGTTTTCGTCATCGTACTATCGCGTTTTCACCGTCGTACTGTCGCGTTTTCATCATCGTACTGTCGTGTTTTCATCATCGTACTGTCGTGTTTTCATCATCGTAATGTCGTGTTTTCATCATCGTACTATCGCGTTTTCATCATCGCACTATCGCGTTTTCACCATCGTACTGTCGTGTATTCATCATCGTACTATCACGTTTTCATCATCATATTGTCCAAGTTTTTGTTGGATTTTCTGGATAGAAATTGAGTAAGTTTGATTTACTACAGATAAGTTTATAGAAGTTTTTCTTTTTCTAATATACATATTTTTTTCTAATACCCATTTTTACGGGTAAATAACTATGCCATATTAGCGATCGTCTGCACAGATTTACAGTAAACACTTATTACAGTAGAAAATCCCTAAATACCGAGTACAAAATAAACTCGTTATATTTAGGCCTTTTTTTAAAAAAAAAATTGGTTAACGGATCCGCCGCCCATTTATTTCGAAAACTCAAAAAAAAAAAAAAAAAAAAAAAAAAAATGGAAAAAGAAAATGAATTTTTTTTTTTTTGGTAATTTTTTCTTCTTCAAATATTGAAATAAGTAAATCAGTTGTGTGTGTTTTTTGCGCACATGAAATGATGTAAAACCTGTTGCCTGTTCCTTTGCAACATAAGGATGCAGTTTTAAAAATTGTTTTCAAAATTGAGATCATACAAAAAAATAAATTCTCATTTTCAACATACCATCTGCATATAAACTATTTTTTTGGTATAACTGACATCAAGGCTGATGTCTGTATCAATGGTAACAAATCACATATAAACCAGAGTAATTGATAAAATATATTGTCCTGTGTTTGTCCCAGGGGGGCATTAATTGTTAAACAAATTATATGGAGACTACTATTCAAGTAATCAAAATCTGGGGTAACTTAAATTTGGTTAAAGCTGCAGAGAAATATCTTAACTTTAACGAAAACAATACTAGAAAGACAACTTAACAGCTAGTCTAGTTTCATAAAGACCTTGCGTGTATTAAAATGTTTGAGATTCGTAAGGCCATTTTTTTATTAATTGGTCAACGGAATTCATTACTGAATATAAATTCATTTTTATTATTTACATTTCCTTATTCCATTTAAAATAAATAATTGAGTCAGTGAAATTTGTTACATTGTGCTTTTTCTGTTGAGAAAAAGTAGTGCCCAGCAATGAGGAGACACAGGCATATTTATAAGGTTGACATCAATTATCTTCTCAAATGCCCATATCAACTAATATCGGTCATGCGTTAACAGTGTTAAACGGGTTTTCACAAATTATCAATTGCCTTTCAACTGTCATTGCAATTTTTACAACTTGCGAACATTTTAATACCTAGCAATTGTTTGTTTATTTTGGAACACGCCTTCGGTGGGGGGGGGGTGAAATTATGACCTCGAGGGATCCATAAGGTTTTGTGCATGATTTGTGTACTTGGGACCGAGAATATTGCTCGACTCCTCGACATAATAAGGTTTCGATGCAGCATAGGTATATTTTATATGAAAATAGAAGGAAAAAGTTCGGGACCAAGCTCCGACCTCGAGGGAAAGCCGGTTCTCGAACGACCGCTTGTTCGAACGACCGCAGTTTTACTGTATGTGGAAATAGTGTAGCAATCAAAACATACTTAAGCATTTCAAATGTCATTCATATATATATCTATGAACATGTCCTTCCTGTTTGTTGTTATGTTGATCTTTTGGTTTTGGGTTTCGCAACAAACGCTATGAAAAATACATGTACATGTATTGTAAAAAAATAGTATGAGTATGAAATCCTTTTTTTTTCGCACCACCCGTCCAACATTTTTTCAAAAAAATCCGTTGACCAATTAATAAACAAAATGGCCTCACGAATCTCAAACATTTTAATACACGCAAGGTCTTTATGAAACTAGACTAGCTGTTAAGTTGTTTTTCTAGTATTGTTTTCGGTTGATAAATGTTATCTGGTTAGCATAAAGAGCCAAATAGACACGCTTTTTGTATGTAGCATGTATGCCTAATTATACTATACATGTATCATATGTCGAATTATTGTTCACATACTGTTCTGTCATTCTTATAACTTTGTATGGTTTATCTTGTCGAAAGTTTTTTTCAGGTCGGTCTTTATTAACTAGGTAACATGGCAACTTCATCAAACAACAAGGGACGGACGGCGGCGGTGAAGAGGATCCGGTCCGCTCTCAGCTCTGACTCCTCCATTGACGGCGAGCTATCGTACCTCGACCTTCATTCGGGACGCGTTACGACCGCCTCCAAGAAGCCGGAAGGTGAAGGGATCACACTTACGACCCCGCAATATGACTCTATGATGTCTAAGCTTTCAGTTCTTTAAAAGGTGCTTAGCAAGTTAGAGAAATTAGACAAGTTGGATGAGATAGAGATAACATTAAAATCTTTTAGTTTAGATACAAAAGTAGATGACTTTGAACGACGGCTTTTAAAATCCAAGTCTGACATGAAAGATCTAGAACATTCTGTACAGTTTGTGAGTGATAAATATGATGAAGTGGAGTCGCAACGAAAAGATGAAATTGTGAAAATAAACTGCATTGAAAAATCTTATAGTGATATTCGTCGCGAAAATGATGAACTGCGGGCAGCCACGAATGACATTAAACAGATGAATACCAGTCTGAAAGATGATTTGATCGACATTAAAAGCAGAAACATGAGAGATAATCTTGTATTCATTAACATTGAGTAACGCACGGCGAAGACTGTGAACATGTTCTGTGTAAATTCATATCAGAAAGTTATAGATCACTGATAAAATTCAGTTCGAGCGCGTGCACCGCTCCAAACCCAACCCCTCCCGACCGATCCTTTATGGGCAGCCCACTCCAAGACCTATTATTGCAAAATTTAGTTTCTTCAAAGACAGGGAGCGTGTGCGTAAAAGTGGCTATTTACTAAAGAATACCAACTTTGGGATCCATGAACAATTTCCTGACGAAATCGAGACCACACGCCGCCCACTATACCCGATCCTTCGACAAGGCAAACGCGACAAGAAGAAGGCGGTACTGGTCAAAGATAGGCTTTATGTCGATGGAGTGGAGGTCAGAGCTGAGGCACCATCGGCCGCTGCTGCGGGCCCCAAACACGGTCATCGGCCGTCCCCACAGCGCCCGGGAAACCAAAGGACATCCGGCCACTCGCCCGTTTAGGATAGCCACTGTGACGGATATGGAACTGTTTCATTCTGTAGCGATAATGTTTGTGGACTTGCGTCTAAATCATTAATTCCGGAATTTATTGATTATGTTTCTAATTTTGATATAGTAACATGTTTTGAAACACATCTTGATGATTTAGATGTTAGTTTAGATAATTTTGAATGTATTTACAAAATTCGAAAGCAAAAATATGTGAAAAAATCAGGTGGTATTGCAATTTTAGTTAGATCGAATATATAATATGTAAGTACTGTTTAAACATTGATTCTGATTGTGAATATGTTCAGTGGTTTAAGTTATGTAAAACTCTTTTCAATACTGACGAAGATGTTGTCTTGGGTGCGGTCTATGTTCCCCCAGAAAGTTCGAAATATTTTATGCAAAACCTATACAATCTTTTTTTAGCTGAATACGAACAATTAAGTTGTAATAATAAATATGTCATTACAATGGGTGATTTAAACGCAAGAACTGGTACTTTAGATAATGTTACTTATGTTGATGATAGCATTTTTGATGTTATTGATGTTAACCCCAATACATTATTTGATATCGATTTAATCAATGAGCTAAGACGCTTGAATTTATCACTAAAGCGATCATCGATGGATAAAACAGTAAATAAGGTTGGCAAAGATATAGTTGATTTTTGCAAAGGCAACGATTCCGTTATATTAAATGGTCGTGCATTTAATGATAAAGATGTTGGGAATTATACTTGCCAACAAACCTCTGTAATTGATTACACAATATCATCGGCCCATAGCCTTAAATTATTTTAACATTTTACAGTTGATGATTTTAGCTCACTGTTTTCTGATGTGCATTGTCCAGTTCTTTTTGCCCTGAGGGCACCATTAGACATTAACTCTGTTAATCGCAAGCACAATAAAGAAAGGGTTAAAAGGTGGAACGATGATGAAGCTGACACCTTTAAGCTAATTATTGATGTTGCACACAACAACAGTGTTATTTTGAAAATAGATAACTGTGATAGTGTTGATAAACAGTTTGTTAATGATATATCTGCCGAGGTAGAAAGTATCTTATTAGATTCAGCTAAATATACCCTTGGTACATATAAGTCAACTACAAAGCAAAAATGTAAACCAAATCATAAACCATGGTATATAATGACCAATGTAAAGAGGCACGAAAACATTATCATACATATAAACGTAAATACCACTTTGTAAAAAACCAGCTCAATAAGACTGAATTAAGAAAAGCAAGTAAAAGTAATAAAAAGGTACTACATACTAATTTTGTAATTTTCAAGAGATAAAACCGTCAAAAGTTACGTAATTTGAGATCGACAAAACCTAAGGACTATTGGAATTATGTCAACAGCCTAAATAAGAAACAAAATAGCCCCGATGTTGATATGTCTGTATTTTACGATTTTTATAAAGAACTCAAATCTGATAATACAAAACAGAATGATGAACCAAATTCAGATTTTCCAAATATTGATATAGCAAATAGTCTTAATGACGAAACTACTTTAGATGAAATACTTAAAGCTGTACACGTGTTCTCTAAAGAACGGCAAGGCGTCCGGGTTTGACCTACTCATAAATGAATATATTAAAAACAGTATCGACATGGTACTGGGATTATATCATAAATTATTCAATATTGTGTCGATAACTGGTTATCTGCCAGATTCATGGACTGTAGGCTGTATAGTGCCAATATATAAAAATAAAGGGGATATTCAATTACCTGAAAATTATCGTCCAATTACCTTGTTAAGTTGCATGGGTAAATTTTTCACTTGTATTTTAAATAATAGACTGATTCAGTTTGTAAAAAGTTATGATTTACTGAATGTTAACTATTTAACAAGCAGGTTTCCGGAAACACTATTCTACCATTGATAATATATTTGTTCTGCATATGTTGGCGGAATATCTTAAATTCAAAAAGAAGAAATTATTCTGCGCTTTTGTTGATTTACAAAAACCTTTTGACTCGGTGTGGAGAATAGGCTTATGGTCAAAAATGGTAAAATACAATATATCCGGAAACTTCTTGAATGTCATAAAATATATGTATAGTTCCATTAAGTCATGTGCATCGTTAGACGGTAAATATTCGAACTTTTTTGCATGTAACAGAGGACTTCGCCAAGGAGAAAATTTATCTCCGTTACTGTTCTCACTTTATCTAAATGATTTAGAACACTATATGGTTACAAGAAACGACAAAAGTTTAGAGGTAAACGATGTGAACTTAGATATGTGTATTAGACTACTTATTTATTATATGCCGATGACACAGTGGTGTTTGCCACTTCTGAGGATGATCTTAAATCTGTACTCCATACGTTTTTTTCTTATTGCTGTCAGTGGAACCTAAATATTAATTTTGAAAAGACAAAAATTATGGTATTTGGCGATAAAATGAGACGAAATAGAGATATTAAAATTAATGATTGTACAATAGAAGTCGTTGATCATTTCAAATATCTAGGAGTTTTGTTCTCGAAAAACAGACATTTTGCATTAGCTAAGAAACATGTAACAGAGCAAGCTCGTAAAGCAATGTTTAGTTTGTATAGGACAATTACGAAGTTAGACCTCTCCATTGATTACCAACTTAAATTATTTGACCACACCATTGTACCAATTTTGACATATGGTTGTGAGAGTTAGGGTTATGGTGAATTGACACTTCTTGAAAAGGTACACACAGATTTCTCAAAACATATACTCGGAGTTAAAAAGAGCACGCCTCATGTTATGTTATATGGTGATCTTGGTCGCTATCCATTGTCGATTGTAATTAAGAAACGTATGGTTGGATTTTGGCATAATTTGGCAGCATTGCTACTTTGATATCTGAAAAAAATACAAAATCTATACTTATAAAATGTGACGTCGTTTGCGAAAATGCGCCCTGTTGACGTATTGACGTTAACAATAAAAACAAATTTTAACCAGGACAGGATGTCCATACAAACTCATTAAAATGTCGAAAATTAAAGTCAAGAAAACCCTTTTCGACTTAAGCATTTAAAATTGGCTATACTTGTTTGGTTTAGAGTCTTGAAACATAGCAAACATGAAAACATCACTTTTCCTTGCACATGACTGATTTTTGCTGACGACATCACAAATATAAACGTCTTACGCAGTTTAAAATTATAATATTTGATGTTTGAAGAATTTCCAAACTTATCCAATATCATCGTATCAGTAGCACACGTAACTAGAACATCAAATCATTATAATATCTTACACCTAGTTATCAGTATTATGAACAAAATCAGCCCAGTTATAAGCATACCATAAATATTATCGTAACAAAATTAATATCGTCATTTTATATATCATCTCAATAAAAAGAATGTCACTTACACTGCCTGTGCTTCAAGTTTTGTGTTTTTATAAAATATTTATCAAGGCCTTTTGCATAAATCGTTCTGAGCATTGTGCAAAAAGAATCCAAAATAAATTTGATTCCCTAAAGTCATGCAAATAAGTATGTTTCCTTTTCATTAGTTCACACTGAGGCATCAAGGTTTTCAGGGGAAAATGTTACGTTATAACCATAAAGTTTAAGAGCATAAGGCGAGAGATTTATTTTTGTATTTTGTTGACTCAGAATTTAATAATTTAATATGTTCCTGCCGAAAAAGGTATTTTTTTATACTTTATAAAGTTACATTTTTCATTTGTGCCTGTTTAACATTGGATCGTTCAAGTTTAAGGTGGGCATTTATTATATATTGGCATCAATGGAATAAGAATGATCAACCGAAAAGTAGTGTTATTATACAGATAAAATGCAGGATTATTGAGCATAATGGGGTTTTAAGTTGTTTTAAGTTGGATTTTTCTTATCAATGTCACCATAAAAAACACACTCTAGATCATTTAAAGTTTGAAAAAAACTGTATATACAAAAAAAGGAAAATAAGGGAATGTTGTGGAAAAACATGAAAATTAATGTTTTAATATATAACTGTTAGTTTATAAAGAATATACCGATTTGAAACTCGAAAATTGTGAAATGATATGATTTATAATTAATACACATTAGTTCTAAATTTGTCAACTGTAGATGTTCCAAGATGATTAAAGCCATGTTGAGATACACTACCAACCACGCGTTTTTTTTACAGATTTGCTATTCACTACGTTATTTCCTTACTGACGGTATTTTTCTAATCTATTTTTCACTAACTTTACGACCCGTTCATTTCTATAATATGCTCCGCGTCGAGTCAACGCTATACGCGGCGTTGCGAATTGTTAAAAAACGGTAAATAAAAGGCTTTTTCTTTGTTCCTGTCATATAAATATAATTCTTGTCAGTTTTATTTAAATCCGAACTCGACACGTATTTTACAAATCGCTTGGTTAACTTAGGTTGATTCCTGAAAAAATATGACCGCAGCTGTGAAAGTTTTTTGTCTTCTTATTCGCACGAATTTAAATTTCGAATGCCCTCATTAAACTAGCGTGAATGTAAATAAAAAATATATATTGAATACAATGTACCTATAATTAAATGATATTCATTATCAGTGGATACAATTGCTAGTGACATATAGGGGAATTTACCTCTAGAAAACGAGGCAAGAAGGCCTTCAACCATGCGCTGTAAACTTTGAATGCGTCTTTGACCACAGTCGCTTTCAATTGTGATTTTCCAAAAAATATATAGTAACTTACACAATAAATCACATTTAAAAACATTCTTTGCACAATGATAATTTTTAAATAAAAACTAAATTCAGTTTTGTTTGATTAGCCTTGACACCTACAACTACGTACAATAACCTCTTCTCTTCCAACAAAACTACAAGCGGAGCAACTAGTTCAAACTCTTCATGCAAAGCCATTTGAAAGCCGGTTTACATGTATATTTTAGAATCATGTAACCTATTTAAAAAAATACTTTAACAACAAAACACTCAATATTCCATCGACCTAATTTATTTTAGCGTGTGTGTGTGTGTGCGTGCGTGCGTGCGTGTTTTACAAAAGGTTGGCAAAGAACATAAATTGTATTCAACGATACACTATTTCCAAAACTTGTATTTAATGATACACTATTTCCAATACTGTACTGAAAAGTGAATACTTTCAAATCTATCTTCAGGTATAAATGTGTTTATCTATTTCATTTGTATATGAAAATCCAAAAATGAATTATAAATGATTGTACACAGTGAACTAGCAAAAACTTGAGTCGATTCAATAATAGTAATTTTTCTACCAAAATAAGCCACACAAATCTATTTTCTTTCTTAGTTGACCAAGGGGTGCAATTCAACAAATACTTTAGCCCAAGTGACGAAGCTTGCTATAATTTACATTGTATGTCTATTGACACTGGAAACCTGTGTACCAAGTTTAATGGGACAACAATGCAATATAATCACTAGAAAGTTCCTAGGCTTTAACATCAAACATAAAAGGAGCCTATAAACGCTTTTTATACGCATCAGTGAGGTCAACTATGAAATGATGTAAATGACTTCCAAAGGTTTCGACAACTGTTACAATAAATGACACGGCTGTGACTATTTCTGTGAAACAATGACTACTTTCATAGGAATATGAATTATAGAGTTTGCTCAAAATTCACCTAGCAGAATCCCTGAGCCTGCTTGTAAAATCTAATCTTGGCCATCAAAATTCCAATACATGTGTTCTGCAATTTACACTTGCCTTGGTTCATAAATAAAGCTGTCCGGGCCTTCAGGTTTTCCTATGTTCCAAAACATTGGAATCATTCATACGCCAGAATGGCCCGTGCTTTATACAACATTTATGATGACTGACAATGTACATATCTCTAATTTCTGTAGTTTTACAGACAAATAGACACAGCCTTAAAATGACTTGAACAGAAGGCAGGTGCGCAGTCATGGCGGAAAATCCAAAGTACTATTTACACAAATCTTCTCACCTATCAAGAATACAGACGCAAAATACTACAGAGAAAGAAAATCAACATTAAGTACCATGATATTTACATTATTTATCGGCAACCAATATATAGTAGACAACCAATATGAAGTACGGACAAACAGGATTACAAGAATACGCATGCTCATCATAAAGTAGCATTTAAGTCCATGGTATTCAAAAAGTTCTTTTCAAAGTTTTGCTTATTTGCATTAATGAAAAAGGCGATCATTCGAAACTTTCGTTTTAAGAATTAGGAGACATTTATAGAAAATAAAAATAAATAGTTTGATTCATAATCTTACACTAAAATAAGATGTAAATATGAGGGCACTCCAAAGACATTACATAATAATATTCTACTAAGTATCAAAAGCAAAACGATATTAACTCTGTGTAAAAATACAAGAAGCTGGTTCTTTTTTGTCCTTTACCCAGTGTTAACAATAATAAATGAAAATGGATACATAAGAATGAAGATTGTGAACTCCGCCTTCGATCTGCGCCGACGCAGTTTTCCGTTCAAAGTACATCATTGATCTAGAAAGTTAAGATTTAATGCCGAACACAATAAATACATTATTAGATGCAAAGAAATTGTATCTTTTATATCTTTGTGTCACACACATATGGAACATAAACTCCTCCTACCTGTTAATACTTCATTTGAACTACCAAATGGTACCAGATATTTCGGCTTCAATAGAACAATCAAAGAATGTGCCGCGGAGACACGCCAACGCAAAGAGTTAAGTGTTTGTACGAGCATAAAGATAATCGATTATTAATCGATACTCGGTCGGTTTTTAGTCTCCGATAGTAACATTTGGTTTGATTCCCAACACTTACCGACGTTGTGAGAGGCTCTTGAAGCCAATACCCTGGTAGCCATGCTGTATGCCGGCAATCGGATATGGAACGAAGTTGTGGATGGAGCCTTTGTCTTGAATTGACCCGCTGACTCATTGGGCTACCTCAACTTATCGCTCTCACTGGAATCAGAAAGGAAGGTTTTTTCATAGTTCTGACAGTACATTCACTGATGTGTGTGAGTTTAAACATGTTAAGGGAGAAAGACAGTCTAAGATTTATAGCATTGTCATGAATCACTCTCAATTTCGTTTCTTTGGTAGAAATTGGTACTGGTGTCCTTTTTAGAGGCCATGAGTGTGTACATCTCACAACCTGTTGGATGAGAGGTTGACATCCATACCATTCGACTCCTCTAATCCTCTCAGAGATGGATTTGCTAGATAGCAACATAATTTGTGGTCAAAAAAGTAAAAAGAACATCCAATTATACTCATATTTTAGAGAACCGATTTGAATCCTTTCGAGTTTTAAAGTTTTTACTCTTTTCTTGCCACAATAATACAAGTCAGTTAACACAATTAACATGTAGGGGGCACTGAGTAAGAGCATTACATATAATTGACTCATGACTTTTAAATTGTTAAACATACGCCAGCAGCCAGATATCTGTTGACATTGGTAAACTTCGCATATACAGTCCAAACTCGCTATGTCGACCTCTGATATCTCAATATTCCGGTTGTGTAAACCTTTTTCCACGGTCCCGAATTTATTCCTTCTTTTTCTATTAAAAATAATTCCGTATATGTCGATTTTTCTATCTCGATTTTTTCGCCATATCGAAGTCATATTTCAGTCCCTGATGCCAAGTTTCACACATTTTCTGTGTTCTTTCATTCGGAGCTCCTCGGACATTTTTTTCAGAAACACCCTCGGATGTATGCCGGTACATCAGTTGAAGTAGTTCGTAAATTTTTGAATTATATCTTTAATTTAATGTAGTATTTAAGAGTTGTATTTATTGATCTAAGTTTAAATTAATTAAGATTCTCAAGGGTTAAGTCATGAAGTTTAACTTCTAAATAAGATTACTACGCGATCTATTTGCAGCGGACTTAAACGTACCACTTTTTGAGTATGTAAACCGTCCAAATACATCCGAGGTTGTTTTCGATAAAATGGCCGAGGAGTTCCGAATAGTGTTCTGTATGTCGAACAACAGATCCAGCTGTAGGTGCGAAAAAATCATGACGGTTTGCGGCATGTCGCTAAATTACCGAGCGTGTCAAAATAACAAACTGTCATAATTTGGAGTATAATTGATATGTGGTCGCCGAATGGGTATTATTGGTATTTCCCGATAGCGCGGGTAAATGAGCTTGCCCCCCAATGTTTATGTGAAAAACTACACAGAAACAAGCTCAATAGCCAAAAGTTTAAACATAAACCCCGTTTAATGGCACGGGGTATGCGCCAAATACCGATTCAATTGTAGATGTAAACGTTAGACATGATTTTGGGTTTGATGTTATTATTGTATTTTAGATGTGTCGAATGTTCGTTATCTGAATGTTTTCCCTAAGTCCCGACGACCTCGAAATATCGAGTTTCGATTGTATATCTATTAAACAAGACTGGTTTAATATAATAGTATATTATCAGAATAAAACATGTGTGTCAAGTCCATCTTGTGTGCTGAATTAACTGTCAAGGTGATGGAAGTGTTAACATCAGCCTAGGTCATTATAATTATATAACTTTCTAAGAGTTGTTTTATAAGATTGTTGTTGCTATATCAGCTTTGTTTGCCGCTAAAAATATACAATTAAATTCAGAATGTCAATATGGAAATTATATGCATAAAATGAACTAGAATGCACCATTTAAAACTTAAATTAGCCTGAACACCATATATTAGATTTTCAACCTATAATTTTCGGTTCTTGGGAAGTTGGTGCACATCCAAAACAATGACCCCTGAGCCCATCTTACATTTAATCCTAAATGTGACCAAGATAGTCTTCAGGTAGATTAACATGCGCCTGAGTGTTTTTTCCTTTGTTTCGCCACTTATGTTGGAGTAAGGGACACAAATATACAAGTATTAAATATATTATATTTATTAACATTTATGTCTTTGATAAAGAAAACATTTTTACTTTGAAATTTCCCTCAACTCTTTTCAACGCCCGGTAGTATCAAGATAAAATTGTACAATTTTGGTTGAATCTTTGGGGCTAGGTTAGTATACTTTATGAGTAACAATGGCTTTAATCTTTTAAAGTTCCTCGATTTATAAAGCTTTTTATTTGACTCATGAATTTTCCTGCTCTTTATGTTACGAAAACCAACATAATAAAAAATGATTTAAACATGCAAAATCTTGCTGACGTATGATACAAAGTAATAGCCTTTATATGGGGGTTTGTATTGACAGTCATGAATAAACCTTATCAGCTCTCCTGACAACGTCAGCCATTGCGAATAAACTTGGGTAAACTTCAGATTTTCACATCCTTATTTCAAATAGTTATCCGAATTTAAAACCTTACTAGCACACAAGTGGATTAAAATAATTGTAAAAAGTAACAACGCTTAAAACAAATAGGGATTAAAAGGAATAATGAACTTCAAAAAATAGTTCAATAGGACATTGAAAAGGGAACTATGGCGTCTATGTTGGAATCATCTTTTCAACAAGTGTCTGACCTAAATCATGACTTTGTCTGTTAACTAGGTGTAAAGATGATCGAATAAATCACCTAAAGAAATTATATTAAATATACACAATGTTATGGACTTTCGTTCCTGAGTGTAATTAATAAGTAATAATGGCTGCCAACTACAGTTCCTCTGTTTATCAAACTTTTGATTTGATTCATGACTTTGCCTGCTCTACATGTAAAGATGATGGATTAAATAATGAGGCACAGTTCTTCTGTGGTGATTGCAAGAAATATTACTGCAATAACTGTGTACAGCTACACAACAAACTGTTCAGGGCACATTCAGTGCTTGGAAAACAAGATGTGAGCAAGTGGGTGGGGTATGCAGGACTGAGCCCCTTAGAGATATGTGACAAACATAGTGACAAGAAGCTTGAACTGGTCTGTGAGGACCACGATGAGCTTTGTTGTCCCATTTGTTTCTCACTGACTCACAGGTAGGTCTGAATAAATTATCCTTCTTCATTAATTGACTTTTAAGTACAACTTATACACTGAACAAACCCTTTGGACATATACATATAATTCATATTTTTAGCATTTGTTTTGAGTACCACTACTCACTGATTATTCATAGAATATGCTCGAAAATCTTACATATCATAATAACCGTATTAAAAAGTGTATAAGACACACTTTTATGCCGACACACAAACAATGATTAATTTGAGGACTTTGAGGAGAGCGCCATCGGGTGTTTAAATATTTATGTACTATTTCATAACCTTTGCCATTTTCTCGATTTATTAAAATTTGGCAAACTAATATAGTGGCTGCCGATTTTAACATTTTTTCACTGAATCTTGTAATTATATGGTTATA
This sequence comes from Mya arenaria, assembly GCF_026914265.1. Classification (NCBI taxonomy): domain Eukaryota; kingdom Metazoa; phylum Mollusca; class Bivalvia; order Myida; family Myidae; genus Mya; species Mya arenaria. Next base: position 42,054,080 of record NC_069135.1, read on the forward strand.
AATTTTTTCACCTGATTGTTCACATATATTGTGCCTCCGTCTTGACGATTTTAGCGTCCTAAACACAGAATAATCATTATTATTCCTGCTGTTGTCGAATAATACCCATTAAACATTATCAAACAAAATGTCAAAATAGTATACAGAAGTTATACAATCAAAACAAAGAATATCAGTTGTAAATTAATTGTTTCAGAATGTGTCAGGGTATCAAGCGTATTCCTGACCTTGTGGATGGACTTAAGAAACAAACAGACTTCATAAAAATGCCAGCTGATGTACAAAAGATTATCTACATGCTTCAAGAAATCACCCAGAAAAGAACCAACAACAAACAGTCCCTCAAAGGCTCTGGAAAGAAATTGCTTGTGGAAATTAAGTCACTGAGGCAACGAATAAATGCCAAGCTCGATATATTGGAGGAAAAGACCAATGCCATCTTAAAAGTCCAGCTCAATAAGGCAGATGATATCCTTCAGGATGACATTGACAAATGCACAGACCTCACTTACAAACTAAAAACTTACCTACAAACCATCCAATCCCAGCAAGATGACAGCAATTCTTACATCGCGTACAAGAAATGCACGGACAAGATGAGAGAAGCAGAGAGCCTGCTCAAGCAACTGTCTGTCAATCCTAACAAATCACCAGCATTTTGTGGTGACCCCAGGATTGAAAAATTTCTTTCTGGATTAAACTCACTTGGGAAAATCTTGTGTATACATGGTGTGTATAAGGTGAAAAACAGATCACAATACACAGCTAAAATCCAAAATGATAAAATAGGTAGCGCAATAACCGGTATATGTGAGCTGCCTGGAGGAGAGATCCTCATAACGGACTACAACAACCAGAAAGTAAAGCTGCTAGACTCCAAGTACAATGTGATAGCCACATGTAACTTGCCTGATGAACCAATACATATGTGTCATATTGCTGGAAATGAAGCTGCTGTAGCTCTAGGTGAAAAAGGTGTGCATTTCATCACAGTGGCAGGCAGTACACTGGGTGTAAGAAGGAAGTTAACATTTTCACATTATTGTCTCGGTATTTCCCACCGCAATAGTACACTCTATATAGGATCCAGCACAGCAATTTACCAGTACACAATGTCAGGCCAATTAGTGAAAAAGATATACGAAGACAAAAGTGGTTTTGACACAGTGGGCAGATTCACACTGAGCATAAATGGCTCCAACATCTACATACCTGCTCCAGATCACAACAAACTGATCACCATTGACACAAGTGGGAACATTCTGTCTACTCTTCATGACCCGGACTTTAAGTCCCCTATTGCAGTGTGTGTGAGTGACGGAGGACATGTGTATGTCTGCTCTTATGCATTCCACAATGTAACACAGGTGGACAAAGAGGGTAAACGCAAAATTTCCACTTTGATCACAGGGGCAGATGGACTATGTTCTCCTCAAACAATATGGTTTTCAAGACAATCATGCAAACTGATTGTAGGAGAACAACGAGATGAAATTGCTGTTTTTGAGTTGGAATAAAATGAGAACTTATGATGGAAATATGAGACAAAATCAGCCGTTTTTTTACTGCACTTAGCACAAAACCATGTGATAAATGGGATGAATAAGAACACAAAACATAGTCATATTGCATAAATTGTATAATAATAAAGAGCGCTATCAGCAGACTTTAATGCTCAACTGTTTTTTCAGCTGACGTGTTTAATGTGACAATATATTTTTGCCAGTAAGTTAAAAGTTTGTATGAAACATCTTTGGTTAATGTGTCAAAGTACAGATTCACGATCTTATCAATTTTATGTCGAAAATTACTCATTTTAAGGGCAGTAAATCACCCTTCAATTTAAGCTATTAAGGGCACAATTACCGAACATTTGAAAAGCGAAAATTCATGGTCATACAATTATAATTAATAAGTATGCTATATTAAATGATCACTTAGCTGCAAAGTTATTTACTATTTCCGCTGTATTTTTTTTCAAAACATGCGATTTAAATGTAAAGCGTAATTTCTATTTATAAATATCTTGAATTTAGGTCAACATAACTGCAAGGCCTCAAAGATGCGCATGCGCCCTCTGACGTCATTCCCCCATGTGCTACATTTTGATCTTTAAGCGTATTAGAACATTGAAAGGAATTTTTAGAAAAATACTCAACACCAAGGCAAGCCTCTGTATTGATCTAGATCATCGAATAATCTATCAAAGTAAAATGTGAATATATGAGATATTTTATTGAAGTGATTATATATGACATTATATTGAAGAGGCTCTTTGTGATTACATTGTATATTAGGTACATATATGTCACTGTATAAGAAAAACACTGTATGTGACATTATATTGAATTGACTGTTTATGACTTTATGTGAAAGTCAGTGTATGGTACGTAATATGTAAGTGACTTTATGTGACTTTATATATATATATGCAATTGTATGCGAATTTATATGTAAGTTACTGTATGAGACTTTATATAAGTGCTTGCATGTGACCTTTTATGTAAGTGACTTTAAATATAAGCAATTGTATGTGACTTTAAATGTAAGTGAATGTACATAATAATCTTGGTTCTGTCATAACCATTGTGGCTGGCATTCTTTCTACACAGCAAGCAATTATATTTACAGCCCAGGCACATGTGTGTTAGTGGTTAAAATGCCCCATTATCAGGTTACATTCGGATAATCAACACCCCCCCCCCCTCCCCCTAAAAAATGTTATAAAAGGATATTTGTTAAAGTTATATGTGTACCATGACTTTTAAATGTCTCGTTTGACCTTGACCTTTGAACTATGGACCAACGTCAAGGTCATTGCACATTATCTCAATGAGGACAACATTTGAATCAAGTAATATGGTAATCCATCAATGCATAGGTAAGTTATAGCCCGTACAAAAACATGTGTACTCTGACCTTTATATGTCTCATGTGACCTTGACCTTTGAGGCCTGGGTCAACGTCACTGCACATCGTCTCAATGAGGACAACATTTGTACCAAGTGTTATGGAAGTCACTCAATGCATACGTAAGTTATAGCATGGACACAAGCATGTGTAATCTGACCTTTTAATGTCTTGTGTGACCTTGCCCTTTGAGGTATGGACCCTTGTCAAGCTCACTTCACATCATCTCAATGAGGACAACCTTTAAACCAAGATATGTGGTTATCCATCGATGCATAAGTAAGTTATAGCGCAGACACGAGCATGTGTACTCTGACCTCTAAATGTCTTGTGTGACCTTGACCTTTGAGGTATGGGCATCCGTCAAGGTTACTGCACATCGTTCAATCAGGACAACAAGTAAGTAAGTTATAGACCGGACACGAAATTTTACAGACAGAAAGATGGACGGACAGACTGACAAAGTGCAATTCCTATAATACCCTCCCCACTCTGTGACGGGGAAATAAAAATATGCTTCTGGATTCAAACTGCTACCATGAAACCCTCAAATATTTGTAGTCCTGTGCTCAACAAAATAGGCTAAAACATTGAAATTGAAGAGATTCAAATTGAAGTTTTCATTTATTGCTATCTTAATGAACATGATAGGTCTATGGTGCTTGTGCACTGCACTTCCGCTCATTGTCATCTATCTATAAACCAAGTTTTATTTTAATCCCATTAGTAGTTTTGAAATTATGCTCGGACAATAAAAAGTAACAAATGGCAATCACTGTGTTATTAGCTGAAATAGAATGATAGTTCTTTAAAATTGCACTTCCTCTCTTTGTGCTTTACCATTTGTGTGATGTTCCATTAGATTTCCTCCAGTAATATTTAATTTATACTCCGGACAAGTAAAAGCAACAAAGGTCAAAAACTCTGTAATAAGGTAAATCTGAGTTAAATGTCTTGTACATTGCACTTCCTCTCATTATGTTCTTTCATTGTATGAAGTTTAATTTAATACCATCCAGTAGTTTTCAAATTATCCTGAGGACAAGGAAAAGTGCAACGAACCAACCGACCAACCATAGGGTGACTCCACGTTGCATTCCATTGCAACAATCTAGATAATAGCGATAAAATAGAGGATATGTGTGTGTTTTAGTGTAAGATCGTATTTTATTTCACGAGAATCATAGAAAAACATAGCAAGCATTAACACTATACGGTATGGTATTATAGGAGTGTACATGTATAGAGCACATACCGGATCATTTTCTCAGGCAGCATTGCTACTTTGATATCTGAGAAAATATAGAAATTATACTTACAAAATGTGACATCGTTTGCGAAAATGCATCCTGTTGAGGTTTTCACGTTAACAATAAAAATAGATGTTTGGCAAACCTTATGCATCCTTGCGCGCCATGTTGTCAAGAATATTTGAACAATTGAATGAAATATGCATGGACTGAAATGACAGCTGATTTGTCATTGACATTGGATGCCTTTGAGACAGTTTTACGGTTATGACCATTTAAAGTGTGAGGATACTAGGTACAGTTTTCAATCATGTTCAAGCAATATACCCCCTCTTCTTCAAGTACAGCCAGTTTTAAATGTTTAAATCGAAAATGTATTTCTTTAATTCAATTTTCGACATTTTAATAAGTTTGTAATGAAATCCTGTCCTGGTTAAAAACATGTTTTTAAATGCCCCCTTTCGAAGAAGAGGGGGTATATTGTTTTGCACATGTCGGTCGGTCAGTCGGTCCGTCTGTAGACCAAAGTTTGTCCGTGTGATAACCAAACAATTACTGGACCTATTGTCATCAAACTTGGCATGAAGGTTGGACCTGACCAGTAGATGGCCCTCAAACGTAGCATTTTGGTTGGGAGTTACTTCCTTGCACATGACCCATTTTTTCTGACGACAATACAAATATTAAAGTCTACCGCAGTTTGAAATTATTATATTTGATGTTTGTAGAAGTTCCAAACTCATTATATATCATAGTTTCACTAACACACGTAACTAGAACATCAAATCATTAAATTATCTTACCCGGAGTTACCAATATTATGAACAAAATCAGCCTAGTTATAAACATACTGTAAATATTATCGTAACAAAATTAATATCGTCATTTTGTATGTCACCCCAATAAAAAATGTCTTAAACTGCCTGTGCTTCATGATCAAATTTTGTATTTTTATAAAATATTTATCAAAGGCAAGCACCTTTTACATTGATCAATTTGAGCATTGTGCAAACAAATTCCAAAAACAAATTATTCCCTAAATTCATGCAAAGAAGTATAACGTATGTTTCCTTTTCATTGTTTTACACTGTGGCATCAAGGTTTGCACCGGGAAATGTAACTTTATAACCAAATAGTTTAAAAGCATAAGGTGAGATATTTATTTTTTTGTATTTTGATTGCACATAATTTAATCAATTAATATGTTCCTGCAGTAGGAGGGATTTTTTCCTAAGTTTTAAAAATTTTAATTTTCATTTGTGCCTGTTTACAATTTGATTCGTTCTATTTTATGGTGGCCATTTATTATATATTAGTATCAATTGGATAACAATTACCATGCTGTGGATTTTGTCACATGAACGTCCAGTTCCACAAAAGTTAACAATTTACTGTAAATATACCAAAAAGCACTCCGCCGATATGGACGATTAACAAAAAATATAGTTATCAGACATGCAGCGTTATTGAACACAAAGGGATTGCTTCAAGTTGGGTTTTTTCACAAAATAATCTTAAAAACAAGCTCTAGCTCATTTAGAATTGATAAAAACCTGTGTATTCAAAAAAGGAAACAAAGGGAAAGTTGTAAAAAAACAACAACATGAAAATAAATGTCTAAATGTGTATTAGTAACTGTTAGTTTATAAAGAGTATTCCAATTTGAAACTCGAATATTATGAAATGATATGATTTATAATTAATACACATTAGTTATGAATGAAACTTCAAGTTCTAAGAATGTGTCAACTGTATATTCTTCAAGTGGATTAGCCTTGTTGAGATACACAACCAACCACGTGTCTTTTGCAGATTTTGCTAATCGCCCCGATTTTTCCTTACTATGACGTTATATTTTTCATCTATTTTTACTATACCCCGCAACATAAGCATATCGCACACACCGTTCTTCTCTGTACCTCGCCTCACATGGAGTCAACACTAAACGTGGCATAGCGGTTCATTAACAGAAATTTAAAAAGTTTTTCTTTGTTCCTCGTATAAATATACTTCTAGTGAGTTTATACTCGACCCGTAATCTACAAATCACTTGGTTAATTAAAACTCAAAATGTAGTTTGATCCCTGAAAATCATGCGTGCAACTGTGAAAGTTTTCAGGCGCTATTGTCACTTTAATCGCACTAATTTAAATTTCGAATGCCCTCATTTAACTAGTGTGAATGTGAAAAAATAATATATTGAGTACAATTTAGCTATATTTATATGATATTTATTATTGGTGGTTAAAAACAGCGCCGTTTAAGGGAATTTACCAATGTGCATGTTTTCGGAAGTTGTACGCAGTAGCAGCAGATGAACGCGGTCAAAAGCGTACCACCGCGTTGGCTACCACGAAATATATCCCGCAATATATCCGCGATGACGAAATGTCTCCTGCGAAAACAACGCGTATTGCAAAAACGCGTGGTTAGCAGTGTACTGCAAAATGATTGCAAAGAACATAAATTGTATTCAACGATACGCTATTTCCAATACTTGTATTTAATGTTTAATGATACCCTACACTACCAGCCACCAGTCCTTTAAAAAAAGCGTTGCCACCGCGGGCGAGGTTGCGTCATCGCGGAACATCGCGGGGATGTATTCCGCGTTCGCCAATACAATACGGCTTACTGCGATATGCAGGTATTTTAAAAGAACAAAACAGAAATTGTATTCTACTAACTAAACATATTTTTTTGCGAATAAGTTGAAAATAGAGTCTGAAAACTTCCACAGAAACAAAGCATAGGTTTTAGGGATCAAACTACGTTTTGAGTACGAACTAAGTGATTTGTAGATTACGGGTCGAGTTTGTTTGATTTTAATAAAATTGACTAAAATTATAGGACTTTATAGGACGGAAACAAAGAAAAGGTCTTCATAAATTGAAAGGTACCTCAATGACCGTTAATTAACATTTTGCAACGCCACGTATAGTGTTGACTCGATGCGGTGGAAAAGTATGGAAATGATGTGTAATGCCTATTTCGCGGGGTATAATGAAAATTAGAATAAAAGAAAAAGCGCGGCGATGTTCGAAATCTGCAAAATATGCGTGGTTAGTAGTGTATTTCCAATACTTGCATTTAAAAATACACTATTTCCATTTTCAATACTTGCATTCAATGACACACTACATGATGTATTTCCAATACATAAATTTAATGATATACTATTTCCGATACTTCACTGAAAAGTGAAAACTTTGAAAGACAATGCAAATCTATCTTTGGATATAATCGTGTTTATCATTTTCATTTTATATCGAATCCAAAAATAGTAATGGTAGTAACGTCTATTTGAACAAGCAACAAACTTGAATAGAGTAATTTTTCCACCAAAATAAGCCACACCAATGTAAGTTGTTTTTTTTCCTTTCTAAGTTGGCCAAGGGGTGCATTTCAACAAATACTTTAGCCTCAGTGACGAAGCTCAAATGCTACCAACAATATTATATGTCTTGACTATTGAAAGCAAGTGTACCAAGTTTGATGGCCAAAATAAGACGTTTAGCCTAGACAGTTCCCAGACTTGCCATCAAACATATAAAGAGCCTATAAACGTTTTATACGCACCAGTGAATTCAATGAACATGAACTGATAACAATAAAGTTGGGAAGATCTTTCAAAGGGTTTTTGGTCAACTGTTACAATGAATGACATGGCTGTGACTATTTCTGTGAAACAATACTTTTTCAATTGGGATATGCATAAAACAGTCTGCTTTAAATTCACCAACCAGAATGCCAACGCCGGCTTGTAAAATCTCATCTTGGCCAAACCAAATTCCAGTACATGTTTTCTGCATTTTACACTTTGCCAATGTGCATAAATAAAGCTCTCAGGGCATTCAGAAATTGGAATAATTTATAGGCCAGAATGGCCTGTGCTTCTTACAACATTTTGTGCAGACTGACAATGTCATAATGTACATAATCTCCAAAGTTTTACTGACAAATAGACACAGCCTTAAAATGACTTGAACTCACCCATCCAGATTACAGACGCAAAATACTACAGAGAAAGAACATCAACATTAAATATCACCATATTAACATTAATTATTGACAACCAATATAAAGTACGGACAATAGGATTACAAGAATACGGATGTTCATCATAAAATGGAATTTAAGACCATGGTATTCAGAATTTTCATTTCAAAGTTTTGCTTATTTGCATTAATGAAGTATGCGCTCATTCGAAACTTTCTCTTTGAGAATTAGGATATATTTATAAAAAATCAAAAAATAAATAGTTTTGATTCATAATCTCTCACTGAAATAAGATGTAAATATGAGGACACTCCATATAAATTACATAATAATATACTATCGAAAGCAAAACAATAATAACTCTGTGTATAAATACAAGCTGCTGGTACTTTTTGTCCTTTACCAAGTGTAAACAATAATAAGCGAGAATGGATACTAACGAAAGAAGAATGTGAACTCCGCCTTCAATCTGCGCCGACGTAGTTTTCCGTTCCGTACATCATTGATATAGAAAGTTAAAATTTAATGCTGATGACGATAAATACTTAAATAGATGCAAAGAAATTATATGTTATATGCAACCGCGGTTGCAGTTCTTGGAAAATATGCAAACTCGCGGCCGAGCGTTCATACTGCATGAACGCACAAAAAATAAGAATCAATACTTATATTTACATTTTCCCTTTTTATTTGTTTATTTTTTTCGACCTAATAGTGTTTGAGAACTAGTCTTTAATTACAACAAATGGGTTCAAAACGTGTAGAGCGAATGTAAATGGTAAGAACACTTGTCGCCCTTGGTGTTTTAGATGGGCGTTTTTTATCCTCTGCATAATAAATCGTCCATAAGTAATTTGCAGAAAAAAAAAGTTTGTAGTTTCTGTAAAATATGTTGAGGTGATAAGGATTTTTGTTGTAATATGTTCATTTTAATCAAGAGAACATTCGATACATTTTAACTCCTGTTTTACATATGCATGACCCATGTTAGTGGGTATTAAAATGTGGTCACGGTGATTTTATGGATTACTTCCAGTTCAAGGTAATTATAACGTCATAATTTCATTTTGTTGTTTTCATATAACTTTTGATATAACTTAAGATATTGAAGTGTTGTGATGTGCTAGTCTTCTCGAATTGTCAATATTAAGACGTATCTTCGAACTCGCGAAAATACATGACAATTTGACAGTCTCCAATCATTTCATGGATTTAAATGTAGATAAGCTGGACGAAGATATTGCTTAATTCTATCGTAGAAATATATTAATTGTCTGAATCCGATTATGGATCATACATTTGTCCTAGAAAGAAATAGCCGAACTCAGAAGCATCAGCCATGTTTGTTTTGACAGTTGTTGCAACCGAACCGTAGTAAAGACCGCGTAAGTCAATTTCAATTTGTTTTTATTATTTGTTCAATGCGTGATCTTTTGTTATCAAATGCAAAATCAAGCATTTTGCAAATGATATTTCTAGAAAATAATGTCTTTCATTTAAATTCTTCGTAAAACATCAAAAGAAACATGTAAACAAGCCGGCATTCAACAGAACATGTGCTTTCTTGCCAAACTTCGCCTACAAAGGTCATGAAAGGTCGACCGGTTCATGCAAAATGAACTCAATTTTATCGTTCAGAAAATCAAGTACGGATGTAAATATACATATTTCAACCACACATATCTGTAACATAAACTCCTCCTGACTGTGAGTGCTTCATTTGAACTATCAAACCAAACCTGATATTTCGGCTTCAATAGAATAATCAAAGAATGTGCCACAGAAAAGCACAAGCGCAAAGAGTGAAGTGCTTGTACAAGCATAAAAATAATTGAATATTAATCGATAATCGGTCGGTTTTTTACCTCCGATAATCAATAGTAAAATTTGGTTTGATTCCCAATACTTACCGAAGTTGTGAGAGGCTCTTGGAACCAATATCGTGGCAGCCATGCTGTATGCCGGCAATCAGATATGGAATGAACTTGTCACTCTCACTGGAATCAGAAAAGCAGTTTTTCATAGTTCATACAGTACATTCACTGATGTGTGTGATTTAAACATGTATAGGGAGATAGACAGTTTTAGTGTTATACTAATTTATTTAAGCTTGATTGTGAAGAAAGCTAACAATTGATATGAATCACGCAAGTCCGTTTCCTGGGTAGATGCCAGTACTGGTGTCCTTTTAAGAGGCAATGAGAAAGTACCTCTGGTGGGAATAGAGCCCACAATCTCTTGGGTGAGAGGTTGACACCTATACAATTAGACTCATTCTCTCGGAGATGGACTTGGTAGATAGCAACACGTCTTCAGGCCAAAAACGCCAGAAAAGCCAATTTCACTAATAAATATCCAAGAGAAACGTTTTCGAGCTTTACAGTCTTTACTCTTTTCTTGCCACAATAAAACAAGCCAGTTTATGCAATTGACATGCCAGGGGGCAATGCGTAAGAACATAACAAATAGAAAGATATTGATCCATGGCATGACAAATGTAAAACTCACACCAGATAACAGTTCACATTGGTAGACTTTCATGTATATTTTTTAAACAAGAGCGGTGTTATAATATACGTTTATCAAAATGAAACCTGTGTGTCAAGTTTATCATGTGCGCTGAATTAAGTGTCAAGATTATAGTCCTTGCCAGTTCTAATCTTAAAGTTTGTTTTATAAGATAATTGTTGCTATTTAATGTGTTATCAGCAGTGTGTGCCATTAAAAGTATTCAATTAAATTGAAAATGTCAATATGGAAAATCCTATGCATAAAATGACTTTAAAATGCACCATTTAAGACTTAAAATAGCCTTAACACTCTATACCTGATTTTAACCTATAGTTATTGGTTCCGGGAGAGTGGGTGCACATCCCAAACCATGACTCCTATGCCCCTCTTAGGCCAAAAAAAATATACCTGTGTTTCCGGTAACCCGACCGACCCTATTTTTTCCTCGCCGACCACAATTTTTTTTAGGCATAAAAGTAAAAATAAATAAATATATATCGTCGTTATTTTCGTTGTTTCTCTGTCTCTGTTCCCGGAGAATAAACTTTTATTCCTGATATGTATTACCGAGACGCTTTGTCAACAGGAAAACAAAATGGCGGAGTTCGCTGAACCCTGTCCGATATCTTCTAATTGGCAAACGCTTGATTATGGTCCAAACATGTGGTTGATCATAGGAGACACATGTTGTTGCCTTTATAATGAAAATATTTAAAAGATAGTTCGCGTTGTTATATATCCACATGTTCAAAACAAAACTTATATTTTTCTTACGGTAAGGCTTTGCGTATATCATGCAGGCTTCTTACGATTAGGCTTTGCGAATTCATGCAGGCTAACTGCCAGGTTCCAATACACATTTCATTAATCATTACATTAATTAATCCGCAATTATCAATGGTTATTCATTTCGCCTAATTTAAGTCCCATCAACTGATATTCAAACAAACACCTGCGAAAGTTAACAACACATTTATTGGAATGTGTCGGCTGCAGATCAAACGGTACAATTTGTGATGTCAGAGAACGAGCGTGGTTTAGATCAAAGGCGCTCGGCTATGGTTTGTATTTAAATCGGTCAGTCGGATACCGTATGATCCCATTTTATTGCCAGTATTTCGTCTAGGCTGGTTAGAAAACACCATACGATCGAAAAAATAATAATAAATAATCGTCGTCAGAGAATCTTAAAACAATGACAGAAATGTTTGAATTCACTACAAATATGAATAAAACTTGTATGAAAATAAAATACGTTAGATAAATCCATATCCGCGAATACTTGTTCTATTATTAACCTACCTCCACATTAGAGAGCTCACAGTTGACGTGAAAATCGGCGATTTTCTTCAAGCAAATTAACAAATTTAGTTGATAATTGAATGTTTGGCTAGATCATTATCACAGATTGGTAGAATTTGAAGTGCTGGATTTGTTCTAAAAACCGATCGCGTTTTATAAACGAGTATTGTATACAAAAACACCAGATTTCATGGGCAAAATAGGAGGAAAAATACGGTAGTCGAAGGTAAGAAAATGATTTCAGACATTGAACAAAGCCGTTTTTTTCTGACTTTGTGTGAATTATGAAACGCTTAGATATAACATAATTGATCCGATGCAACAGAATATTGCATGTAATCGAAACTGTAAAAAAAAAAAAAAAAAAAAAATCCCTACCGACCGACCATATTTTTTTCGCCATGTTACCGGAAACATAGGTTGTTTTTTTTTGGCCTTACATCAAATTCTGAATGTGATAAGATAGTCTTCATGTAGATTGGCATGTGCCTTTTTTCCTTTGTTTCGCCACGTATGTTGGAGTAAGAAACACACATATACATGTATTAAATATATTAAAACATTTATGTCTTTAATAAATTTACTTTGACTTTCCCCCCACTTTCTCTCTTTAAAGCCCTTTGCAACTTGCTTTAACATTGAATAATGCGATGAGATCAGACGGTAACTGGGACAGACTGTCACAAAGTATAAAATCTTTTAATCACCTAAACTGATTATCAAATACACACACTTTGGTTCCTGTACCCAATAATGGTTATTGAATGTGCCTGTTCAACTCAGCGCGCCCGGTAGTATCATGATGAAATTGTACAATTTTTGTTGAATCTTTAAGGCAATGTTAGTATAGTTAATGAGTAAAAAGGGCGTCAATATTTTAAAGTTCCTCGATTTATCAAACTTTTGATTTGATTCATGATTTTGCCTGCTCTCCATATAAAGAAGTTAACATAATAAAAATGAATTTTAATATGAAAAATTAATGCATGCAGATGTATGATACAAAGTAATAGCCTTTATATGGGGGTTGTATTGACAGTCATTAATAAACCTTATCAGCTCCCCTGACAACGTCAGCCATTGCGAATAAACTTGGGTAAACAATAGATTTCTTACTTCTTCATTTTAAATATTTATCCAAATGACATTTAAAGTTTTAAACCTTACTAGCACCCAAATGGATAAACATTATTGTAAAAAATGACAATGCTTAAAACAAATAGGGATTAAAAGGAATTATGAACTTCAAAAAATAGTTCAATAGGACATTGAAAAGGGAACTATGGCTTCTATGTTGGAATCATCTTTTCAACAAGTGTCTGACCTAATTCATGACTTTGCCTACTGCCTTGGTGTAAAGATGATCGATTAAACCACCTAAAGAAATTATATTAAATATACACAATTTTATGGACTTTTGTTCCTGAGAGTAATTTATGCGTAATAATGGCTTCCAACTGCAGTTCCTCTGTTTATCAAACTTCTGATTTGATTCATGACTTTGCCTGCTCTCCATGTAAAGATAATGGATTAAATAATGAGGCACATTTCTTCTGTGTTGCGTGCAAGAAATTTTACTGCAACAACTGTGAGCAACTACACAACAAGTTGTTTAGGACACATACAGTGCTTGGAAGACAAAACGTGAGTAAGTGGGCGGGGTATGCTGGATTGAGCCCCATAGAGATATGTGACAAACATGGTGACAAGAAGCTTGAACTGCTCTGTGAGGACCATGATGAGCTTTGTTGTCCCGTTTGTGTCTACTTGACTCACAGGTATGTCTGAATAGATTATCCTACTTCCTTAATTGACTTCTTAGTACAACTTATAAACTGAAAAAAAAACTTCGGACATGGATACATATTATATATATTTTGAGCATTTCTTTTGAGTACCACTTCTCACTGATTATTCGTAGAATATGCTAGAAAATCTTACATACCATAATAACCGTATAAACAGTGTATAAGACACACTTTTATGCCGACACAAAAACAACATATAATTTGAGGGCTTCGAGGAGTTCGACATCGGGTGTTTAAATATTTATGTACTAAATAATAACCTTTGTCATTTTCTCGATTCATTAAAATTTAGCGAAATAAATATGGTGGCTGCCGATTTTGACACTTCACTGCATCCTATATATGTTATTAAGTTTTTTACCTGATTGTTCACATATATTTTTTTGCGTCTTATTGATGTTAGCGTCCTATACACAGTATTCGATATTATTACTCTTGTTGTCGTATAATACCCCAAACTAAATTAAACAAAATGTCAAAAAAGTATACAGAAATTATACAATCAAAATAAAGCATATCATTCGTTAACTAATTGTTTCAGAAAGTGTCAGAGTATTAAGCATATTCCTGAACTTGTGGATGGACTGAAGAAACAAACAGACTTCATAGAAATGCCAGCTGATGTTCAAAAGATTATCTACAGCCTTCAAGAAAACACCAAGAAAAAGACTGACAGCCAAAAGTCCCTCAAAGACTCTGGAAATAAATTTCGTGCAGAAATCAAGTCACTAAGGAACAAAGTAAATGCCAAGTTTGATGAATTGGAGAAAAAGACCAATGACATCTTTCAAGAACAGATCCATAAGGCAGATGATTTTCTACAGGACGACATTGACAAATGCACAAACCTCACTTCCAAACTCAAATCTTTTCTAGAAGTCATCCAATCCCAGCAATATGACAACAATTCTTTCATTGCATACAGGAAATGTATGGACAAGATGCGAGAAGCGGAGAACCTGCTAAAGCATCTGTCTGTGAAGCCTGACAAATCACTTGCATTTCATGGAGATCCCATGATTGAACAATTCCTTTCTGGATTGAACACACTCGAGACACTTGGAGAAATCTTTGATGAGAACTATGTGTATAAGGTGAATAACAGATCACAGTACACAGTTAAAATAAAAAAAGATAAAACAAAGTGCCTAATAAGTGGTATATGTGAGCTGCCTGGAGGAGAGATCCTCATCTCGGACGACAACAACCAGGAAGTAAAGCTGCTAGACTCCCAGTACCAGGTGACATCAACACATGACCTCCCAGATGCACCAAGACATATCTGTCACATTGCAGGAAATGAAGCTGCTGTAACTATACTCAACAAAGAAGTACACTTCATCACAGTGACAGGTAGCACACTGAGTGTAACAAGGAAGTTAACAGTTCCATACTATTGTCTCGGTATTTCTTACCACAATGGTAACCTCTATGTAGGATCAAGCAAAGCGATTTTTCAGCACAAAATGTCAGGTCAGCTAGTGAAAAAAATATATGAAAACAATAGTGTCGGAAACACAGTGGAGAGATTCACAGTGAGCAGAGATGGCACCAACATCTACATACCTGATCCATCTCACCACAAGCTCATTACAATTGACACAAGTGGGAACATTCTGTCAACTCTTCAAGATCCAGATTTTGGCTGGACTACTTCGGTGTGCGTGAGTGAGAAAGGACATGTGTTTGTCTGCTCACGGATGTCCGACCAAGTGACACAGGTGGACAAAGAGGGTAAAAACAAAATTAACACATTGATCACAACGGCGGATAGACTATGTTCTCCTCATGCAATATGTTTTTCAAAAAAATCATGCAAACTGATTATAGGAGAAGAAAGAGATGACATTTCTGTTTTTGAGTTGGAGTAAAATGAGATCTTTTGATGGAAATATGAAGGCTTTTTACTGCACTTAACACAAAACCATGGAAAATATTGGATGAATTAAAACACAAAAATATATTTAAATTGCATAAATTGTATTAAGACCATTATCATCGGACTTCAATGCTCAACTGTTTTTCAGCTGACGTGTTTTATGTGACAATATAGGTTTGGGATTTACTACATGTGTGGACTTCCATAATGAAGAGATCGACAATCACACACATCGAACTTTTATGTAAAAATATAATATATAAAATATAGAATACAAGTTTATTTATTTATTTATTTTTTAGATCTTCGACATGACATATACTTTCTTTGCTATTGGTTTAAACAATGATGCATCCATTATTATACTACATGATGACATTTTTTTAAACATCGCATTTGCTGAGGCCAACTGTTTCAGATGGCTGTCTTTAAATGACTGCATCATACCTTTTAAAGTTGGCACTTTTGCTCCGGCCTTATTTATCGGTGATGTCTGTATTCGGCTGTTGAGAACATTATCAGTTTATATATTAGTTTTGCTTTATTCTCCATTGTTTACCAAATGATGCTGGCTCTGATGAGGCTTACAGTTTTATTTTTTAATTATTGATTAATGACGGGACAAGTGTGAGGTTATGGCTCTAAAAGCTAGTTAAGCCCCCCTCCTCTGCAAGTTGACTCGAGATCTAGTGAACTCCTGTTGACTGTTTATGACTTTATTATGTAAAAGACTGCGAGTGACTTTATATTCGAATGACAATATGTTACTTAATATGTAAAATGACTGTGATTTTATTTAGATGACTAATTGTCACTTTATATGTAAGTGATTTCATGGGACTTTATGTGATCTAAATGTAAATGAATGTATGTTACTATATACGTTAATTACTCTTTGTGACTATATGGGGTGAATATATGTCTCTTTATATACAAATGACTTTTATGTGACTTAATATGTAAGAGACTGTATGTAATATTTTATTGAAGTGATTATATGTGACATCATATTGAGGTGACTCTTTGTGACTTCATTGAATATAAGGTGCGTATATGTCACTTTATAAGAAAGTGACTGTATGTGACATTATATTGAAGTGACTGATAATGACTTTATGTGTAAGTCATTGTATGGTACATATGTAAGTTACTGTATGTGACTTTATATAAGTGATTGTATGTGACATTATATGTAAGTGACTGTATTTAACTTTATTTATAAGCGATTGATATGTAACTTTATATATAAGCGATTGTATGTAACTTGATATGTAAGTGAATGTACATAATAATCTATATATAAATTTGACATTTTGGAAGTGCATTTCACAAGTTCAGAACTTTATACAATTATGTTTTGTGTGTTTAATTGTCAATGATTGTATGTGTCCGATATAATAAATTATAGCCAGAGTTATTGGTCTTAAAAATCCAAACACCAAAAAGGCTGTCCAAAGGACGGCTATATCTTCCGCCGTTGTTTTTTTAGATCATGTTTTTCTCGGAACCTGACTGGTACGTTGAATCTGACAAAAATTGTACACTACCACTGGTCAATAGTGTGAAAATAGGAACCAGCCAACATAGAACCCATCATCACTGTAGAATAGATGGTGCAGGTAATCAAGAATGTAGGAGAGTGGTATCAGAGAGATGCTAATCAGAGCTTAGTTCAATGGTAATCATAGGTAAGGTAAATATTAAAAATGCAGTTTGATGTGCGTCCTAGAGTGGTTTGATGGAAACAGGCGATAGTTGGGAGGGTTATCAGTATGCTCTCTGTACCTTCTTAACTTTAAGTTCATTGCATTTTCTACCTGTAGATGCTTCAAGAGAATGAGCCTTGTTGAGAACACTGTTGATATTTCTCTGTCAACCATCACAGACACTATTGTAATCATGCAAGTGCTCTGCCACTAACGCTACCATTCAAGTGTGCCAAAATAGTATATCTGTAAAAATGCATGTACTCAACAACTTTAATGCTACCAAACATGTATATTTGCAACAAAACAACAAGGATCACAAACCTGTAGATGATCCGAGTGACAGTGCCTTGTTGAGATGTCCCACTGTTGATATTTCTCCGTCTGCGATCACAGGCACACCGAATCTCCGCGCGTATTCAGCCACCTTGTAAACAGCAGTGTTGCAACCTATCTGAACACGAAGTATTGGGACATATATTGCAAGCTACCTGGTCAAGATCTATCATTACATAATATCGCAAGCTAACTGGTCATGATTTTTCTTGACAACGACAATATTCCTATGACAAAAAAAATCAAGTTTTTTCTTTGCAAAGAAGACAAGTAAAAAAAAAATGGAATCCAACAGCAGATTCTAAATGAGATGCAAAAGCCAAATATATAATGTCTGAAAGATGGAACCGTTATTGTTAATTTGGACTGCTTTTAACAAAGGCTTAGTTACAATTATTGCATTTTCTTTGACTACCTTATCTCATACCTTCCTGTGTAATACAGATGGAGCCACTGCCCACCCCAACCCTTAGACCGTCCACTCCAACGTCAATGAGATTCTTTGCTTGGGCTGCCGTGACCACTAAAACAGGGATGATTCTTTTCTGACTATCGATCTGTTATCATGATGTACTAAGTATATTTTCCATTTAAAACAATACTGTTTACTTAAATTGTGGTGGTGGTGGTGGGGATGTCTGCCATATTCGAGTTTAGGCAATGGGAGTCTTTGCCCTATTCTTTTGGTGGTGGTTGGGGTTAAAACATAATTATAATTGTCTTGATGTTCCCCCTTTTTTCGAATTCAGTTCCTCACCCCTAGTACCTTTTTTCCTGAAACAGCCCTTAAGTAGTTTATGAAGTGTATTGTTCACATTTGTGTCCTTCAGATGAAGAGTAATGATGATTGTTAAAGTGAACTGGCACATTGAATTGAATAAATGTATTTCACATACACGACAGGCTTTATCCTATATAAATAACTGAATATTAAACCCTTATATGCTCCCTTCCTTCTGCAGCAATTAAAATTATACTCGCCAAAGGAGATCAATGCTTAGAAGAAGTTAACTTACTAGTATCTATTCAATTACCCTTACCCCCTATTAACAAAGTGTTCACCTACCATTACCCACTTTGAAAAAAGTGTTTACCTACCATAACCCACTATAAACTAAGTGTTCACCTACATTTACCCCTATGAACTAGTTGCTCATTTACCTTTACACCCTATGATTTGTATGTCTGGGTATTGTAGTTTATCGGATTTAATCATTTATCTTTATCTGGTAGATGGAGTTGTCTTGAGATTAGTCCTGAATATATAACACAGATATTTATATCGCTTAATTATGATAACAAATAATTCAAATATTTTTAATAAAGATGCTACTATATACCTATATAAAATAAGCTAAAGCGTAGGAATTTATCCTGTTCTTTTTTTTCGAAACATTGATTCCACACATAAAACACAGATAAAAGAAAGTGCCCAGTTATGAGTACCGATTTTAAAACAGTGCTTACTATGTAAACACGGTGTTTGGTTGCAGACAAAACTTTGCTAGACATGATCAACCAGTATATGGAGTTTGAAATCAATACCTTAAAGGCTTTTTTAGTTATGCTCCAGATAAATATTAAGAATGAAAATGAACAATAGGCAAGAGTTATTTTCTCTATGCGTACTTACAAAGACAAGTAAGTCGGGCTAGCTTGGATCAACGCTTCCACTCTCGGTGTTCCCGTCTCGTGAGTACTGACTGCCGCCCCTAACAACAACTGTTTTTCGTCCTTGGACCCTAACGGGTACTCTCGTTTTTTGTGTGTGTCCGTCCGGGCAATCGACGCCAACAGTTCGTTATTTTCATTGATGATTGGAAGCCTTCCTGTTATCAAAATAAGAAGAAAAAGATGGCCTAACCACAGATAGTAATGTATTTCTGTCTACAAATCTACCAGTCGTTCGAAACTACTAGAATTTAACCTTGACAAAACAGAACAGGCACCCTGTTATCAGGTTGATTTCAATGCAAGTGACAGGATAAATGATTCTTGAAATGTGTATGTAATGGTAAAATATGTTAATTGTCGATTGAGGAGCGTTTTATAAGTAGTAACAACACCGGCACTACAGCTTGTATCTACGCAAAAATGTCTCAAACAGACCACCTTGGCCATTTTCCAATAACATATTTGGGCCGAGATGTTCCCCTATGGCATCCACACTCATTTTTAGGCGTGGAATCAAGTCTGAAAGAGCCTTTGCAACGATTCTTTTCGTATGTGTATACACTAATATAAGGCAGAGCACCTATCAAAGCTGCGTCCGCGTAGACACGACTTGATGAGGGGCTTTGACCAGGAGTCAGACGGTGAGATGTCTGAGCTGTATGGTGGTTGTTTTAGAAAGTGCTGCTGCAAATAGTCCGTTGCCAGTGTAGAACGATGTGCGGGTGCTTAATCGTTCAATAACTAGATACCGCACTCCCTTGTACGTGAGTGCTTGTTGTCAATAACACCAGAGAAAACAATGTTATGATCCCTATAAATATGTATGTAACATTTATGTGCTAAGGTACTGGAACTAGAGCAATGTTAATGTTTCCACCAATTTCCAATTTATTTATGCACATTTCTTGAATCATTCGCTATTTATTTAGAGTATTTATTTATTTTATTTTTTAGGGCGGATAGCCGGTTTTTTTTGCCAGATTATGACATCACAATATAGGGATAATTTAGTTTTAAAACTTTCTCCATGTATATACCATGCTGTACATGCGGCGATAACCATGCAATCCTTTAAAGAAAACTGCAGAAAATCTAGACCCCTTTATCGAAAGTTAATTACGCTAACCATTTGGTCATCGATACCAACGCTGTATTCCATTACAACAATCTAGTACATACTAACGATAGAAATAGTTTTATTGGATTTATTTGTAAATATATTGCAACATGACACTCAAACAATACCATCAAAATCTAGCAACATTTCATTTCAAGAACATGCATTCCATCAGATAACTAACAAATATATCATATATACAGGAAATAAAACCAGTTAAAGAATTTGGTTGCAAATGTTTGCTTCAATAAATGGTACTGGTAGTCTACATAATTTCAGTTAAAGTACAGCTTATCAATACTATGTTTTTATTTTACTTGAGGTTTTTTGTTAAACTCAGTTAGAGTCACAGACATTGTAAAGCACATTTGATATTGGCAAGGTAGTGTCAGAACAATTATATTATTATAAATCATCAGATAGTGAATGAGGTTTAACATGTTTAACAGAAACTCTTAACTATTATTATCATAAAAAATCTTTGACGAATTCAACAGCCTTAATACACAATTACACATTGTCATTGACAGCTTCCATTTTATATCATACATACATCATTTTATACGTTACTCAGACTTAAACGGCCTTAACTTTGAAACATACCTTAACTTTGAAACATATCCCGAGGAAGTATTCAATAAACAACTTGAATCAATCATAAAATTCAAAGTAGAATACGAGTGTTTTGATTGTACAGTATTATTAATTGACCAATGGACTAAATGAAAACACTCAGGCATGTCTAGAGATAAGGAACTTTATTGAATACCTCCCCAGGGGACTTATTGAAGTATCATGGGAGAGGTTTTCATTCCTAGGAGAGATCTTCCAAGTTGAAAACGTTTCCTAGGTACAAAAAAACGCTCCTAGGGTTCTTCATAAAACAGCAACTATAAACTAGAGCTGTCACAGGAGTGACGAATACCCCCAAATGCCGCCTGGACACAGGAATGGCAAACCATTCCTTTGAAAAGAGGCCATAACTCCAAGGTTACTGTACACTGCATCTTCTTTTATCATGCATGTATTGTTTGTCCGGAAACCGTTTTTCTATTTTCGTAACAGTGCACAAAAACCTTTACTCCACTGGCCCCATTTTCAATTACAAGCATTGTCTTCACAGAGGCTGCCTATACAGCAAGTTTCATCACAATATCTCATGCCCAATTAAAGTTATGAAGCAGAAACCATTTTTCTATTTTTAGTAACAGTGACATTGACCTTGGCCCCACCAGCCCCAATATCGAACTTGACCTGTATCTTCTGAAATGTACACCTGTGTAAAAAAATGTTCAAATCTGTCATGCCTTTCATGAGTTATCGTCCGGAAACCATTTTCTATTTTTAGTAACAGTGACCTTGACCCCACCAGCGGCAATATCGAACTTGATCTGAATCTTCTGATGTTACACCTGTGTACCAAAAATTGTTCAAATCCGTTTAGCCTTTCATGAGTTATCGTCCAGAAACCGCATTTCTATTTTTAGTAACAGTGACCTTGACCTTGGCCCCACCATCCCCAATATTGAACTTGACCTGTATCTTCTGATGTTACACCTGTGTACCAAAAATTTTTCAAATCTGTCAAGCCTTTCATGAGTTATCGTCCGGAAACCGTTTTTCTATTTTTAGTATCAGTGACCTTGACCTTGGCCCCACCAGCCCCAATATCCAACTTGACCTGTATCTTCTGATGTTACACCTGTGTACCCATTTTTTTCAAATCTGTTAAGCCTTTCATGAGTTATCGTCCGGAAACCATTTCTATTTTTAGTAACAGTGACCTTGGCCTTGGCCCCACCAGCCCCAATATCGAACTTGGCCTGTATCTTCTGATGTTACACCTGTGTACCAAAAATATTTCAAATCTGTCTAGCCTTTCATGAGTTATCGTCCGGAAACCATGAAAACCGACAGACCAACCGACCGACAGACCGACCGACCGACAAGCTCACTCCTATATACCCCCTCAAACTTCGTTTGTGGGGGTATAATTACTACTACAATGTAACAGGTCAACATATTAGCACAAAAATAACTGACCATAAAAAGCATAATGCAAGTAACAAGTACATTGAGAAAAATGATCTGTGTCAACCATTACTTCTTTCTAGGTTGTTTCATTCCAAAATTTCCTTACCAAACAAAACTCATATTATCTCAGTGTTCAATTATCTAGCCATACCAAACATATAACGAGAAATCAATTCATAAATGTAAAGTTTCTATAATTCTAACCCTATACATATACGCATGTATCAACCATCAAAAATACATTCTGTCTTTAAGTAATGGTGTTATGGGTGTTTACACAATCATTCTATAAAATGCTTCATCTCAGAAATAAATTTAAACATATCCTATTCAATGATAATTATTAAAGGATTCATTTTTGTACCTTAAATGTTCATCACAATGTGATATAATGTACCATTAATATTCATGACACTCAACAAAATTTACATTTTATGTCCCTCCCTGTACCTTTATTATTCACCACAATAATCAACATTATCAATAATCTCAAGAAGACATAAATAACGCCTGCACTCGTGAAACAAGACAATGTACTTATAGTACATGTATGTATTTTAATGATTTATGATTACTTTAAGTATTCTGTCTAAAAAAAATACTGATTGTAATATCAAGTTTAAATACAAACTGGATAGAACAGTAGCACAGACTACCCATGTTATAAAATTTATCATCGGAATCAAATCGCTGTAGTATTTCAAATAAAACCTAAATATTATGCTTCATTTTTTTCAAAAAACAACAACAACAAAAACATAAAAACAAGAACATTGAAACATATAATTGTAGCATTTTTACAAGATTTTTGTCTTGGATTTCTGTTGCTCAACTCAGTTAGCAATAATGGAAATACAATTATGCCTATAATGATTGACACCAAAATAGAAATTCATGGAAATACAATAAAGCCCGATCTATGCAAACTTGCCAACACTTATGTAGAATATTATCATAGAAATACAATTAAGCCTGATCTATGTAAATTGACCGACACCTCGTTAGAAATTCATGGAAATACAATTATGCCTAATAGGATTGGCACTTCAGTTAGAAACTCATGGAAAATATTATTATGTCTATGTAAACTGACCAACACTTTAGTTGGAAATTCATGGATATACAATCATGGCAAGTCTATGTTAACTGATTGACACTTCAGTTGGAAAATCATGGATATACAATCATGGCAAGTCTATGTTAACTGACTGACACTTAAGAAAATATAAAACTGAAAAACAAGCACCATTACAGAGTAA
Organism: Mya arenaria; assembly: GCF_026914265.1. Lineage (NCBI taxonomy): Eukaryota > Metazoa > Mollusca > Bivalvia > Myida > Myidae > Mya > Mya arenaria. Next base: position 42,077,865 of record NC_069135.1, read on the forward strand.
AGTTGAGACTTAGTAATATTTGAAACATAATTGGCATGATAATTATAAACGACATAATGAAAAAATATATCTGGAATGCTACTAACAAGGGCAGTAATTGTAATCCCTTCAAAATATGAAATCATAATATTTTTTCATAACTATTCATCAAAGACATACAAGTTAACAATTTATCACTTCTGAAAAAAGTACAATGGAAAATTCCTTCATTTTTTCTTATAACACATCAATACCCTGCAGACCCATTTTATTTATACTGAAACATATTTGAAACTGAACATTTATATACCATCAAAATCATGAACAGAAAACTTTTGGATATTAGTTTCTGCAGTTAAATTTATTGACAATCCATGCAGGCTGATGCAAATGATATTCACAAAATGTCATTTGAAAATATTTCATCATCATCTTATGCATGCTAATGTTTGATTGATTGCTGAAGTACGTGATGACGATTATGGCTGGTCCGCAGAAGACGCTGAACGCTAACGGTCCCAAGAACACAGACCGAGAGATTGCACAAAATTGTTGACTGCTACCCCCATTCCGCTAGTACAGGCGTTTCTCATATCTGCAAAAAATAAAATTTCAATTTTATCACGAAAAGTTTTAGATTTCAACTTTCATTTCCTAAATATTTGTGCTGATCAGTAGTGGAAAGAGTATCAGTACAGTAAAAATAGTCAAACATATTTCTAAAATAGGTCAATAACTGAAGTTAACAACCATACTTATTACAATCAAAAGTGTTTTGTTCAATATAGTCAAGATAACACTCAATTATAGCTTGTGGTTTAAGTGAAAACCACAGTAATTTATCCAGGCGTTATTTATGGAACAGAAACTCCCATTGTATGTGTTACCATTCTGATATGTGTGGACAACACTCTCAAACATAGTACTTTTTTAAACATTTTTATCACATCACAATATAATTATCTTCAGAAACTTTTACTCTTTTCTTTACAATTGCTGTCTAATAGGTTCATATTTTGCTATAATAAAAAGTATGCTCTTAAATAAGAGGGCTCCAATAGTCAGGAAACACTATTAGAATTTGATACAAAAAATCATGCAATGAACTGTAAATAACAGAAAATACTGAATAGAGGTGCTTAATTAAGGTGTTTGCCTTTGATGTTCTGATTAAACGTGTACATGTACAACGCCTTTAAAACAGTACATGCTTAACCAACTGAACCGTGACAAGCAGAAATAGGTAATCTTATCAACGATTATATCATAGGTCATCTCATCAACGACTGTATCGTACAGATCATCTCAGTAACGATTGAATCATCGTCCAGGTCATCTTTTCAAATCAGTACCTAAAGAATCAAGAAAAAAATGGTATATAACTCGAAGCAAATGATAAGATTGAAGAGACATTGAGGCAATATTTATTTAAATTTTCAATCAAAAGATCAATAAATTTTGTGATAATACTTAAACATCAAACTGAAATTATTGATGACTCACACTCTTTGATAAGATGGTGCCTATGATAGTAAATCGGAATTAAATCGGTAATATGCTGTCACTGGTTCCCATGACAAAAATGGCAGAGCCTATAATGTGGCATATTTTAAGCTCCATGCAGAGCTACTGATAAGTTTTCATTTTAATTGAAGTGTATGTGTGTAAACAATGCTTTCATTCATTAATGGCAATTGTTTAAATGTACAGTTAAAAACACCACATCGCAACACTTCTCATCAAGGGAGATCACTCTGAATGAGTCGAATTTTGGTTAGTATCATAACGCGCATTTTCAGGCGTATTTACAGCCATTTCGATCCTTTACTGTAGCTCTGTCCATGGAATTTTTAAGGTCGTTAACGCATGAATAACATATTTGATGTGCTGACCCATTTATGATTGTCGCAATACAAAAATGAGATTACCGTATATGTTCTATATGACGCACTTGGGCATGTCATACTTCTGTAGGTAAACAGTAAGTCTTGTTTAAACAATAATGGACTGATCACATTAGTGCCTTTCTTCTTATAATCGAAAATCGACTGAAAAGGGCAGCATCGGCGACAATTAATAGTGATTTTGCCATAATTGATTATTTGAATGGATGAGGTTTTTTTATTAAATTATTTTTTCCTTTTAAATTCATCAATTTGTTATTACCTTGATATAAAAATACAGAATTAATGTATTAACAAAACATACAAGTGAGGAAAAGGTTATAATAAGTTATAAAAATGAAGCCAAAATGCAAAGAGCGAAGTGTTTGTATAAGCATAAAAACGAATGATTATGAATCGATCATCAGTCGGCTTTCAATCTATTTAAGGCAATTGATGGTAAAAATAAGTCCAACTCCAAACACATCAATCGATGTACATTTCAAACATAATCCATAATCAATCGAAGAAAAAAACAGAAACAAAGCATCCTCTTTAATATTTTCTGTAAAAAAAACAACAGTAAGGCCAATCAAAACCGATCTTATGCTGATCACAAAAAGTTCAAAAAAGATGTCAGTCATTCGGTCCGACAGCCCCTGAAATTTTGTCAGTATTGTTTTTAAATATTTGTCGGTCTGACTTTTGCCAGTCTTTTAAGATTTCTGTGAAATAAAATTTGCCGCTATCTTTTGACAGCCCCACACTGACTCGCAATAAAATTGCCATTGGTTGATTTGGTGGCAATGTAATTCTCTCTTTTAAGATTTAAATGAGCCGTGTTTAATATTTGATGAACATTGTATCTTTACTACTTTTTTACATCTGAACACACTGTCAGTCAGATAAACACCTTACCATTTCAGTCTGAGAGAGACAAAATTTACCAGTCAAGACCACTGATTTTAAGGTTTTCGCGATGTCTGGCTTGTTCCTAAATGTTTTGAATTATTACAGGCAAGCCAACATATTGAAAGACCAAAGGTCGTAAATCCAACTAAACATAAAATCAGTTTGTCATGGCCCTGACAAGACTATACGATGTGGGATTATAAAGAGGATACATGTATAGAGCACATACCGGAACATTTGCTCAGGCAGCATTGCTACTTTGATATCTGAGAAAATACAGAAATTAATCTTATAAAATGTGACGTCGTTTGCAAAAATTCGCCCTGTTGATGTATTGACGTTAACAATAAAACAATTCGTTTTTGAAAACATTTAAAAATGGCTATACTTGTGTGTTGAAGAGTCTTGAAACAAAACAAAAATGAAAACATCACTTTTCCTTGCACATGACTGATTTTTGCTGACGACATCACAAATATTAAAGTCTTACGCAGTTTAAAATTATTATATTTGATGTTTGAAGAAGTACCAATCTCATCCTATATCATCGTATCAATTAATGTAACTAGAACATCAAATCATTGAATTATCTTACATCGAGTTATCTATATTATGAACAAAATCAGCCCAGTTATCAGCATACTGTAAATATTATCTAACACAATTAATATCGTCATTCTATATGTGTGTCTCTATCACTGTCCATGGTTCAAGTTTTATGTTTTACTTAAATATTTATCAAAGGCAAGCACCTTTTACATAGATCAATCTGAGCATTGTGCAAACAAATTCCAAAAAAAAAAATGATCCCTAAATTCATGCATGGAATTTTTCAAGTATGTGTCCTTTTCATTTTGTTTTTACACTGAGGCATCAAGGTTTCAACCGGGAAATGTAACATTATAACCAAATAGTTTAAGAGCATAAGGTGAGATATTTATTTTTATATTTTGTTTTCTCAGAATTTTATCATTTAATATTAGAAGAACTAGAAGTACTTTTTCAAACTTTTAAAAATTATAATATTAATTTGTGCCTGTTTACAATATGATTCGTTCAAGTTTAAAGTGGACATTTATTTTATATTGGTATCAATGGGATAATAATTATTATGATGTGGACTCATTTTGTCACATGAACATCCAGCCCCAGAAAAGTTAACAATTTACTGTAAATATACCAAAAAGCACTATGCCGATATGGACGATAAACGTAAAACTATTGTTATCAGACAGATAACATGCAGCGTTATTAAACACAAAGGGATTGTTTCAAGTTGGATTTTTTTTCACAAATTAATCATAAAAACAAGCTCTAGCTCATTTAAAATTGATAAAAACCTGTGTATTCAAAAAAGGAAAATAAGGGAAAGTTTTAAAAAAACATGAAAATTAATGTTTTAATGTGCATTAGTAACTGTTAGTTTATAAAGAGTATACCAATTTGAAAGGCGAACATCATGAAATAATATAAATTATGATTAAAACACATTAGTTCTGAATGAAACTTGAAGTGATAAGAATTTGTCAACTATAGTTTCTCCAAGAGGATTAGCATTGTTGAGATACACTACCAACAACGCGGTTTTTTCAGATTTTGCTAATCGCCGCGAGTTTTACTTTAACTGGGGATGTTATCTTTTTAAACAAAATTTTCACCATACACTGCCAAATAAGCAATTCATATGCATAAGCGATTTTCCTTAGTGACGCCGCGTATAGAGTTGACTCAACGCGGTGGAATGCCGTGAAAAGTATAGAAATAAAAGCAGTGGGTGTTATGCCTATATCGCGGGGTATAGTGAAAATTAAAGTAAAAAGATCAAGTCCGCGTTCAGGAAAAATTGTGGCGTTGTGCGAAATCTGCAAAAGAAACGCGTGGTAAGTAGTGTATTTCCAATACTTGCATTCAATGCTACACTATTTCCATTTCCAATACTTGCATTAAATGGTACACTATTGTCAATACTTGTATATAACGATACACTATTTCTAATACTTCACTGAAATGTGAAAACTTTGCAAGACAATGCAAATCTATCTTTTGATATAAATGCTTTAATCTATTTCATTTTTACATCAAAATCCCCAAAAAATCATAAATGGTTGTAAAGTCTACTTGAACTTTCAAAAACTTGAATAGAGTCAATTATAGAGTGATTTTGCCACCCAAAAAGCCACACAAAACTAAGTTGTCCAAGAAATGCAATTCAGCAAATACTTTAGCCTAAGTGATGAAGCTAAAATGCTACAAATAATAGTATTTGCCTATTGACTCTGGAAACATGTGTACCAAGTTTGAAGGACAACATAAGAAGTTGAGTCAAACAGATCAGCGCGGATATCAATGTTATATAATCACTAGGCAGTTCCCCGACTTTACCATCAAACAAAAAAGGAGCCTATAAACGCTTTTTATACACATAAGTGAGTTCAATGAACATGAAATGATAAAATGACATTGGGAAGATCTTTCAAAGGTTTTTTGGACAACTGTTACAATGAATGACACGGCTGTGACTATTTCTGTGAAACAATGACTTTTTTAATTGGAATATGCATAAAACCGTCTGCTTAAAATTCACGAACCAGCATGTGTGAGGCTGCTTGTAAAATATCATCTTGGCCAGACAAAATTCCAGTTGATGCATACTTTATTTAACACTTTGCACGAGTGCATAAATTAAGCTGTCAAGGGCATTCCCATTTTCCTCTCATCCAATAAATTGGAATAATTCATTGGCCAGAGTTGCCTGTGCTTCATTCAACATTTTGTGACATCTGACGATGTCATAATGTACATTATCTCCAAATTTCTGTAGTTTTACAGACAAATAGACACAGCCTTAAAATGACTTGAACAGAAGGCAGGTGCGCAGTCATGGCGGAAAATCCAAAGTACTATTCACACATATCTACTCACCCATCAAGATTACAGACGCAAAATATTACAGAGAAAGATAAAACAACATGAAGTACCATCATATTTACATTAATTTCCGGCAACAAATATATAGTACGCAACCAATAAATAGTACGGACAAACAAGATAACAAGAATACGGATGTTCATCATGAATTTAAGCCCATGGTATTCAAAATTTTCTTTTCAAAGTTTTGCTAAATTGCATTAATGAAAAAGGCATTTATTCGAAACTTTCTGTTTGAGAATTAGGATACATTTATAAAAAATAAAAATAGTTTTCATTCATGACCTTTCACTGAAATAAGATGTAAATATGAGGGCACTCGATAGAAATAACGTAACAGTATACTATCAAAAGCAAAACAATATTAACTCTGTGTATAAATATAAGCAGCCTTTTTGTCCTTTACCCAGTGTAAACAATAATTGATGAGAATGGATACATACGAATGAAGATTGTGAACTCCCCATTCGATCTGCGCCGACGTAGTTCTCCGTTCAAACTTCAATTCCCCAGAGTACATCATTGATCTAGAAAGTTAGATTGAATGCTGATGATAATAAATACTTTTAATAACAGATGCAAAGAAATTGTATATTTTATATTTTCGAATCACACATATATGGAGCATATACTCATCATGCCTGTTAATACCTTATTTGAACTATCAAAGGGTTCCAGCTATTTTGGCTTCAATATAACAATCAAAGAATGTGCCGCAGAGAGAACGCCAATGCAAAGAGTGAAGGGTTTGTACGAGCAAAAAAAAGATTATTAATCGATAATCGGTCCGTTTTTAAACTTTGTTTATTGATAGTAAAAATTGGTTTGATTCCCAACACTAACCGAAGGTGTGAGAGGCTCTTGGAGCCAATATCCTGGCAGCCATGCTGTATGCCGGCAATCAGATATGGTGCGAACTTGTTGATGGACCCTTTGTCTTGAATTGAACCGCTGACTCCTTGGGCTACCTTTAACTTATCACTCTCACTGGAATCAGAAAGGTTGTTTTTCATAGTTAATACAGTACAGTCACTGATGCATGTGAGTTTGAACATGTTCAGGGAGAAAGACAGTCTAAGATTTATACTAGTTTATTCAAGCTTGGTTGTTAAGACAGCTAAACATTGATATAAATCACTTTTAAATCTGTTTACTGGGGAGCTGCCAGTACTGGTGTGCCTTTAAGAGGCAATGAGAAAGTACCCTCGGTGAGATTAGGAGCCACAATCTCTTTAGTGAGAGGTTGATACCTTTTCCATTTGACTTCTCTCATTAACTCAGAGATGGACGTGGTAGAGAGCAACATGCATTTAAGGCCAAAAAGCCAATTACACTTATATATTCAAAGGGGGAGGGGGAGGGGGACACTGAGTAAGAACATAACAAATAGAAAGATTGACCTATGACATAACAAATGTAAAACTCAAAAACGCATACCAGATATCAGTTCACATTGGTATGTATATCTATTAAACAACAGTGGTTTTATAATTTAAGTTTATCAAAATGAAACCTGTTTGTCAAGTTTATCATGTGCGGTTAAATAAGTATCAAGGTTATAGAAGTGTTTTCAACATCCAAGGTCGTAGTTCTTGCAGCGCGTAGTAGCTGGGGCCGCATGGGCCGCGACCCCAATATTCTGGCTAGTAACGGCAATGGGGCCGCAAATATTTGATACCAATTTTCTTAATAATCGTATTTTAACTAAAACAACGCGCATATAGATCAATTCCAGTCTGACACGATATTGAATAACAGGTCACCATGTCATAATTAAACATGTGACCATCTAGCTAATTGACATGTGAATGACGTGAAAACAGTCAGATAAGTGGGAAAAAAGGCAGTAAGACAATAATTATTTGTATCGTTTTTGATGTTTCAAATACTGTAGTTGAAGAACTGAGAAAGGAAATTAGTCCCGCCACACCTGGATTAAGAGTGCTGTGCCCGATTAGATGGACTGTTAGGGTGGATTGTTTGAAAAGTGTCTTAGACAATTATTCCGTTCTCCAGAAATTGTGGGATACCTCATAAGACAACAAAAGACACTGAGACCAGAGCAAGCATTGTTGGTGTGTTGGTTTGAAGAGTCAGATGGCATCATTTAACTTTCTTTATGGTGTGACAAATGGGTATGCACAGTGACAACATAAGCAGAGCTCTGACAAAGACATGTCAGCTTCTGAAGGTCACGATCTTGCCCATGTGTCAGTGTCTAAATGTAACAATGAAATTTTCATGTTACTAAACGATAATAGTTGTATATCTATCAACTATTTTAACCGAAAAAGGTTCAGATAAAAACATGAAAATAATACCTGAACTCCCTGGAAATCGAGTCTTCCAATGCTTAAATTTAAAAAAAATCAAACGTAGGGGACACGCCTCATTAGCCCCACCCCTGTCTGCGTCCCTAAGCGCCTGTAATCTTAACAAGTTTGTTGCTATCTTATGTGTCAGCTGTGTGTGCCACTAAAATTATTCAATTCAATTCAGAATGTCAATATGGACAATTCCATGGATAAAATAAACAAGAACGCAGCATTCAATACTTAAATTAGCTTAAACACCCTACATCAGATTTTAACCTATAACTTTCGGTTTCAGGGAAGTGGGTGCATTTCCCAAATCATGACCCTCTAACATCAAATCTTGAATGTGATCAAGATAGCCTTCTGATAGGTTGACATTGGCACGAGATTTTTTTTCCCTTTGATTCGCCACTAATGGAGGAGTGAGGGACAGAAATAAACATGTATCAAATATATGAATACATTTATGTATTTCATAAAGAAAACATTTTTACTTTGACTTTCCCTAATCTTTTTTCAGTGCCCTTTGCACCTTGCTTTAATAGTGAATAATGTTATGATGTCAGACAGTGATTGGGCCAGACTGACACAAAGTATGAGGTCATGATTAGACCTTATCAGCTCTCCTCAAAACGTCATCCTATGAATACACTTGGATAAACAACAGAATTCAACTTCCTCATTTGAATGGCTAGCAAGGTTTAAAACCTTACTAGCACACAAATGGATTACAATTATTGTAAAATATAACCATGATTTTAACAAATAGGGATAAAAAGGAATAAGTAACTTTAAAAACAGATCAATAGGACATTAAACAGTGTTAATCAAACACTTTGAATACTATTTTCAACAAGCTTCTGACCTGATTCATGACATTGCCTGCTGACTTGGTTTAAAGTTGATAGATTAAATCACCTTTACAAATTATTAAATACACACAATTTTCTGGACTTTGGTTCCTGTATCTAATCAGGACTATCTCTTGTTCAACACAGCCTGTGCAAAGCAGCCTGCCTGGTAGTATCATTGGACATTGTCCAATTTAGGTTGATTCTTTGGAGTTATCTGAGTGTAATTGATGTGTAATAATGGCATCCAACTACAGTACCTCTGTTTATCAAACTTCTGATTTGATTCATGACTTTGCCTGCTCTCCATGTAAAGATGATGGATTAAATAATGAGGCACAGTTCTTCTGTGATGAGTGTAAGAAAAATTACTGCCAAAACTGTGTACTGCTCCACAACAAACTGTTCAGGGCACATTTAGTGCTTGGAAGACAAGATGTGAGCAAGTGGTTGGGGTATGCAGGACTGAGCCCCATAGAGATATGTGACAAACATGGTGACAAGAAGCTTGAACTGCTCTGTGAGGACCATGATGAACTCTGTTGCCACATTTGTGTCTCTCTCACTCACAGGTATGTATAAATAGAACATCTTACTTCCTAAATCTACTTTAGAACAACTTATATACTGAACAAATCCTTTGAGTATAAATATGTAATATTTTTGAGCATTTCTTTTATGTACCACTATTTACTTACAGTATTATACAGTGTAAAGGACATACTTTTATGCCCACATGAAACAATGAGAATTTTGAGGGCTTCGAGGAGAGTGATTTTGGGTATATAATATTTATTTACATGGGATGTACTTTTTTTATAACCTTTTCATTTTCTCAATTCAAAAAAAGTTCATCAAACAAATATGGCGGCTGCCTATTTAGATGTTTTTGCTCTGCGTCTTATCTATGGTATTAAGATTTTTTACCCGATTTTTATATATGTTTGTGCCTACGTCCTATTAACAATTTGATACGGTATTATTCCAGTTGTTGTCATACTATTCACCTAAAATCATTCAAACAAAATGTCAAAATGTTAGTTATAGTTATACAATCACAATATGGAATATCAGTTGTAAATGCCATGTTTCAGAATGTGTCAGAGTATCAAGCATATTCCTAACCTTGTGGTTGGACTGAAGAATCAAACAGACTTCATAAAACTGCCAGCAGACGTTCAAAAGTTTAACCACAGGCTTCAAGAAATCACCAAGAAAAGGACACACAACAAAGAGTCCCTCAAAGTTTCTGGGAAGAAATTGCTTGCAGAAATCAAGTCAATGAGGAATCGAGTAAATTCCAAACTCGATGAACTGGAGAAAAAGACAAATGCCATCTTACAAGACCAGCTCCATGAGGCAGATGATTTTCTACAGGACGACATTGACAAATGCACAAACCTCACTTACAAAATAAAATCTTATCTAGAAACCATCCAATACAAGCAAGATGACAACCATTGTTACATTGCGTACAAGAAATGCACGGACAATATGCGAGAAGCTGAGAACCTGCTAAAGCAACTGTCTGCCAAGCCTGAAAAATCACTTGTATTTCTTGGAGATCCCATGATTGATCAATTCCTTTCTGGATTGAACACACTCAGGTCGCTTGGGGAAATCTTTGACGAGAACTATGTGTATAAGGTGAAAAACACATCACAATACACAGCTAAAATCCAAAATGATAAAAAAGGGTGCCTAATATCCGGTATATGTGAGCTGCCTGGAGGAGAGATCCTCATCTCAGACTTTAACAACTATAAAGTAAAGCTTCTGGACTCCCAGTACCAGGTAATAGACACATATAACCTCCCTGATGAACCAATACATATATGTCACATTGCAGGAAATGAAGCTGCTGTAACTCTAGGTAACACAGGTGTGCACTTCATCACAGTGACAGGTAATACACTGAGTGTAACAAGGAAGCTAACATTTCCAAATGATTGTCTTGGTATTTCTCACCACAATGGTAACCTCTATATAGGATCCTGGACAGCAATTTACCAGTACACAATGACAGGGCAGCTAGTGAAAAAGATATACGAAGACAAAAATGCCGGAGTCACTGTGAACAGATTCACAGTGAGCAGAGATGGCACCAAAATCTACATTCCTAATCCATCTCACAACAAGCTGATCACCATTGACACACGTGGGAACATTCTGTCAACTCTTCAGGACCCGGACTTAAAGAGCCCTACTTTAGTGTGTGTGAGTGACAGAGGACATGCGTTTGTCTGCTCTTCAAGCTCCCATACAGTGACACAGGTGGACAAGGAAGGTAAACACAAAAAGACCACATTAGTCACAATGGCGGATGGACTATGTTCTCCTCAAGCAATATGTTTTTTAAAACAATCTTGCAAACTGTTTGTTGGAGGCGGAGATGAAATTTCTGTTTTAGAGTTGGAGTAAAATGAGAACTTACGATGGCAATATGGGATAATATCAGCCATTTAACTGCACTTAGCGCTTAACCATGGGAAAAGTGGGATGAATTTAAAACACTTTTTTTCAAATTGCATATAGTGTATAATAATAAAAAGCACTATCAGCGGACTTCAATGCTCAACTGTTTCCAGCAGACGTGTTTTATGTGACAATATATTTTACCCATAGTTTTGGGACTTGCTACATATGTTTGAACTTTCATAGTGAAGAATTCGAGAATCAACTGGTTTAAACCTCGAATTTGCTAAGGCCAGCTATGTCAGATTGCTGACTTTGAATGACTGCATCATTCCTTTTAGAAGTTGGCACGTTTGCTCCGACTTGATTCATTTGTTTGCAGGTGATGACTGTATTAGACCGTGAGAAATTTTATCAGTTTATATGTTAGTTTTACTTCATTATACATTGTTTTCACATTGATGCTGGCTCTGATGAGGCTTATAGTTTTTATTCTGTAATTGATGAAAATTGTTGGGACAAGAGTGAGGTTATGACCATATAAGCTATACATAATAAAATGTACGTGACTTTATATATAAGCAACTGTATGCAACTGTATGTGACTTTATATATAAGTGACTGTACGTGACTTTATATGTGAGTTACTGTACGTGACTTTATATATAAGTGACTGTATGTGACTTTATTAGAAATAGAGTGTGGCTAATGTTTAAGCTACTGTATGTGATGATTAAATGAAGTGATTTTATGTGACATTATATCTAAGTGACTGTATGTGACTTTATGTCGAAGTGACTGTGTGTGACTTTATATCTAACTAACTGTATTTGATATTATGTCTACGTGACTGTATTAGACATTATGCCTAACTTACTGTATTTGATTATGTATAATTGAATGTATGTGTCATTATATCTAAGTGACTGTATGTGACATTATGTCTAAATGACTGTATGTGACATTATGTCTAACTCTCTGTATTTGATATTATGTCTTATTGATTGTATGTGATATTATGTCTAAGTGACTGTATGTGATATTATGTCTAAGTAACTGTATGTGATTTAATATCTAAGTGACTGTGAGTGACTTTATGTCTAAGTGACTGTATGTTACTTTATATGTAAGTGACTGTATGTGACATCATATGTAAGTGACTGTATGTGACATCATATGTAAGTGACTGTTTGTGAAATTATGTCTAAGTGACTATATGTGACTTTATATCTTAGTGACTGTGTGAGACTTTATATCTATGTGACTGTGTGTGACTTTATATCTAAGTGACTTTGTGTGATTTAATATCTAAGTGACTATATGTGACTTTATATTTTAGTGACTGTGTGACTTTATATCTAAGTGACTGTAGGTGCCATCATATGTAAGTGACTGCATGTGACTTAATATATAAGTGACTGTATGTGACTTTATATATAAGGGATTGTATGTGACTTTATAAATAAGTAAATGTACATAATAATCTGTAAATTTGACATTTGGAAGCGTCTTCAACAAGTTGAATACCTTATACTTTTACTTCAGTGTGTTTAATTGACAATGATTGTATGTGTCGATATAATAAATTATAACCAGAGTAATTGGTCTTGATTTCGCTGTACCCATTTGGTTCTGTCATTACCACTATGGCTAGCATACTTTCAACACAGCAAACGGCCTGTAGTTTTATTTAAAGCCCGGGCGCATGTATGTGTATATATTGGTAAAAACGTTAATAAACAAGTTACTTTGGGATAATAATGTCACTTCGGTGACATAATGCCAATGTGTTTGGTTCATAAGAACATATCTTTTAAACAACATTGAAAAATAGATGATCTCTACATGCTGCTTAACATCACCAGGGTTTTTTCACCTTCGCTATACATGCCGTCCACTAGGCCTCCGAAGGGTTCCCGATAGCGGAATTCACGAATCGGGATGTTTCGGCATGTCTTCGCGATGTTTTGGAACCCTTCCGTGTCCTTCCTTAACACTTCTGGAAACCTTCTCAGCACTTCAGTGCAAATCGGGATCGAAAAAGCTTCGGCATCCAAATTTTAAAACTTTTAAAATTTAAACGCCGAAGGTTTCATTCGGGATCTTCGGAAAACCATCGGGAACAATTCTTGACATTCGGGAACCCATCGCCATTAACTCGGCATCTTTGGAAAGCCTTCTGGGAGGCTTGGTAATCTTTTAGCCATACATTCCTTCAATTCAAAATCATTAGAGATATGGCAGTCTGATATGAAGCCCGTGCTCCCCATGTCACACCAGATAAACTTATAGTTACCATCTACCATCACGTCATTATGATACAAACTTCCCGAAACCGGTGGCTTCTTGATTTCCACATGTTTGCCATCGAGGGCACTAAGAGTATGAGGCATGTTCCACCTGCTTTCAAATTGGGCGGCCACTTCACGCCAGGCCTCTGGAGTATTTGGAATGACTAGAACGTCATCCTTATACTCATGAAGCAGGGCAGTACACACTTCTAGGACGAAATGGAAAACACTATCCACAGCAACGCGGAAGTCATGCGCCAAGGAGGCGTACGTGTCCCCAGATGCCATGTAGTTCAGCGTCATTGCAAGCTTTAGGCCAGCAGGAATGGCATTACGGAATCTGGTGTCCGTTTCTGATGCGAGGCGTTAAAAGCTTGAGTTTGTCGTCAAATATTGTTGGCATGATCCTCAAGTACCTTTTGAAGGAGGAGGCAGCTTCATCTCGGAATTCTTGCATCAATGTATTGTACTGTCCATACTGAAGCCTCCTGTCATCTGTGAGCCAGGGGCGGGCCCACCATCGATGACATCTTCTTCTTCTCTGTCTCAAAAACAATGCCAAGGCAAGCATGGCATCCATTTCAGCTTGGATTTGGAACTGAAGTACAAGGTGAAGACCTCTAACATACATGGTTTCTCACAAGTAACTGATGATTAAATAGTAGTTCGGCATCGTTTGAATAACCCGACTCTCAACTTTTCAACATTTCAGCATTATATCGCCAACGATTCGGCAACTCTCTGGCATGATCTGCAATGTTACCGCAACCATTCCGCACGTTTGGGAAACATTCGGGTGCAAATTCTTGAACTGTCGGCATTCTTCCGCGTAGCATTCTGCTACTTCGGATAGGTTTCGGCGTTTATACCGCAATCTTTCGTATGCCATTCCGCGAATTCAGATGGACCCACTGCCCATCTCAACCTTTAGGCCGTCCACTCCAGCGTCTACGAGATTCTTTGCTTGGGCTGCCGTGACCACTAAAACAGGGATGATTCTTTTCTGACAATCGATCTGTTAACATGCTGAACTAAGTATACTTTCCATTTTAAATAAAACTATTCTTTTGGTGTTGGTTGGCTTAAAATATAATTATAATTGTCTTGATGGTCCCCCTTTTTCGAATTAAGTTCTTAACCCCCAGTATTTTTTTTCCTGAAACAGCCCTTTAGTAATTTATGAAGAATATTGTTCACCTTGTTGTCTTTTAGATGAAGAGTAATGGTGATTGCCAAAGTGTACTGGCACATTGAATGGAATAAATGTATTTCACATACACGACAGGCTTAATCCTATATAAAGAACTGAATATTAAAACCTTTAATAATGCTTCCTTCCTTCTGAAGTCATTAAAACTATACTCGCCATGGAAAATCCCTGCTTAGTAGAACATCACTTATTTGTACCTATTCAATTACCCTTGCTCCTGTGAACAAAGTGTGCACAAACCATTACCCTCTAAGCAAAGTGTTCACCTACCATGACCCTCTATGAACTAAGTGTTCACCAACCATTACCCCTGTGAACAAAGTGTTTACCAACCACTACACAGTGAACAAAGTGTGCACCAACCATTACCCCCTAAGAAGAAAGTGTTCACCAACCATTACCCCTGTAAACAAAGTGTTC
This sequence comes from Mya arenaria, assembly GCF_026914265.1. Taxonomy (NCBI): domain Eukaryota; kingdom Metazoa; phylum Mollusca; class Bivalvia; order Myida; family Myidae; genus Mya; species Mya arenaria. The sequence continues at coordinate 42,093,069 of NC_069135.1, forward strand.
ACCAACCATTACCCCTGTAAGCAAAGTGTTCATCAACCATTACCCCTGTGTACAAAGTGTTCACCAACCATCACCCCTGTAAGCAAAGTGTTCACCAACCATTACCCCTGTACACAAAGTGTTCATCAACCATTACCCCTATGAACAAAGTGTTCACCAACAATTACCCCCTGTGAACAAAGTGTAAACCAACCATTAACCCTGTGAGCGAAGTGTGCACCAACCATCACCCCTGTGAACAAAGTGTTCCCTTACAATTACCCCTATGAACAAGTTGTTCACCTACCATTACCCCCGATGATCTGTATATCTGGGTATTGTAGTTTCAGGGATTTAGTCATCTCTATCTTATAGATTGAGTTGCTTTCGGATGAGTCTTGAATGTATAACACAGACATTTATCGCTTAATTATGATTACAAATAATTCAAATATTGTTTATAAAGATGCTAGTATATAAAACCTATACCTATATAAAATAAGCTAAAGCGTAGGAATTGATCCTGTTGTTTTTTCTCTATTTATCGAATCATTGATTTAACACATAAAAACACAGATAAAAGAAAGTGCCCAGTTAGGAGTCCCGATTTTAAAATAGTGCTTACTTTGCAAACACGGTGTTTGGTTGCAGACAAATCTTTGCTAGATATGATCTACCAGTATATGGAGTTTCAAATCAATACCTGAAAGGCGCTTTTAGTTATGCTCCAGATAAATATTAAGAATGAAAATGAACAATAGGCAAGAGTTATGCTCCGTACTTCGTGTATAAGCTTATTTCTCTATGCCTACTTATAATGACAAGTAATTCTGGGCTAGCTTTGGACCAACGCTTCCACTCTCGGTGTTCCCGTCTTGTGGGTACTGACTGCTGCCCCTAACAGTAACTGATTTTTCGTTCTTGGACCCTAGCAGTTACTCTCGTTTTTTGTGTGTATGTTCGTATTGGGCAATCGACTCCACCAAGTCGTTATTTCCATTGATGATTGGAAGCCTTCCTGTTATCAAAATAAAAATAAAAACAAGGATGGCCAAGTCACAGATAGTATTGTATTTCTGTCAAATTTACCGGTCGTTCGAAACTACAACTGTTATCAGGTTGATTTCAATGCAAGTGACAGGATAATTGATTCTTGAAAATGTGTATGCAAATGATAAAATATGCTATTTGTCGATCGAGGAGTGTTTTATACGTTGTAACTACACCGGCTCTTAAGCACTTCAGCTTCTATCTTCGCAAAAATGTCTCAAACAGACCATCTCGGCCATTTTCCATAAACATATTCGGACTGAGATGTTCCCCTATGGCATCCACTCTCACGCCTTTGCAACGCTTCATTTCGAGCTGTATGGTGGGAGTTCAGGTAGTGCTGCTTCAAATAGTCTGAAACCAGTGTAGAGATGTGTGGGTGCTAAACACGGCACTCCCCGGTACGCGAGGGAGAGGGAGCAATACTATTCTTTATCGTTCAATAACTTGACACGGTACTCCCCGATCCGGGAGTGCTTGGTGTAGTCAATAACAGAAGAGGGAACAATGTAATAATCCCTATAAAATATGCATGTGACACTTCTGTGCTAAGGTACTGGAACTAGAGCAATGCTAATGTTTCCACCTATTTCCAATTTCCAACCAGTTTCTATTCTGGGCTCAGCATAATTATGCAGTATCCAACGTATAATTAGAATAATTAGCGTCTTAAGTGGTGCATTGGGTCTTGTTTATGCATCCAAATTGATATTCGCTATTATTATTTAGAGTATATATTCTAAAAAAAAAATTTTTTTTTTTTTTTTTTTTTGGGGGGGGGGCACTTGCGGATAGCCGTTTGTTTGCCAAATGTTGACATCACGTTATAGGGAGAATTGAGTTTTAAAACTTGGTCCATTTATATTCTACACTGTACCTTTAATTAAGAAACATTGTGATAACCATGCAGTACTTTTAAAGAAGACGCCAGAAAATCTAGACCCCTTAATCTTAAGTTAGAAACGCTAACTAATTGGCCATCGATACTAACGTTGTATTCCTTTAGAACAATCTAGATAATAATGATGAAAAATAGTTTTATTGGATTTATTTGTAAATATATTGCAACATGACATTCAAACAATCGCATCAAAATCTAGCAACACTTCATTTGAAGAACATGCATTCCATCAGATAACTAACAAATAAATCATATATACAGCAAATAAAACCAGTTTTAGAATTTGGTTGTAAATGTTTGCTTTAATTAAAGGTAGTGGTAATCTGCAGGATTTCAGCTGAAGTACAGCTTATCAATAGTATGTATTTATTTGACATGAGGCTTTTTGTTTTAATTAGTTTGAGTCACAGTAATTGTATAGCACATTTGATATTGGCATGGTAGTGCCAGAACAATTATAATAAATCATCAGATAGTAAATGAGTATTTACATGTTTAACAGTCTCTTAAATAACCATTATTATCATAAAAAAATCTTCGAAGAATTCAAGAGCTTTTATACACAATTACACATTGTCATTAACAGCTTCCATATTATACCATACATACATCATTTTAAAGGTAAGTCAGACTTTAATGGCTTTAACTTTGACACAGATCCTGAGGAAATATTCAATGAACAACTTGAATCAATCATAAATTCAAAGTAGAATATGAGTGTTTTGATTGTACAGTATTATTAATTGACCAATGGACTGAATGGAATCACTCATGCATGTATAAGGATGAGGAACTTTATTGAATACAACCCCAGGGGACTTACTGAAGTATCATGGTAGAGGTTTTCATTCCTAGGAGAGATCTTCCAAAGTTGGAAACGTATCTTAGGTTCAAAAACCGCTCCTTGGTCTCTTCATAAATCAGCAACTATAAATTACTTCTACAATGTAACAGTTCAACATAATAGCACAAAAATAACTGACCATCAAAAGCATAATGCAAGAACCAAGTACATTGAGAAAAATGATCCGTGTCAACCATTATTTCTTTCTAGGTTGTTTCATTCCAAACTTTCCTTACCAAACAAAACTCATATTATCTCAGTGTTCAATTATCTAGCCATATCAAAAATATAACGAGAAATCAATTCATAAATGCAAAGTTTCTATAATTCTAACCCTATACATATTCACATGTATCAACCATCAAAAATACATTATGTCTTTAAGTAATGGTGTTATGGGTGTTTACACAATCATTCTATAAAATGCTTCCTCTCTGAAATAAATTTAAACATATCCTATAATAATGTAAATTATTGAAGAATTCATTTTTGTACCTTAAATGTTCATCACAATGTGATATAATGTACCATTAATATTCATCACACTCAACAAAATCTACATTTTATGTCCCTCACAACGTGATAAAAGGTACCTTTAATATTCACCAGAATAATCAACATTATCAATAATCTCAAGAGGACATAAATAACGCCTGCACTCGTGAAACAAGAGAATGTACTTATAGTACATGTATGTATTTTAATGATTTATGATTACTTTAAGTATTCTGTCTAAAACAAATACTGATTGTAATATCAAGTTTAAATACAAACTGGATTGAACAGTAGCACAGACTACCCATGTTATAAAATTTATCATCGGAATCAAATCGCTGTAGTATTTCAAATAAAACCTAAATATTATGCTTCATTTTTTTTTCAAAAAACAACAACAACAAAAAACATAAAAAACAATTACATTGAAACATATAGTTGTAGCATTTTTACAAGATTTTTGTCTTGGATTTCTGTTGCTCAACTCAGTTAGCAATAATGGAAATACAATTATGCCTATAATGATTGACACCAAAATAGAAATTCATGGAAATACAATTATGCCCGATCTATGTAAACTGACCAACACTTATGTAGAATTTCATGGAAACACAATAAAGCCCGATCTATGTAAACTTGCCAACACTTATGTAGAAATTCATGGAAACACAATAAAGCCCGATCTATGTAAATTGACCAACACCTCATTAGAAATTCATGGAAATACAATTATGCCTAAAAGGATTGGCACTTCAGTAAGAAACTCATGGAAAATATTATTATGTCTATGTAAACTGACCGACACTTTAGTTGGAAATTCATGAATATACAATCATGGCAAGTCTATGTTAACTGATCGACACTTTAGTTGGAAATTCATGGATATACAATAATGGAAAGTCTATGTTAACTGACTGATACTCAAGAAAATATAAAACTGAAAAACAAGCACCATTACAGAGTGAAGTTGAGACTTAGTAATATTTGAAACATAATTGGCATGATATTTATAAACGACATAATGAAAAAATATATCTGGAATGCTACTAACAAGGGCAGTAATTGTAATCCCATCAAAATATCAAATCATAATAATTGTTCATAACTATTCATCAAAGACATACAAGTTAGCAATTTATCACTTCAGAAAAAAGTGCAATGGAAAATTCCTTCATTTTTTTCTTATAACACATCAATACCCTGCAGACCCATTATATTTATATTGAAACATATTTGAAACTGAACATTTATATACCATCGAAATCATGAACAGAAAACTTTTGGATATTAGTTGCTGCAGTTAATATTTTTGGACAATCCATGCAGTCTGAAGTATGCAAATGATATTCACAAATAGTCATTTGAAAATATTTCATCATCATCTTATGCATGCTAATATTTGATTGATTGCTGAAGTACGTGATGACGATTATGGCTGGTCCGCAGAAGACGCTGAACGCTAACGGTCCCAAGAACACAGACCGAGAGATTGCACAAAATTGTTGACTGCTACCCCCATTCCGCTAGTACAGGCGATTCTCATATCTGCAAAAAATAAAGTTTCAATTTTATCACGAAAAGTTTTAGATTTCAACTTTCATTTCCTAAATATTTGTGCTGATCAGTAGTGGAAAGAGTATCAGTACAGTAAAAATAGTCAAACATATTTCTAAAATAGGTCAATAACTGAAGTTATCTTGTCAACAACCATACGTATTGCAATCAAAAGTGTTTTGTTCAATATAGTCAAGATAACACTCAATTATAGCTTGTGGTTTAAGTGAAAACCATACTAATTTATACAGGCGTTATTTATGGAACAGGAACTCCCATTGTATGTGTTACCATTCTGATATGGGGGTTAATGTGTGGACAACACTCTCAAACATAGTACTTTTTTAAACATTTTTATCACATCACAATGTAATTATCTTCAGAAGCTTTTACTCTTTTCTTTACAATTGCTGTCTAATAAGTTCATATTTTGCTATAATAAAAAGTATGCTCTTATTTAAATAAGAGCGTTCCAATAGTCAGGAAACACTATTAGAATTTGATACAAAAAAATCATGCAATGAACTGTAAATAACAGAAAATACTGAATAGAGGTGCTCAATTAAGGTGTTTGTCTTTGATGTTCTGATTAAACGTGTACATGTACAACGCCTTTAAAACAGTACATGCTTTACCAACTGAACCGTGACAAGCAGAAATAGATAATCTTATCAACGATTATAACGTATAGGTCATCTCATCAACGACTGTATCATACAGATCATCTCAGTAACGATTTCTTTATCATCGTATCAATAATTACACATGTAACTATAACATCACATCATTGAATTATCTTACATCGAGTTATCTATATTATGAACAAAATCAGCCCAGTTATCAGCATACTGTAAATATTATCTAACACAATTAATATCGTCATTCTATATGTGTGTCTCTATCACTGTCAATGGTTCAAGTTTTATGTTTTGCTTAAATATTTATCAAAGGCAAGCACCTTTTACATAGATCAATGTGAGCATTTTGCAAACAAATTCCAAAAAAAATTGATTCCCTAAATTCATGCAAAGAATTTTTCAAGTATGTGTCCTTTTCATTTTGTTTTTACACTGAGGCATCAAGGTTTCAACCGGGAAATGTAACATTATAACCAAATAGTTTAAGAGCATAAGGTGAGATATTTATTTTTGTATTTTGTTTACTTAGAATTTAATCATTTAAAATTTTCCTGCAGTAGAAGTACTTTTTCATACTTTTAAAAATTATAATATCCCGGAACAACCTATTTTCGACCACAACCTATTTTCGACCACCTCCTGAATATGGGTAGAACATTTCTATTTTGCGTCACTTCCGGTAAAAATAAGCTCCAATTGTTAACCATAACAGTAGAACTGTCAGAAAACTTCATTTGAAAAAGAATGGGAATGGAAGTGTTAAAAAAACTTAAGTTATACTTGAAACAACACCAATTTGTCATTTTTAATTAATGCCAAATTAGACACTTCGTTTAAAATGATTTCACATGTTAAATACTTCTTTAAAATCGTGTTGTTTTTGTCATTCGGAACTCCTCGGCCATTTTTTTCAAAAACAACCTCGGATGTATTTGGACGGTTTACATACTCAAAAAGAGGTACGTTTAAGTCCGCTGCAAGTAGATCGCGTAGTAATTTTATTTAGCAGTTAAACTTTATGTCTTAACTCTCGGGAATCTTATTTATGTTTGCAATAATACACTTCACTGGTAATCAATTTAAACTTAGATCAATAAATACAACTCTAAAACACTAAATTTAATTAACGATATAATTCAAACAATTACGAACTACTTCAACTGATGTACCGGCATATATCCGAGATTGTTTTTGAAAAAAATGGCCGAGGACTTCCGAATGTGTTTTTGTTTGCAAGATCTTACATATCTACCAAAGCCTAAAACCTATGCCCTATTGTTTTCTAAGTATAGTGCACAACATTAAAAGAGCATCAAAATATGGTATGTTCCTTATTCTAAAATTAATGAAATTTATCTACATGTAACAATATTGAATTGCATTTGGGCGCTCAGTTACCATAAAATTATACATATTGTAGCCAAGGCAGGTCATATAAGGCTCATTCAGAGTTGGACCAGTGATAACAAGGTTCATGATGGGTGAATTTATCATTTTGTACCCATGTGAAAGCCATTAGAAGGGATGATGCATTCCTTTGCCTCTCTTGTGGTGATACGTAACTAAAAAGTGACTGTATGGCAAATATGTAAATATTTAATTACTTTTTTAACAAGAGTGACACACACAAAATACGCCCATCAATAATTTCTTGGATTCTTTGAGCCCAAGAGACAATCAGTGTGTACTTGGCAAAGCATTTATACCGGCAAACATTCTTGGTAAAGATTTTATAGCTACAAACATTTTCAGCAAGTTTGGTGAAGGTCAGATGAGAATTGTTCAAGTTAGAGAGTAGACAAAGCTTAAATGGCAAGGGCAGTAATCCTGAAGTGCTTCGGGGCATTTGGCTGATTATCATACTTGACCGATTTATTTTACCAACAAATATTTTCAGCAAGTTTGGTGAAGATCAGATGATAACTGTTCAAATTAGACAGTGGACAAAGCAAAAATGGCAAATTTTGACCAATTCAAGGGCCATAATCCTGAAGAGCCTGGCTGGTTATAGAACTTTGCCAAGAATATATACCAACAAACATTTATAGTAGCAAGTTTGGTGAAATTCGGATAAAAACTGTTCAAGTTTGAGAGTAGACAAGCTAAAATGGCCAATTTTGATAAATTCAGGGGGCCATAACTCTGGAGTGCCTAAAGCGATTAGGCTGGTTATCGAACTTGACCCATATATTTCACCAACAAACACTTTCATGAAGTTTGGTGGAAATTGGATGAAAAATGTTCAAGTAAGAGAGCGGACAAAGCTAAAATGGACAATTTTGACAAATTCAGGGGGCCATAACTCTGGAGTGCCTAAAGCGATTTGGCTGGTTATTGAACTTGACCGAGATATTTCACCAACAAACACTTTCATGACGTTTGGTGGAAATTGGATGAGAAATGATCAAGTTAGAGAGCGGACAAAGCTAAAATGGCCAATTTTGACAAATTCAGGGGGTCATAACTCTGGAGTGCCTAAAGCGATTTGGCTGGTTATCGAACTTCACCTAGATATTTCACCAACAAACACTTTCATGAAGTTTGGTGGAAATTGGATGCGGACAACATTGTGGAGCCGCCCGCCCTAACGCCCGCCGCCCGCCGCCCGCCCGCCATGGGTGTTCCCATAATACGGCCATCGTAAGATGGGCGTATAAAAATGAAATACATTAAACAGTTTAAACAAGTTATAGAAATAAAAATAAAAAAATATTGTGCACAAACTTTTGTTGCGAAGTATAGTTAAAGGTCATGGTCGAAAGCATGTTGTATCTAGGTCAAATACAACATGTGACAGCCGCCATTTTGGATTCAATATGTAAACAACAGACGATTGAAACAGATTATATTTTTTTGTTTTTTGAAAGATGAATGATTGCTTTAAATGGTACACACAAACATTTATTTTTTATTATCACTTATTTATGATTAAAATGTAAATAATCCTTAGGCGGTCGAAAACCCGTTGTTCCGGGATATTAATTTGTGCCTGTTTACAATATGATTCGTTCAAGTTTAAAGTGGACATTTATTTTATATTGGTATCAATGGGATAATAATTATTATGATGTGGACTCATTTTGTCACATGAACATCCAGCCCCAGAAAAGTTAACAATTTACTGTAAATATACCAAAAAGCACTCGGCCGAAATGGACGATCAACCAAAAACGTTTGTTATCAGACAGATAACATGCAGTGTTATTGAACACAAAGGGATTGTTTCAAGTTGGATTTTTTCACCAAATAATCAATAAACACAAGCTCTAGCTCATTAAAATTGATAAAAACCTGTGTATTCAAAACAGGAAAATAAGGGAAAGTTTTTAAAAAAACATGAAAATTATTGTTTAATGTGCATTAGTAACTGTTAGTTTATAAAGAGTATACCAATTTGAAAGGCGAACATCATGAAATAATATAAATTATGATTAAAACACATTAGTTCTGAATGAAACTTGAAGTGATAAGAATTTGTCAACTAAAGTTTCTCCAAGAGGATTAGCCTTGTTGAGATACACTACCAACAACGCGGTTTTTTTAACCAGATTTTGCTAATCGCCGCAATTTTTACTTACTGGGGATGTTATCTTTTCAATCTTTTTTTCACCATACACCAAAATAAGCAATTCATATGCATAAGCGATTTTCCTTAGTGACGCCGCGTATAGAGTTGACTCAACGCGGTGGAATGCCGTGAAAAGTATAGAAATAAAAGCAGTGGGTGTTATGCCTATATCGCGGGGTATAGTGAAAATTAAAGTAAAAAGATCAAGTCCGCGTTAAGGAAAAATTGCGCCGTTGTGCGAAATCTGCAAATGAAACAAGTGGTAGGTAGTGTATTTACAATACTTGCATTCAATGCTACACTATTTTTCAATACTTGCATTAAATGGTACACTATTGTCAATACTTGTATATAACGATACACTATTTCTTATACTTCACTGAAATGTGAAAACTTTGCATGATAATGCAAATCTAACTTTTGATATAAATGCTTTAATCTATTTCATTTTTACATCATAATCCCCAAAAAATCATAAATGGTTGTAAAGTCTACTTGAACTTTTAAAAACTTGAATAGAGTCAATTATAGAGTGATTTCGCCATCCAAAAAGCCACACAAAACTAAGTTGTCCAAGAAATGCAATTCAGCAAATACTTTAGCCTAAGTGACGAAGCTAAAATGCTACAAATAATAGTATTTGCCTATTGACTCTGGCAACATGTGTACCAAGTTTGAAGGCCAACGTAAGAAGTTGAGCCCAACAGATCAGCGCGGATATCAATGCCATATAATCACTAGGCAGTTCCCCAACTTTACCATCAAACAAAAAAGGAGCCTATAAACGCTTTTTATACGCATAAGTGAGTTCAATGAACATGAAATTATGAAAATGACATAGGGAAGATCTTTCGAAGGTGTTTTGGACAACTGTTACAATGAATGACACGGCTGTGACTATTTCTGTGAAGCAATGATTTTTTTTAATTTGAATATGCACAAGACCGTCTGCTCAAAATTCACGAACCAGCAGGTGTGAGGCTGCTTGTAAAATATCATCTTGGCCAGACAAAATTCCAGTTGATGCATATTTTATTTTACACTTTGCACGAGTGCATAAATAAAGCTGTCAAGGGCATTCAGATTTTCCTCTCATCCAATAAATTGGACTAATTTATTGGCCAGAGTGGCCTCTGCCTCATTCAACATCTAGTGACGTCTGACGATGTCACAGTGTACATTATCTCCAAATTTCTGTAGTTTTACAGACAATTAGACACAGCCTTAAAATGACTTGAACTGAAGGCAGGTGCGCAGTCATGGCGGAAAATCCAAAGTACAATTCACACATATCTACTCACCCATCAAGATTACAGACGCAAAATACTACAGAGAAATATAAAACAACATTAAGTACCATCATATTTACATTAATTTTCGGCAACAAATATATAGTACGCAACCAATAAATAGTACGGACAAACAAGATAACAAGAATACGGATGTTCATCATGAATTTAAGCCCATGGTATTCAAAATTTTCTTTTCAAAGTTTTGCTAAATTGCATTAATGAAAAAGGCATTTATTCGAAACTTTCTGTTTGAGAATTAGGATAGATTGATAAAAAAATAAAAATAAATAGTTTTCATTCATGACCTTTCACTGAAATAAGATGTAAATATGAGGGCACTCGATAGAAATAACATAACAGTATACTATCAAAAGCAAAACAATATTAACTCTGTGTATAAATTAAAGCAGCCTTTTTGTCCTTTACCCAGTGTAAACAATAATAGATGAGAATGGATACATACGAATGAAGATTGTGAACTCCCCCTTCGATCTGCGCAGACGTAGTTCTCCGTTCAAACTTCAATTCCCCAGAGTACATCATTGATCTAGAAAGTAAGATTTAATGCCGATGATGATAAACACTTTTAAGAACAGATACAAAGAAATTGCATATTTTACATTTTTGAATCACACAGATATGGAACATAAACTCCTCCTTACTGTTAATACTTCATTTAAACTATCAAACAGTACCAGCTATATCGGCTTCAATATATAACAATCAAAGAATGTGTTGCAGAGAGAACGCCAATGCAAAGAGTGAAGTGTTTGTACGAGCATAAAAATAACTGATTATTAATCGATACTCTGTCGATTCTTAAACTCAGTTAATTGATAGTAAAAATTGGTTTGATTCCCAACACTTACCGAAGGTGTGAGAGGCTCTTTGAGCCAATATCCTGGCAGCCATGCTGTATGCCGGCAATCAGATATGGAACGAACTTGTGGATGGAACCTTTGTCTTGAATTGAACCGCTGACTCCTTGGGCTACCTTTAACTTATCACTCTCACTGGAATCAGAAAGGCAGTTTTTCATATTTCATACAGTACATTCACTGATGCATGTGAATTAAAGCACGTACAGGGAGAGAGAGAGTCCTAGTTCTATACTAGTTTATAAATTTAAGCTTGATTGTGAAGACAGCAAAAAAATGATATGAATCAGTCTCCATTTCCTTGGTTGGATCAGTACTGGTGTCCCTTTTAGAAGCCATGAGAGAGTAATCCTGGTGGGAATAAAACCCACCACAACCTCTTGGGTGAGTGGTGCAAACCTATACCATTAGACTCCTCTCAGAGATGGACGTGATAGATACATGTAGCAACATGTTTTTATTGCCAAAAAGTAACAAAACCCTAATACAATTATATTTTAGAGAATTTTTTTGAAGGTTTTCCAGTTTTCAAGTCGTAACTCTTTTTATGGAAAGAAAATGATCCATGAGTTTAAAACTGTCAAACATATGCCAGATATCAGTTTATATTGGTAAACTTCGAATGTAAATCTATTCATCAATAGTGGTTTATGACACAAGTTTATCAAAATGAAACATGTGTGTCAAGTCAATCTTGTTTGCTGAATTAAGTGTCAAGATTATAGAAGTGTTAACATCAGCTTTAGTCATAGTTTTTGCCAGCTCTAATCTTAAGAGTTTGTTTATAATATAGTTGTTGCTATCTTTGTATTATCAGCTTTTTGTGCCAATCAAATTATTAAATAAAATTCAGATTCACAATATGGAGAATTATGCATAAAATGAACTAGAATGCACAAATTATGACTTAAATTAGCCTCTGCACCTAAAATCAGATTTTAAACCTACAGTTTTCAGTTAGGGGAAGTGGGTGCACATCCAAAACCATGACCCTAAGCCCCTGTAACATCAAATCCTCAATGTGACCAAGATAGTCTTCAGAAAGATTGACAAAGTTTTTTTCCTTTGTAACCCCAATTGTGGAGGAGCTAGGGACACAAATATATTAAATATATGCATGCATTTATACACTTGATAAAGAAAACATTTTTACTTTGACTTTCCCACAACTATTTTTAACGCCCTTTTCACCTTGATTTAACAGTTAATAATGTTATGAGGTCAGACTGCCATTGGGACAAACTGACACAAAGTATGATATCATGTAAAGAAGTCATAATAGAATATATTTTAAACATGTATAATTAATGTAGTAATATGATACAAAGTAATAGCCTGTTTATGAAGATTTGTATTGACAGTCATGAATAGACCTTATCAGCTCTACTGACAACGTCAGCCATAGTGAATAAACTTGGGTTAAGAAATGATTTTTACTTCCTGATTACAAATATTTATACGAATGACTTTTAAAGTTTAAATCATTACTAGCAAACAAATGGACTTAATTATTGTAAAAAAATAACCATGCTTCAAACAAAAAGGCAAAAAGGAATACTTAACTAAAAGATATAGGACATTGAACAGTGTTATTTCAAAAGTTTGAATCATCTTTTCAACAAGTGTCTGACCTAATTCATGACTTTGTCTGCTGACTTGGTGTAAAGATGTTGGATTAAATCACCTTTACAAATCATTAAAAACACAGTTTTCTGGACTTTGGTTCCTGTAACTCATCAGGGCTAATTCTTATCCTGTTAGTATCAATGCAATTGTTCAATTAAAGTTGATTCTTTGGAGCTATCTGAGTGTATTTTATGAGTAATAATGGCTGCCAACTACAGTTCCTCTGTTTATCAAACTTCTGATTTGATTCATGACTTTGCCTGCTCTCCATGTAAAGATGATGGGTTAAATAATGAGGCACAGTTCTTTTGTGACGAGTGTAAGAAATATTACTGCAATAACTGTGTACTGCTCCACAACAAACTGTTCAGGACACATACAGTGCTTGGAAAACAAGATGTGAGCAAGTGGGTGGGGTATGCAAGACTTAACCCCATAGAGGCATGTGACAAACATGGCGACAAGAAGCTTGAACTGCTCTGTGAGGACCATGATGAGCTCTGTTGCCACATTTGTGTCTCTCTCACTCACAGGTATGTATAAATAGAACATCTTACTTCATAAATCTACTTTAGTACAACTTATAAACTGCACAATAACAAGTTATACCATCAAAATAAAACATATCAGTTGTAAATTTATTGTTTCAGAATGTGTCAGAGTATTAAGCATATTCCTGACCTTGTGGATGGACTGAAAAACCAAATAGACTTGATAAAACTGCCAGCAGACGTTCAAAAGATTAACCACAGGCTTCAAGAAATCACGGAGAAAATGACACACAACAAAGAGTCCCTCAAAGTCTCTGGGAAGAAATTGCTTGCAGAAATCAAGACAATAAGGAATCGAGTAAACGCAAAACTCGATGAATTGGAGAAAATGACAAATGCCATCTTACAACACCAGCTCCATGAGGCAGAATGTTTTTTACAGGACGACATTGACAAATGCACAAACCTCACATACAAACTAAAATCTTACCTAGAATCCATCCAATCCCAGCAAGATGACAACAACTCTTACATTGCGTACAAGAAATGCACGGACAAGATGAGAGAAGCAGAGAACCTGCTAAAGCAACTGTATGCCAAGCCTAACAAATCACTTGTATTTCATGAAGACCCCATGATTGAACAATTCCTTTCTGGATTGAACACACTAGAGACACTTGGGAAAATCTTTGATGAGAACTATGTGTATAAGGTGAAACACAGATCACAATACACAGCTAAAATCAAAAATGATAAAAAAGGGTGCCTAATATCCGGTATATGTGAGCTGCCTGGAGGAGAGATCCTCATCTCAGACTTTAACAACTATAAAGTAAAGCTTCTGGACTCCCAGTACCAGGTAATAGACACATATAACCTCCCTGATGCACCATTACATATCTGTCACATTGCAGGAAATGAAGCTGCTGTAACTCTAGGTGACAAAGGCGTGCACTTCATCACAGTGACAGGTAGAACACTGAGTGTAACAAGGAAGTTGACAATTCCACATTATTGTCATGGTATTTCTCACCACAATGGTAACCTCTATATGGGATCCTGGACAGCAATTTACCAGTACACAATGTCAGGGCAGCTAGTGAAAAAGATATATGAGGACAATAGTGCCTTTGTCACAGTGGGCAGATTCACAGTGAGGAGGGATGGCACCAACATTCCTGATCCATCTCACAACAAGCTGATCACCATTGACACAAGTGGGAACATTCTATCAACTCTTCAGGATCTAGACTTTGACTGGCCTATTTCAGTGTGTGTGAGTGATAGAGGACATGTGTTTGTCTGCTCTCATAGATCCCACACAGTGACACTGGTGGACAAGGAAGGTAAACACAAAATTACCACATTGGTCACAATGGCGGATGGACTATGTTCTCCTCTAGCAATATGGTTTTCAAAACAATCATGCAAACTGATTGTTGGAAGAGAAGGAGATGAAATTTCTGTTTTAGAGTTGGAGTGAAATGAGAGTTACGATGGTAATACGGGATAATATCAGCTGTATTTACTGCACATAGCGCATAACTATGGGAAAAGTAGGATGAATTTAAAACACACAAAATTTTCAAATTCCATAAAGTGTATAATAATAAAGAGCACTATCAGCGGACTTCAATGCTCATTTGTTTCCAGCTGACGTGTTTCATGTGACAATATATTTTACCCATAGCTTAGAGATTTGCTAGCCTACATATGTATGAACTTTCATAGTGAAAAATTCCAGAATCAACTGGTTTAAACCTTGAATTTGCTAAGGCCAGCTACATGTGTGTCAGATTGCTGACTTCGAATGACTGCATCATACCCTTTAAAAGTTGGCACTTTTGCTTGGACTTGATTCATTCGTTTGCAGGTGATGACTTTATTAGACCATGAGAACTTTATCACTTTATATGTTAGTTTTACTTCATTATTCATTTTTTTCACGTTGATGCTGGCTCTGATGAGGCTTATAGTTCTTATTCTGTAGTTATTGTAAAATTGTTGGGACATGTTAGAGGTTACGACCATAGTAGCTATATATGAGCGACTGTATGTGACTTTATATGTAAGTGACCGTATGTGACTTTATAAGAAATTGACTGTGACTGCATATGTAAGCGACAGTATATGATGATTAAATGAAGTAATTTTATGTGACATTATATTAAAGTGACTGTTTGTGATTTTATATGTAAGTGACTGTGTGTTACTTTATATTGAAGTGACAGTATGTGATTTTATGTCGAAGTGCCTGTGTGTTACTTTATATCCAAGTGACTGTATGTGTTATTATATGTAAATGGCTGTGTGTGACTTTATATTTAAGTGACTGTATGTGACATTATCTCCCAGTGACTGTATGTGACATTATGTCTAAGAGACTGAATGTGACTTTATATCTAAGTGACCTGTATGTGATATGTCTAAGTAACTGGTTGTGACTTTAAATCTAAGTGACTGTATGTGACTTTATATGTAAGTGACTATATGTGACTTTATATGTAAGTGACTGTATGTGACTCAATATGTAAGTGACTGTATGTGACTTTATATGTAAGTGACTGTATGTGACTTTATATATAAGTGACTGTATGTGACTTTATATGTAATTGACTACATGTGACTTAATATGTAAGTGACTGTATGTGACTTTATATGCAATCGACTGTATGTGACTTAATATGTAAGTGACTGTATGTCACTTTATATGTAATTGACTGTATGTGACTTTATATGTAATTGACTGTATGTGACTTAATATGTAAGTGACTGTATGTGACTTTATATGTAATTGACTGCATGTGACTTTATATCTAAGTTACTGTAATACAGTGTATATGCCATCATATGTAAGTGACTGTACGTGACTTTATATCTGAGTGACTGTATGTGCCATCATATATAAGTGACTGGTTGTGACTTTATATCTAAGTGACTGTATGTGACTTTATATATAAGGGATTGTATGTGACTTTATACCTAAGTGACTGTATGTGCCATCATATGTAAGTGACTGTATGTGACTTTATATATAAGTGACTGTATGTGACTTTATATGTAGGTGACTGTATGTGACATTATATATAAGGGATTGTATGTGACTTTATATCTAAGTGACTGCATGTGACTTAATATATAAGTGACTGTATGTGACTTTATATCTAAGTGAATGTATGTGACTTTATATATAAGGGATTGTATGTGACTTTATATATAAGTGAATGTACATAATAATCTGTAAATTTGACATTTGGAAGCGTCTTCAACAAGTTGAATACCTTATACTTTTACTTCAGTGTGTTTAATTGACAATGATTGTATGTGTCGATATAATAAATTATAACCAGAGTAATTGGTCTTGATTTCACTGTAGCCATTTGGTTATTTCATTACCACTGTGCCTAGTATAATTTCTGCCCTGCAAGCAGTCTGTAGTTTGATTCATAGCCCGGGAATTTGTAAGCTGGTTAGTAGTTAAAACTCTCAACCTACCTGAAATATCTGCTCTGACTTGCTCGATGTTTTTCCATGGCGTCAAGAGAACCCATGCCTCGATACTTCTTCAGACGTACTCCGTCCGCAAAGAAATACTCGCCTGGTGCTTCTGATGTGCCAGCCAACATAGAACCCATCATCACTGTAGAATAGGTCATCAAGAATGTAAGAAGATGGTTATCAGAGAGATAGTAATCAGAGCATAGTTGGATAATATTTAGACCAGATGGTATTTAGAGCATAATTGGACGGTCATCAGAGCAAAGGGTAATAATGGGTAATAATCAAAGTGCAGTTTGATGTGCATCCTAAGTTGCCTGGATAGAAAAAGAAGGGTTGTTGGAGGGTTATCATCATACTTAATGTGCGTTCTAAACTACAAGTTCTTTGGATTTTTTCTAGCTGTTGGTGATTCAAGAGGATGAAGATGAGCCTTGTTGAGATAACCCACTGTTAATATTTCTCTGTCAACCATCACAGACACACTGTATTGTAAACATCCAAGTGTTCAGCAACTAATGCTACCAATCATGAATCCCAAAATGTAATGTCTGTAAGAATGCAAGTATTCAAGAACTTAAATGCTACCAAATATGTATATCTGCAACATTACAGCAAGGCTTACAAACCTGTTGATGTTGAGGTACAGTGCCTTGTTGAGATGTCTCAGAGGGGCAACCATGCTGGAAAAGTTAGTTTCCATCCCTGTTTAAACTATACTCTTCAAGGAATATCACTGCTTAGATGAAGTTCACTTACTCGTACCTATTCAATTACCCTTACCCCTATGAGCAAAGTGTTTACAACAAAGACATAACCCATTTTGAACAAAGTCTTGTACAACTTTTATTTTTATGAACAATGTGTTCACTAACCATTGCCCCTGATATAATTGTTCACCTACCATAACCCACTAAGAAAAGTGTTCACCTACCATTACCCTCTATGAGCAAAGTGTTCACCAACCATTACCCCCTAAGAAAAGTGTTCACCTACCATCACCCTCTATGAGCAAAGTGTTCACCAACCATTACCCCCTAAGAAAAGTGTTCACCTACCGTCACCCTCTATGAGCAAAGTTTTCAGCAACCATTACGCCCTAAGAAAAGTGTTCACCTACAGTTAACCCAATGACGAGTTGTTCACCAACCATTACCCCTTAAAAAAAGTGTTCACCTACCATTACCCCCTATGATTTGTATGTATGGGTATTGCTGTTTCGGGGATTTAATCATCTCTATCTGGTAGATGGAGTTGCCTTGGGATGAGTCCTGAATATATAACACATAAAATTTGTTATCGCTTAATCATGATAACACATAATAATATTTGAAAAAGATGTTACTATGTACCTAACAGGGCTTCTAAGAGTTTAAAACCTCAATCAGTCCAAGCCGGGCAACATCTACCCCCCCGCCCTCTCTCAGTATGTTTTATGAATAAATAATACCCTCCCCCTCCCTAAAGTACGGCTCCAAAGTCCCGTTATAGATATATCTGAAGAATTATGTCACACATTTTCGCAATGTGTATTATATTAATATTTTTTCTTGATGTGGCGTGGCTTTAAAGCCATCATAGCAGATTTAGATAGTCATTGATACAAACTGTATTTAAAATGAGATTCTCATCGACTTCTGCAAGGACTGCTACGATCGTAATTTATTGCGGCCGATGAAAAGACAAAAAGTGAAACAGTGTTGTTACTTATATGCTTAATGCATGCTTACAACGATAAGGAAAGCTGCGCCAGCTTGGACCAACGCTGACATTGTCGGTTTGTCCATCTCGTGTGTACTGACTGCCGCCATCACTAACTATTGTTTCTTTGTCGTCCTTGGACGCTATCGGGTACTCTGGTTCTTTGCTGTGCCCGTTCAAGCTATCACGCCACCATTTCGTTATTTTCATTGGTGATTGAAAGTTTTCCTGTTATCAAAATCGGAAGAAAAACAATGATTGCCGAATTACAGAAAAGTGACTTTCAAACACTCAATAAAGTGTGTAAGCCTCAATCATTTTCTTGCATGTTCGTTGCTACATGTGTGTCTGCAAATTAAACAGTTATCCGAAACAACTAGAATTTACCTGAACAAAACTGAGCAGGCACCCAGTTATCAGGTCAATACCAATGCAAGTATAAGGATTTATAAATGATTCTTGTAGTTGTGTAAAAAAGGTAAATATGTTATCCGTCACCCATGAGGAGCCATTAACAAAACATCTAAGCAGAAATGTCTCAAAGGAGCACCCAACTCGGCCATCTCCTATTGGAAAATGTCTATTTGAGTATCTGGAATTCCCCTTGGCATTCACACACTTTTTTAAGGTGTGAACTCATTTCTGAAAATGTCTACAAACTCTTCTTTTTGGTAAAATGTTTATATACTGATATAAGTGCACCTTGATGTCAGAAGGCGCGATGTCTGGGCTGTATGGTGGGTGTTTGAGGTAGTGCTGATCCAAATAGTCTGAAAACAGTGTTACAGTGGAGAAATATGCGGGAGCTTTATCGTTGAACAACTTGACACCGCACTCCCCGGTGTGTGAGTGCTTGTTGTAGTCATTAACAGCAGGGAAAACAATGTTATGATCCCTATAAAATATGCATGTTACATTTCTATGCTAAGGTACTGGAACTAGAGCAATACCAGTATTTCCACCAATTTCCAACCCGTTTCTATGCTGGGTTCAGCATCTGTACTATCCAATGTATCATTAAAGTAATAAGCGTCTTAAATGGTGCATTTTTGGTGTTGTTTATGCATATTTCTTGAACCATTCGCTATTTATTTAGGGTGTATATTTTATTTTCTTAGGGCGGATAGCCGTTTTTTGGCCTGATTATGACATCACAGTATATGGATAATTTATTTTTAAAACTTTCTCCATGTACATACCATGTACATGTGATTATGAAACATTGTGATAACCATGCAATACTTTAAAGAAAACTCCAGAAAATCTAGACCCCTTAATCGTGAGTTAGATACGCTAACCACTTTGTCATCGATACCAATGATGTATTCCATTACAACAATCTACATAATAACGATAGAAATAGTTTTATTGGATTTATTTGTAAATATATTGCAACATGACACTCAAACAATACCATCAAAATCTAGCAACATTTCATTTCAAGAACATGCATTCCATCAGATAACTAACAAATATATCATATATACAGCAAATAAAACCAGTCAAAGGATTTAGTTGTAAATTCTTGCTTTAATAAAAGGTACTGGTAGTCTGCAGAATTTCAGCTGAAGAACAGCTCATCAATACTATGTTTTTATTTTACTTACGTTTTTTTGTTAAACTCAGTTTGAGTCACAGACATTGTAAAGCACATTTGATATTGGCAGGGTAGTGTCAGAACAATTATATTATAATAAATCAACAGATAGTAAATGAGTTTTAACATGTTTAACAGAGACTCTTAACTATTATTATCATAACAAATCTTCGACGAATTCAAGAGCCTTAATACACAATTACACATTGTCATTGACAGCTTCCATTTTATACCATACATACATCATTTTAAAGGTAAGTCAGACTTTAATGGCTTTAACTTTGACACAGATCCTGAGGAAATATTCAATACACAACTTGAATCAATCATAAATTTCAGAGTAGAATGTAGAGTGTTTTGATTGGACTGTATAATTAATTGACCAATGCATGTCTAAGGATGAGGAACTTTATTGAATACAACCTCAGGGGACTTATTGAAGTATCATGGGAGAGGTTTTCATTCCTAGGAGAGATTTTCCAAAGTTGAAAACGTATCCTAGGTGCAAATACCGCTCCTAGGGTTCTTCATAAAACAGCAACTATAAAGTACTACTACAATGTAACAGTTCAACATATTAGCACAAAAATAACTGACCATAAAAAGCATAATGCAAGTACCAAGTACAATGAGAAAAATGATCCGTGTCAACCATTACTTCTTTCTAGGTTGTTTCATTCCAAACTTTCCTTACCAAACAAAACTCATATGATCTCAGTGTTCAATTATCTAGCCATATCAAAAATATAACGAGAAATCAATTCATAAATGTTAAGTTTCTGTAATTCTAACCCTATACATATATATACACATGTATCAACCATCAAAAAATACGTTCTGTCTTTTAGTAATGGTGTTATAGGTGTTTACACAATCATTCTATAAAATGCTTCATCTCAGAAATAAATTTAAACATATTCTATGTAAATTTTTGAAGAATTCATTTTTGTACCTTAAATGTTCATCACAATGTGATATAATGTACCATTAATATTCATCACACTCAACAAAATTTACATTTTATGTCCCTCCCTGTATCTTTAATATTCACCACAATAATCAACATTATCAATAATCTCAAGAAGACATAAATAACGCCTGCACTCGTGAAACAAGACAATGTACTTATAGTACATGTATGTATTTTAATGATTTATGATTACTTTAAGTATTCTGTCTAAATAAAATACTGATTGTAATTTCAAGTTTAAATACAAACTGGATTGAACAGTAGCACAGACTACCCATGTTATAAAATTTATCATCGGAATCAAATCGCTGTAGTATTTCAAATAAAACCTAAATATTATGCTTCATTTTTTTTCAAAAAACAACAACAAAAACATAAAAAAACAATTACATTGAAACATATAGTTGTAGCATTTTTACAAGATTTTTGTCTTGGATTTCTGTTGCTCAACTCAGTTAGCAATAATGGATGGAAATACAATTATGCCTACAATGATTGACACCAAAATAGAAATTCATGGAAATACAATTATTCCCGATCAATGTAAACTGACCAACACTTATGTAGAAATTCATGGAAACACAATAAAGCCCGATCTATGTAAACTTGCCAACACTTATGTAGAATATTATCATAGAAATACAATTTTGCCCGATCTATGTAAATTGACCGACACCTCGTTAGAAATTCATGCAAATACAATTATGCCTAATACGATTGGCACTTCAGTTAGAAACTCATGGAAAATATTATTATGTCTATGTAAACTGACCAACACTTTAGTTGGAAATTCATGGATATACAATCATGGCAAGTCTATGTTAACTGATTGACACTTTAGTTGGAAATTCATGGATATACAATCATGGCAAGTCTATGTTAACTGACTGACACTTAAGAAAATATAAAACTGAAAAACAAGCACCATTACAGAGTAAAGTTGAGACTTAGTAATATTTGAAACATAATTGGCATGATAATTATAAACGACATAATGAAAAAATATATCTGGAATGCTACTAACAAGGGCAGTAATTGTAATCCCATCAAAATATGAAATCATAATAATTTTTCATAACTATTTATCAAAGACATACAAGTTAACAAATTATCACTTTTGAAAAAAGTGCAATGGAAAATTCCTTCATTTTTACATCAATACCCTGCAGACCCAATTTATTTATACTGAAACATATTTGAAACTAAACATTTATATACCATCGAAATCATGAACAGAAAACTTTTGGATATTAGTTGCTGCAGTTAAAAATTTTGACAATCCATGCAGGCTGATGCAAATGATATTCACAAATTGTCATTTGAAAATATTTCATCATCATCTTATGCATGCTAATGTTTGATTGATTGCTGAAGTACGTGATGACGATTATGGCTGGTCCGCAGAAGACGCTGAACGCTAACGGTCCCAAGAACACAGACCGAGAGATTGCACAAAATTGTTGACTGCTACCCCCATTCCGCTAGTACAGGCGTTTCTCATATCTGCAAAAAATAAAGTTTCAATTTTATCACGAAAAGTTTTAGATTTCAACTTTCATTTCCTAAATATTTGTGCTGATCAGTAGTGGAAAGAGTATCAGTACAGTAAAACTAGTCAAACATATTTCTAAAATAGGTCAATAACTGAAGTTATCTTGTCAACAACCATACTTATTACAATCAAAACTGTTTTGTTCAATATAGTCAAGATAACACTCAATTATAGCTTGTGGTTTAAGTGAAAACCATACTATTTTATCCAGGCGTTATTTATGGAACAGAAACTCCCATTGTATGTGTTACCATTCTGATATGGGGGTTAATGTGTGGACAACACTCTCAAACATAGTACTTTTTTAAACATTTTTATCACATCACAATATAATTATCTTCAGAAACTTT
Source organism: Mya arenaria (assembly GCF_026914265.1). Classification (NCBI taxonomy): domain Eukaryota; kingdom Metazoa; phylum Mollusca; class Bivalvia; order Myida; family Myidae; genus Mya; species Mya arenaria. The sequence continues at coordinate 42,116,053 of NC_069135.1, forward strand.
TACTCTTTTCTTTACAATTGCTGTCTAATAGGTTCATATTTTGCTATAATAAAAAGTATGCTCTTAAATAAGAGGGCTCCAATAGTCAGGAAACACTATTAGAATTTGATACAAAAAATCATGCAATGAACTGTAAATAACAGAAAATACTGAATAGAGGTGCTCAATTAAGGTGTTTGCCTTTGATGTTCTGATTAAACGTGTACATGTACAACGCCTTTAAAACAGTACATGCTTTACCAACTGAACCGTGACAAGCAAAAATTGGTAATCTTATCAACGATTATATCGTATAGGTCATCTCATCAACGACTGTATCGTACAGATCATCTCAGTAACGATTGAATCATCGTCCAGGTCATCTTTTCAAATCAGTATCTCTGGGAAAAATGGTATATAACTCGAAGCAAATGATAGATTGAAGAGACATTGAGGCAATATTTATTTAAATTTTCAATCAAAAAATCAATAAATTTTGTGATAATACTAAAACAACACACTGAAATTCTTGATGACCCACACTCTTTGATAAAATGGTGCCTATGATAGTAAAACTAAATTGAATTGGTAATATGCTGTAATTGGTTCCTATGACAAAAATGGCAGAGCCTATAATGTGGCATATTTTAAGCTCCATGCAGAGCTACTGATAAGTTTTCATTTTAATTGAAGTGTATGTGTGTAAACAATGCTTTCATTCATTAATGGCAATTGTTTAAATGTACAGTTAAAAACACCACATCGCAACACTTCTCATCAAGGGAGATCACTCTGAATGAGTCGAATTTTGGTTAGTATCATAACGCGCATTTTCAGGCGTATTTACAGCCATTTCGATCCTTTACTGTAGCTCTGTCCATGGAATTTTTAAGGTCGTTAACGCATGAATAACATATTTGATGTGCTGACCCATTTATGATTGTTGTGGTATAAAACTGAGATTACCGTATATGTTCTATATGACGCACTTGGGCATGTCATACTTCTGTAGGTAAACCGTAACTCTTGTTTAAACAATAATGGACTGATCACATAGTGCCTTTCTTCTTTTAATCGAAAATCGACTGAAAAGGGCAGCATCGGCAACAATTAATAGTGATTTTGCCACAATTGATTATTGGAATGGATGAGGTTTTTTATTAAATTATTTTTTCCTTTTAAATTCATCAATTTGTTATTACCTTGATATAAAAATACAGAATTAATGTATTAACAAAACATACAAGTGAGGAAAAGGTTATAATAAGTTATTAAAATGAAGCCAAAATGCAAAGAGCAAAGTGTTTGTATAAGCATAAAAACGAATGATTATGAATCGATCATCAGTCGGCTTTTAAAATCTGTTTAAGGCAATCGATGGTAAAATTAAGTCCGACTCCAAACACATCAATCGATGTACATTTCCAACATAATCCATAATCAATCGAAGAAAAAACAGAAACAAAGCATCCTCTTAAATATTTACTGAAAAAAACAACAGTAAGGCCAATCAAAACCGATTTTATGGTGATCGCAAAAGTTCAAAAAAGGTGTCAGTCATTCGGTCTGACAGCCCCTGAAATTTTGTCAGTATTGTTTTTAAATATTTGTCGGTCTGACTTTTGCCAGTCTTTTAAGATTTCTGTGAAATAAAATTTGAAAGCCGCTATCTTTTGACAGCCCCACACTGACTTGTTATAAAATTGCCATTGGTTGATTTGGTGGCAATGTAATTCTCTCTTTTAAGATTTAAATGAGCCGTGTTTAATATTTGATGAACATTGTATCATTTCTACTTTTTTACATCTGAACACACTGTCAGTCAGATCAACACCTTACCAGTTTAGTCTGAGAGATACACAATTTACCAGCCAAGACCACTGGTTTTAAGGTTTTCGCGATGTCTGGCTTGTTCCTAAATGTTTTGAATTATTACAGGCAAGCCAACATATTGAAAGACCAAAGGTCGTAAATCCAACTAAACATAAAATCAGTTTGTCATGGCCCTGACAAGACTATACGATGTGGGATTATAAGAGGATACATGTATAGAGCACATACCGGAACATTTGCTCAGGCAGCATTGCTACTTTGATATCTGAGAAAATACAGAAATAATACTTATAAAATGTGACGTCGTTTGCAAAAATTCGCCCTGTTGATGTATTGACGTTAACAATAAAACAATTCGTTTTTGAAAACATTTAAAAATGGCTATACTTGTGTGTTGAAGAGTCTTGAAACAAAACAAAAATGAAAACATCACTTTTCCTTGCACATGACTGATTTTTGCTGACGACATCACAAATATTAAAGTCTAACGCAGTTTAAAATTATTATATTTGATGTTTGAAGAAGTACCAAACTCATCCTATAGCATCATATCAATAATTACACATGTAACTAGAACATCAAATCATTGAATTATCGTACACTGAGTTATCTATATTATGAACAAAATCAGCCCAGTTATCAGCATACTGTAAATATTATCTAACAAAATTAATATCGTCATTCTTTATGTGTGTCTCTATCACTGTCAATGGTTCAAGTTTTATGTTTTGCTTAAATATTTATCAAAGGCAAGCACCTTTTACATAGATCAATCTGAGCATTGTGCAAACAAATTCCAAATAAAAATTGATTCCCTAAATTCATGCATGGAATTTTTCAAGTATGTGTCCTATTCATTTTGTTTTTACACTGAGCCAACCGGGAAATGTAACTTTATAAGAGCATAAGGTGAGACATTTTTTTTTAGATTTTATTTACTCAGAATTTTATCATTTAATATTTTCCTGCGGTAGAAGTACTTTTTCAGACTTTTAAAAATTATAATATTAATTTGTGCCTGTTTACAATTTGATTCGTTCAAGTTAAAGGTGGACATTTATTAAATATTGTTATCAATGGGATAATAATTATTATGATGTGGACTCATTTTGTCACATGAACATCCAGCCCCAGAAAAGTTAACAATTTACTGTAAATATACCAAAAAGCACTCGGCCGATATGGACGATCAACCAAAAACTATTGTTATCAGACATGCAGCGTTATTGATCATTAAGGGATTGTTTAAAACTGTTGGGGTTTTTTCCAAAATAATCTTAAACACAAGCTCTAGCTCATTTAAAATTGATAAAAACATGGGTATTCAAAAAAGGAAAATAATGGAAAGTTTTGAAAAAAACATGAAAATTAATGTTTTAATGTGCATTAGTAACTGTTAGTTTATAAAGAGTATACCAATTTGAAAGGCGAACATCATGAAATAATATAAATTATGATTAAAACACATTAGTTCTGAATGAAACTTGAAGTGATAAGAATTTGTCAACTATAGTTTCTCCAAGAGGATTAGCCTTGTTGAGATACACTACCAACAACGCGGTTTTTTTTACCAGATTTTGCTAATCGCCGCGAGTTTTACTTTAACTGGGGATGTTATCTTTTTAAACAAAATTTTCACCATACACTGCCAAATAAGCAATTCATATGCATAAGCGATTTTCCTTAGTGACGCCGCGTATAGAGTTGACTCAACGCGGTGGAATGCCGTGAAAAGTATAGAAATAAAAGCAGTGGGTGTTATGCCTATATTGCGGGGTATAGTGAAAATTAAAGTATAAAGATCAAGTCCGCGTTAAGGAAAAATTGCGCCGTTGTGCGAAATCTGCAAAAGAAACGCGTGGTAAGAAGTGTATTTACAATACTTGCATACAATGCTACACAATTTTCCAATACTTGCATTAAATGGTACACTATTGTCAATACTTGTATATAACGATACACTATTTCTAATACTTCACTGAAATGTGAAAACTTTGCAAGACAATGCAAATCTATCTTTTGATATAAATGCGTTAATCTATTTCATTTTTACATCATAATCCCCCAAAAAATGGTTGTAAAGTCTACTTGAACTTTTAAAAACTTGAATAGAGTCAATTAAAGAGTGATTTCGCCACCCAAAAAGCCACACAAAACTAAGTTGTCCAAGAAATGCAATTCAGCAAATACTTTAGCCTAAGTGACGAAGCTAAAATGCTACAAATAATAGTATTTGCCTATTGACTCTGGCAACATGTGTACCAAGTTTGAAGGCCAACCTAAGAAGTTGAGCCCAACAGATCAGCGCGGATATCAATGCCATATAATCACTAGGCAGTTCCCCAACTTTACCATCAAACAAAAAAGGAGCCTATAAACGCTTTTTATACGCATAAGTGAGTTCAATGAACATGAAATTATGAAAATGACATTGGGAAGATCTTTCGAAGGTGTTTTGGACAACTGTTACAATGAATGACACGGCTGTGACTATTTCTGTGAAGCAATGATTTTTTTTAATTTGAATATGCACAAGACCGTCTGCTCAAAATTCACGAGCCAGTATGTGTGAGGCTGCTTGTAAAATATCATCTTGGCCAGACAAAATTCCAGTTGATGCATACTTTATTTTACACTTTGCACGAGTGCATAAATAAAGCTGTCAAGGGCATTCAGATTTTCCTCTCATCCAATAAATTGGACTAATTCATTGGCCAAAGTGGCCTCTGCCTCATTCAACATCTAGTGACGTCTGACGATGTCACAGTGTACATTATCTCCAAATTTCTGTAGTTTTACAGACAAATAGACACAGCCTTAAAATGACTTGAACAGAAGGCAGGTGCGCAATCATGGCGGAAAATCCAAAGTACTATTCACACATATCTACTCACCCATCAAGATTACAGACGCAAAATACTACAGAGAAAGATAAAACAACATTAAGTACCATCATATTTACATTAATTTTCCACAACCAATATATAGTACGACAAACAAGATTACAAAAATACAGATGTTCTTCATAAAATGAAGCCCATGGTATTCAAAATTTTCATTTTCAGGTTGTTGTTTTTTTGCATTTATGAAATAGGTGGTCATTCGAAACCCTCTCTGAGATTTAGGATACATTTATAAAAAATAAAAATAAATATTTTTCATTCATGACCTTTCACTGAAATAAGATGTAAATATGAGGGCACTCGATAGAAATAACATAAAATATACTATCAAAAGCAAAACAATATTAACTCTGTGTATAAATTAAAGCAGCTTTTTTGTCCTTTACCCAGTGTAAACAATAATAGATGAGAATGGATACATACGAATGAAGATTGTGAACTCCCCCTTCGATCTGCGCAGACGTAGTTCTCCGTTCAAACTTCAATTCCCCAGAGTACATCATTGATCTAGAAAGTAAGATTTAATGCCGATGATGATAAATACTTTTAATAACAGATACAAAGAAATTGCATATTTTACATTTTCGAATCACACACATATGGAGCATATACTACTCATGCCTGTTAATACCTTATTTGAACTATCAAAGGGTTCCAGCTATTTTGGCTTCAATAAAACAATCAAAGAATGTACCGCAGAGAGAACGCTAATGCAAAGAGTGAAGGGTTTGTACGAGCAAAAAAAAAAAGATTATTAATCGATAATTGGTCCGTTTTTAAACTCTGTTTATTGATAGTAAAAATTGGTTTGATTCCCAACACTTACCGAAGGTGTGAGAGGCTCTTGGAGCCAATATCCTGGCAGCCATGCTGTATGCCGGCAATCAGATATGGAACAAACTTGTGGATGGAACCTTTGTCTTGAATTGAACCGCTGACTCCTTGGGCTACCTTTAACTTATCACTCTCACTGGAATCAGAAAGGTTGTTTTTCATAGTTCATACAGTACATTCAATGATGCAAGTGAGTTTAAACATGTTAAGGGAGAAAGACAGTCTAAGATTTATACTAGTTTATTTAAGCTTGATTGTTAAGACAGCTAAACATTGATATAAATCACTCTTAAATCTGTTTACTGGGGAGCTGCCAGTACTGGTGTCCTTTTAAGAGGCAATGAGAAAGTACCCCTGGTGGGATTATGAGCCACAATCTCTTTGGTGAGAGGTTGACACCTTTTCCATTTGACTTCTCTCATTAACTCAGATATGGACTTGGTAGAGAGCAACATGCATTTAAGGCCAAAAAGCCAATTACACTTATATATTCAAAGGGGGGGAGGGGAGGGGGGGGGGGGGTGGCACTGAGACAGAGTAAGAACATAACAAATAGAAAGATATTGACCTATGACATAACAAATATAAAACTCAAAAACGCATACCAGATATCAGTTTTCACATTGGTATGTATATCTATTAAACAACAGTGGTTTTATAATTTAAGTTTATCTATGTGCGCTTAAATAAGTATCAAGATTATAGAAGTGTTTTCAACATCCAAGGTCATAGTTCTTGCTGCGCATAGGAGCTGGGGCCGCATGGGCCGCGACCCCCCCCCCAATATTCTGGCTAGTAACAGCAATGGGGCCGCAAATATTTGATACCTTTTTTCTTAATAATCGTATTTTAACTAAAACCACGCACATATAGATCAATACCAGTCTGACACGATATTGAATAAACAGGTCACCATGTCATAATTAAACATGTTACCATCTAGCTAACTGCCGTGTGAATGACGTGAAACAGTCAGGTAAGTGGGGAAAAAAGGCAGTAAGACAATAATTATTTGTATTGTTTTTGATGTTTCAAATACTGTAGTTGAAGAACTGAGGAAGGAAATGAGTCCTGAAATTAGAGTGCTGTGCCCAACTAGATGGACTGTTAGGGCGGATTGTTTGAAAATGGTCTTGGACAATTATTCCGTTCTCCAGAAATTACTTAAACATTCACAACCAATTTTGTTAAGATGAATGCGCAAACTACAGAACTTAAAGCTAAAAAATGGCCTTTGGGCTTTCAACAAGAACAAGGCAGAGTAATTCACAAAATCAACTGCAGAAGCAAAATGTCTCTCAAAATCTTAGACTTGCAAATTGTCTCCCTTAACTCTAAACTTGAATTTATATGTACATGTAAACTTGGCTAAAAATAGAATTCACTCATGCAGACCTGGCTAAAAATAGAAAGCATTTCTTTAAAACTTTCATGGCCCATAATCTAGGCATTCATGGGCGGATCTTGCTGGTTTTCGAAAGGAACCGAGCTCTAATGGATATCTAGATACTGTACATGTTTCATCGAGATACAATCAAAACTGAAGACTGTATCGTGTTCACAACCAATTGTATACACAATAGCATTATTTTATACTATCAATGGCCATAATCTAGGCATGCATGGGCGTATCTGGCTGGTTTTCGAAAGGAACCCAGCTCTAATGGATATCTAGATACTGTACAAGTTTCATCGAGATACAATCAAAACTGAAGACTGTTTCGTGTTCACAAGCAATTGTTTACAGATGCACGAACGCACGACCGCACGGATGCACATACGACGTACACATTACCATCGCATAAGCTCTTCTGGCCTTTGGCCAGTAGAGCTGAAAACATGAAAATAATACCTGAACTTACTGGAAATAGAGTCTTTCAATGCTTAAATTTGAAAAAAATCAAACGGAGGGGACACGCCCCATTAGCCCCACCCCTTTCCGCGTCCCAGATGTCAATTACCTTCCTATGCGCCTGTAATCTTCAAGAGTTTGTTGCTATTTTATGAGTTATCAGCTGTGTGTGCCACTTAAATTATTCAATTCAATTCAGAATGTCAATATGGTTAAAATAAACAAGAATGCAGCATTTAATACTTAAATTAGCTTAAACACCCTACATCAGATTTTAACCTATAACTTTCGGTTTCAGGGAAGTAGGTCCATATCCCAAATCATGACCCTCTTACATCAAATCTTGAATGTGACCAAAAAAGCCTGCTGATAGATTGACAATGGCCCGAGATTTATTTTCCTTTGATTCCCCACTAATGGAGGAGTGAGGGACAGAAATAAACATGTATCAAATATATGAATACATTTATGTATTTCATAAAGAAAACATTTTTACTTTGACTATCCCTAATCTCTTTTCAACGCCCTTTGCACCTTGCTTTAACAGTGAATAATGTTATGATGTCAGACAGTGACTGGGCCAGACTGACACAAAGTATGAGGTCATGATTAGACCTTATCAGCTAGCCTCAAAACGTCAGGCTATCAATTCACTTGGATAAACAATAGAATTCAACTTCCTCATTTGAATGACTTGCAAGGTTTAAATATTTATGCGAAAAGCTACAGAAACAAGCTCAGTAGCAAAAAGTTTCAACATAAACCCAGTTTAATGGCACTGGGTAAACGCCAAAGACATAGAACTTAAAATCACAAACAAGAAACATGGAAGAACAGCACAAAACTCCACAAGGAGCACAGTGCAAACAAACTTAGTTTATATATATATATATATATATATCAAAGTGCTGAAAGCACTGATGGACTAGGGCTTCATTCAGGGGAATGTTCACAACCATATAACAATATTCTAAGCATTGAAAAAATCGGCTCACATCACAAGGGGTCACTGTTTAATGGGCTAGCTTAAACTTTAGACTAAAACTGCTTGCAGCTAGCTGCAAAGGAAATTTGAAAAATCTAGTGAAGTGTGTGTAAAGTGAGGGGGGGGTATAGGGGGGGGGGGGGGGACACATACTTCTTTAATTTGATCAAATCCTTTTACTTCTTTAATTTGATCAAATCCTTTTATATCAAAGGTCTGTTATTTGCAGTTTCACAGAAGATTTTCAATGATGTAATTATGTACTATATAGAAAACCTGTCACCTCTTTTTCAGGGGAGCTTTAAACCACAGGGCCATACTTTGAACAATCTTTGTATAAGACATCTACATTGTACACCTATGTCAGACTGCATACACAATGCTATTAGGAAGTAGTTTTTATTTAAAAAGAGAAGAATAATTGTCTCCCTCTTAATTTGTGCTTGGTATTCAATTCATATAACATGTTACCATGATAACTTAGTGCTGTTGATAAATATTAGGCACTGCCTTCTGTCTAATGCTATTTATATTACTGCTGCAGACTTTTGTACATAGCAAAGCAAGTTGAGTAGACTTAGATGAGATGAATATTGTTTTTAAAGTATGAAATATTGAAATGTCTTTTAAATACTCTGACCATCAAATTTCATAACATGGTGTCAGCAGTTCATCACACTGCTAGAGAGAATGGAATAGCAAACATAATTTTATTCTTTATTATATACCCATCATCAATCCACATGCAATACATATCACAAAATACTTTAACCCATATTCCGCTCCAGTGCAATACGGCCATATACCACTCTTGTGACGTCACGTCATAACAAGTATGTTCACGTCATTAAACCAATAAGTGCATCCTTAAAATGAAATTTATTATGCAAAGATGTGGCTTCTAAGTGATCTAATCAGTAATGTATTTAATAAAAGGATTATTAGTACTGCGTTATGATCCGGATATGGCGGAATGTCATATTTGATTCTGGTAGTAAATTTGATTTTTCTCGGCTTGTGCCTTGTGAAATCCTAATCTGCAAAAATCTACTTGAGTTAAATACAACCTCCTGGATCAAAACGCAGGAACAACAAAACCTGTTACCCCGTGGACAGAGCATCTTTAACCCACAGGGCCATTGTAACTTTGAACAATCATTGTAAAAGACAACTACATACAAGATGCTTAAGGAATTAGTTTGGAAAAATTAAGAATTATTTTCTCCATCTTAATTTGTATGCATTAGATAACTCAATAATTGCAGCAGTTGGCCATTCTTGTATTGTTATCTGTCACTGTCCTGAATGCTCCCTATCTCAATAGATGCAAAAGGTTTAGGCTCATGATTCTCCTGGTCCAATATGTCATACAGAAAGAAGATGTTGAATGTAGAATCAAGAAGCTTTCTTTTCAGGCACTCCAAATTGAATAGTACTGTAACATTTGGAGTGCCAAGAATTAGTGGGATTCCTAGGCAACACAGGTATCAGGTGTTGCAGTACATCTGGCAAATACTTTTCACCCGTCCTTGTAAATCTAAAAAAGCTTTCATTTCGCAAAAGTAGTTCATATAACTATATTAAGGTTGCTAAATCAGAGTTTGAATAATTCTACAAACTAGATGTGCCTTTAATTGCAGCAATTTGAACTCCAACTCATTATGTCAATTAAGCTGGTTAAGCAATACTGTAGTTCCTTGGTGTGGGGATTGCTTTATTTACTTTAATAAACAAACAGTTCTTGCGTTGGAAAGTACAATGTATTAATATGCATTTTTCTTGCCCTGACTCCATCCAAGCCTTAAATCTTAGATCAACATGTACTTGGGGCTATGTGTAATAACAATGAGAACTATAAATTATGTTCAATTTAGTGCCACTTATGATATTTCATTCCACAAACAAAAACACTAACATGTTCAAACCAATATCCTATGTTATGATAAAACCATTGCCAAGTTGGTAATTTGAAAAGACAAGAAATTATATCTGGTCAGGGTTTGACATAGTCTTTCTAGACAGCGTGCTGGACTTGTTTTGCATTTACTTTAAAAATCTTCAAAAGCTTAACTGAACAAGACTGGAGCAAAAAAGGGGTTTAAAAGACTTACGAGATCATTCTAACATCACCTATACCATTAGTTCTTATCTACAAACTTAAGTCAACATAATAATTAATGTTTTACATAAATATTGCAATGAATAAAACATATTGCAACAAGAGATGTTTGTCAAACATTATGCCCCCCCTGAGCGCCATGTTGTCAGGATTATATGGACAATTGAATGAAATATGCATGGACCGAAATGACAGCTGATTTGTTGCTGTTTTAAGATTATGACCATTAAAGTGTGAGGATAAAGTGTGTTATGACCGTCATGACCTTTGACTCTATGAACTCAAAATCCAGAGTCATCAGCTGGTCACCAGAAACCTAAATGTCAAGTTAGAGTGCCATGGGTGCAGGCATTGTCAAGTTATCACAAGACAAGTTTTTTTCGTTCATGGTCACTGTGACCTTGACCTTTGACCTGATGACCCCTTAAATCATAAGGGGTCATCTACAAGTCAGATGCAACTCCAAGTCAAGTTTGAAGGCCATGGGTTCAGGCATTGTTGAGTTATCACTCGGACAACCTTTTACCATTTAAGATCACTGTGACCTTGACCTTTGGCTCTATGAATCCTAAAATCAATAAGGGTGATCTACTGGTCAGGCTTAACATCCATGTCAAGTTTAATGATCATAGGTTCAGGCATTGTTGAGATATCAGTGGGGGAAGATTTGTTAACTTTTTTGCGTTAAAGGTTACTGTGACATCGACCTTGGCCTGATGACCCCCAAAGTCGATAAGGGTCATCTACTGGGCAGGCCCAACCTTCATGTCAAGTTTGATGACCATAGGTCCAAGAATTGTCGAGTTAGCTTTCAAGGTCACTGTGACCTTGACCTTTGACCCCTAAAATCAATAGGGGTCATCTACTGGTCAGGCCCAACCTCCATGTCAAGTTTGATGACCATAGGTCCAAGAATTGTCGAGTTTGCTTTCAAGGTCACTGTGACCTTGACCTTTGACCCCTAAAATCAATAGGGGTCATCTACTGGTCAGGTACAACCTCCATGTCAAGTTTAAGGGCCATGGGTGCAGGCATTGTTGAGTTATCACTTGGACAACCTTTTATCATTCAAGGTCACTGTGACCTTGACCTTTGGCCCAATGACCCCTAAAATTAATATGTACAATCTCCTGGCCAGGCTCAATCTCCATATCAAGTTTGAGGGCCATGGGTGCAGCCATTGTCAAGTTATCACTCGGATAACCTTTTATCATTCCAGGTCACTGTGACCTTGACCTTTGGCCCAATGACCCCTTAAATCAATAGGGACCATCTTCTGGCCAGGCCAAACCTCCAAGTCAAGTTTGAGGGCCATGGGTGCAGGCATTGTCAAGTTATCACTCGGACAACCTTTTATCATTCCAGGTCACTGTGACCTTGACCTTTGGCCAGATGACCCCAAAAACAATAGGGGTCATCTCCTGGTCAGGCCAATTCTCCAAGTCAAGTTTGAGGGCCATGGGTGCAGGCATTGTTGAGTTATCAATCGGACCACCTTTTACCATTCAAGGTCACTGTGACCTTGACCTTTGGCTCAATGACCCCCAAAAACAATAGGGGTCATCTACTGGTCAGGCCCAACCTTCATGTCAAGTTTGAGGGCCATGGGTGCAGGCATTGTTGAGTTATCACTCGAACAACCTTTTACCATTCAAGGTCAGTGTGACCTTGACCTTTGACCCATTGAGCCAAAAAATAATAGGGGTCAGCTACTGGTCAGGCCCAACCTCCAAGTCAAGTTTGAGGGCCATTGGTGCAGGCATTGTTAGTTATCACTCGGACAAACTTTTACCATTCAAGGTCACTGTGACCTTGACCTTTGGCCTGATGACCCCCAAAAACTATAGGGGTCATCTACTGGTCAGGCCCAACCTCCATGTCAAGTTTGAGGGCCATGGGTGCAGGCATTGTTGAGTTATCACTCGGACAAGCTTTAAAATTATTTTACCATTAAAGGTCACTGTGACCTTGACCTTTGACCCGATGACCCCCAAAATCAATAGGGGTCATCTACTGGTCAGGCCCAACCTTCATGTGAAGTTTGATGACCATACGTCCAGGAATTGTTCAGTTATCACTCGGACAAGCTTTGGTCTACCGACGGACGGACCGACCGACCGACCGACATGCCTGTGCAAAGCAATATACCCCTCTTCTTCGAAGGGGGGCATAATAAGTGCCAATAACATAGCAATCAAGTATGATCACTATAGGCCTAAACATGAGATTTCAACATTTCCTAATAAACAATAAAAAAAATTACTCAAGTTTCTCATTATTTACACAAGCTGAAAAAATGGTCTCTTTTTGAATACTTCACATATTTCATGGCTTTCATCATTCAAACTAACATTTCGCTTGTTATTTCAATATTCAATGATTTTGTAAACATTCATAACTGATGGTTAAAATTAACATTCATGCTAATCATGCCTACCAAAAGCACCTGACTGACCAATCAGTATCCAATTTTGGTAGGGCTTATTGGTGGTTCATTGAAATCAACCATGACCTCCCACAATCTGCACTGATCAACAGTAGTCAATGAGTTGTTTCAATTGTTCTTATTTTCATAAACTTAGAAAACAACTGCAGTGAATAAAATTTATTCCTCATCACTAAGAGAAAGTTTAGAAAAATGAACGAAGCCGAGTTACATCTAGTAGGATATCAAATCCTACAAATGTATTCATCATTTTATATAACCGTATAAAGTAAATGTTAAATTTTTGAAAGTCTAAAAAGTTTTATTTTTTTGTATATCAAAGAACATTTGTGTGTATAATCTTGATGATATTTTGTGATTCATTTAATTTCATTCTTGTTTCATTTAGTGTTCAATCCCAAGCTTTCTTGTTCACATTTAAGTGCAAGAAAAGTCACTTAATAATGATCTGAATAAATTCATTATAATGTAAGGTCACATAAAGGATATATTGTGCGTTTAAAAAATAACATTTTTTCATCTGTTTATGTCAAATGTAGTGCATTGAAATTTTATTATGAGTTTAAAGCTGCACTCTCATTTTGACAACTTTTTTATTTTTTGTCTTGGAACGAGCCAATTTTTGCGAAAATCCATGGAAACCAGTTATATAAGACTGCTTACCAAAATTTAGATGGCAGATTTTTATATTAAAGTTAAAAAATTGATGTTTTAAGCATTATTCTTTAACTGTTAGTAATGGTTTAAGCCATAAAACATTAATTTTCGAACGGAAATATGACAAACTACGAGCTGATTGTTTGTCAGCAATCTGATATCATTGGTTTGAAGATGTTTACGCAAAAATTTGCTCTTTCCAAGACAAAACAAGAGCTGTCACAGTATGTGACGAATGCCCCCGAATGTGACATTGACCTATGAACAAGGTCAGTACATGAAAAGTTGATCTTGCCTTTACGTGTCAAATACATATGGCAAGTTATTTTAAATTGCCTCTGAACATAGAAAAATACCACCCATACTTGACAACCTACACTGTTATGTCCTTATATTCAGAATTCCCTTGTGAATAAACACTTAGTGTATCTTTCACCTTAGAGGTAGGGACATGGGTCTTGCACACGACACATTGTCTTCGTATGTGGAACACATGTAGCAAGTGATTTTAAAATCTGTCCATACAAGAGAAAGTTACAGCCCGGACACGACAACCTATACTCTATCTCCTTATATGCAGCACTCCATTGTGAATAAACACTAAGTGTGACCTTGACCTTTGAGGTAGGGACACAGGTCTTGCACGCGACACGTCGTCTTGGTATGTGGAACACATGTGGCAAGTTATTTTAAAATCTGTCCATACAAGGGAAAGTTACAGCCCGGACACGACAACCTGTACTCTATGTCCTTATATGCAGCACTCCATTGTGAATAAACACTAAGTGTGACCTTGACCTTTGAGGTAGGGACACGGGTCTTGCACGCGACACATCGTCTTGGTATGTGGTACACATGTGGCAAGTTATTTTAAAATATGTCCATACAAGAGAAAGTTACAGCCCGGACACAACAACCTATACTCAATGTCCTTATATGCAGCACTCCATTGTGAATAAACACTAAGTTTGACCTTGACCTTTGAGGTAGGGACACGAGTCTTGCACGCCACACGTCGTCTTGGTATGTGGAACACATGTGGCAAGTTATTTTAAAATCTGTCCATACAAGGGAAAGTTACAGAGCCGGACGGACGGACGGTGCGATTTTAATATGCCCACCTTCGGGGGCATAAAAAAGTTGTAAAAACGGTAAATCTGTGAGAGTGCAGCTTTAAACTATGACAGGAATAATTCAAGGGAATGATTTTTTGTGAATTCTAGCATTAAAATTGTCTGAATCGCATGAAAATTTATAAATTATGTAAGGTATTCTCACATTGGTCACACTTTTTAAACTTTGTGCTGTCTTCTTTTTGTTTGTCTCAAATTAATACAGCATTGGCTTCACTTGTTGTTTATGAATGGGACTGTACACCTGATTGGCACCAAAAAAGTTTTTTTTTTTCCTGTAACGAATCTAAGGACACTTTTTTAATAAAATATTTTACTCTTTGATATCGTTATTGTAAATAAAATACAAAAAAAAAATTGCTGTGAAGTGTCGTATCCACTATGCTATGAAGACTTACTTTTACTGGGTGGAATTTTCCAGATGTATACCTAACTCGCTAATATCATGTAATAACATCAACGGCAGATCACGCATAAGGAATGAATTCTACTCGGTAGACATACCTAGTAATCTTTTTTTAATGGAAAA
Organism: Mya arenaria; assembly: GCF_026914265.1. Classification (NCBI taxonomy): domain Eukaryota; kingdom Metazoa; phylum Mollusca; class Bivalvia; order Myida; family Myidae; genus Mya; species Mya arenaria. The sequence goes on from NC_069135.1 coordinate 42,131,323, forward strand.
ACACGAAATAACTGCTATTAATAAATCATTTGTAAACTATGGGGATCATCAGTTAGTAAGTTTCAATGCATTAATTGTACACATCGATACCAAGTTTATGTCAATTTCCTACAATTTTCTTTAAATTTTTGCTTTTTCATCATTAACTGAGTACAGCCCCTTTAAACTGTACCTTATAATGTCTGTGACTTATCAAATTGTTAATTGTAATGGTCTACAACCAAGATTTGTTTTAATTATCCAGGTTTCAAACTGCATTGTGTATGCGATTGGAAAGGTAATCTTGAAAGCTCACTTGGTATAATTTTTACAAATAACATTCACCCTGCAAGGTACTGATATTTGGATGATACATAAAGATTTGCACAGTCATTTATGTATACTTGCATTTATTGATAAAGGATACCTCTTCAAATCTTATATTTAGATTGCAAAGTATAACTTATATAAATAAATATATATTCTTAACTTTATCTGAATACACAAGCTAATGCACCAGTCAATTGAAAGGCCTAAAAAAAATTGTTTGGTTAGGGTTATATCCTTTTCAAAAGGTAGGGTAGGTAGGTTTTTTTTTTTGTTTTTGTTTTTTTATTATTAGGCTTTATATAAGAATGTTAGTTTCATCATTGGAGAATGGTGTTAAAGTTATCTCCTGTATAAGCATTAAAGGTTTTAAACTACACATTGAAAAGCAATTAAAAAAAAAGAAAAAAAATATTATTATTTTTTTTAGTTTTTTCATTATTTTTTTAGTTTTTTCATTTTTTTTTTTTCAAACTGACTATAAAAACCGTAGGGTCGGCGCCTATTCCCTAGGTAGGGTCTGATAACCCGAACCAAATGTATTTTTTTTAGGCCAAACCATGCCCCCCCCCCCGGTCCCGGAGTAGCGGTCCAGCCAACCCCAGCTAAAATCCCCGCCCTACAGAGATAATCTGATGGTAAAATCCTCACCAAATGCCCCGCAACTAAGGGACATTATGTTAAGCCCCATCCATACTGTATTTTCCGGGAAGACCTGGCTCTGCGGGGCCACCTGAAAGGTAAAAACATGGCCCATTTCACCGGCTATCCCCGGTATACCCCCCGGATGTGGGAGCCGTGGTTACAATTGACTGGTGCAATCTCATGCCAAGATGATTCCTGGTCTGACATCGCGAGGTTAGTTATTCTTAAGCATACAAAAGCCTGGACAGCATTTGAGAAAGACTGTTGTGAGGTTAAATCTTCATTACTTCACTATTCCACAACATTGGGTGATAAGGGAACTTTATTGAATATTTTGATTTTAATTTTGTTCCTTAAACGCCACAAGTCAACTGATTAATTAATACAAATTCAATTCTATCTCCACAATATTCGGCACTGCATTGTTAAATAAAACACAAAAGTTACACTTATAAATTATTTAACCAAATACCTTTCCCTCAAATATTTCACAAATTTATATTGATCTATCAACAACAATGCATCACCATACAGTATCTTTGACTGATTTTTGATATTCATTCCTGGCTAGAAAACAAAAAGTGAGCACAAAGCGTCTTCAGAAAAAGAACTTGTAAAGTATGTACCAGTCAATTGTAACCACGAACCACGCCCCCCTCCCCCCCAGGGAATAGCAGGTACTTTGACTTTCGGCCCAGCCAATCCCCGGTAAAATCCCTGCCCTGCAAGAACGTACTGGTGGTAACATCCCGTGAATACCCCCCCCCCCCCCCCCCGCACCCAAGGGATCTAAGATAAGAGCAATTCTCTGATATATTTTGAGGGAAGACAAAACCACCGCAATCACCCGGCATTGCGAGGACACTAGTTCTGGCTTCAATAACTTTAATGTTGATATTTATTTTTGACTGGTGCATTTCACAGGGGCAGGTTGTTTTGTTTTGACAAACCACGCCCCTGTCCGTGCTCACATCACCCTGTTTAAGAAGCCATAACTTTATCAAAACTTTTATGTCAAAACAACGCAACCTGCCCCTGTGGTAAGAGAGGAAATCAAAATTGAGCATGCAAACTTGTTTTATCAATGGCGATGGTTTATCACAATGTCATGTACTTACACTGAGAATGGCTCCAAGACATTCTATGCACATAGGTAAACAATCATCTTATTCACAAATGCTGTGCACATATCCATACATTTGGCTTCATTTAGAATGAAACTTCATAAGTAAGTATGCGCATATTTGATTTTTTTTAATCTCCATTTTGCAAAATTGAAATCACATGATTTTTTCAAACGAACTTGTATTGCTTGAAAATTTACAAGTCAATTTAAAAATGCTACCCACGGTAAGATGAAAACTAGAAATGTGTCCATAGGACACGGATGCCCCCACTTCGGTTTTTTGTCACAGAAAATAAGCCATAATGATTTTTGAAGTATTTTTGGCAAAAAAGGGCCGTAACTCCTAAATGACTAAAGCGATATCCATGACTATCGAACTTGATCAAGATATTATGGTCACAAACATGTGTTTAAAGATTGGTGAGGATTGGACAAACAGTTTTCAAGAATTAGATCGGAAACAATCTTCGGGACGTATTTTTCAAGTCTTTTTTTGCAAATAAAGGGCCGTAACTCCTAAATGACAAAAGCGATTTCCATGGCTATCGAACTTGATCAAGATATTATGGTCACAATCATGTATGTAAAGTTTGGTGAGGATTGGACACATACTTTTCAAGAATTAGATTGGAAACATATATTTTTGAAGTATTTTTGGCAAAAAAGGGCCGTAACTCCTAAATGACTAAAGCGATTTCCATGACTATCGAACTTGATCAAGATATTATGGTCACAAACATGTGTTTAAAGTTTGGTGAGGATTGGACAAACGGTTTTCAAGAATTAGATCGGAAACAATCTTCGGGACGTACGTACGTACGTACGGACAGACGTACGTACGGACAAGGGCAACCCTATATGCCGCCACTTTGTGGGGGCATAATAAATCCGTTTGATGGTGGTAATCATTCAATGGCGGCTTTATTGATAAATTTCCTCAATAAAACACTATGAAATTCACATCATCAGCATCCGGAAGTAGCATAACATACATGTATGTCTGAATCATTCAGCCGCTCTGTTCATAAATCTTGAGGTCAATACGTAGACTGGTACCCTGATTTACTTTTCCTCAAAAATATAAAGTTATACAGGTACGTGGCATATGGTTTTTAGTAAACATTAATAGTATTTGAACAATAAATACCAAAAATCGTGTTGTATTTATAAATGTGCTAAGTGCCATGCGATGATTAGTTGAAAAACTTTGTATTGAAAAGAAAATATCACGGAAACATGCAAATTATGTCGAAAAAAAGAACAGGAACCGACTTCGGAATACCAACATTGTATGCAAAGGATAACAATACTTTTTTTAAACCAAATTTCCTGGTTGTTTTCTTCTTAGACCACACGCTTTATTCGCTTTACGTATGAATTCACAAGACCTTTCGAATGCGCGACGGGCACCGCGGTTAGCTGATACTGGTTTCTTTCGGATAAAAGAGAAAGAGGGTACCAGTCTATCAATACAGAGCATTGAACGGAAAAATTTTGCTGCGTACTTTTCCAATATGTTTATATTCTTATTGCATATAATCTGACCGTATGCAAGAATATTCATGTAGTTTACCCGATTAACTCACTCGCTACGTATGAATTTCTTGTGCTTCATTAAAAGAACATACAGTTAGCTTGAATTGTTAGGGGAACTATTTTCAAATTCGCTAATGGCAATCCAATCAAAATACAGCGTATGAATACATTACGTCAGTGAACCCCAAGATGCGGCTTGAAAATGCAGACATCGCGGTTATGGCTATGAACTAGGCCACAAGTGCCCTAGTCCAAAAACTAGGTATGTTTATCAAGGATTGTTAGGTACTGCCTTGGAACAGTCAGTAAAATGTAAATTTACTGGGGGTTTAAACCAGTTTAAGTGCACAAATCTCATTCTTATTCCAACAATCCCAAATAAAGATAAAACGCAAAAGGTAAATCTTATCAAAGTATGCATCAATTTGAGGAAACTTAACAATAAAACAAATAATAATAAACTTATATATAGGTAACCCCAAGTACTTCTATGATTAGAGATCCCAACTCTATCTGTAAAACTTTACTAGCACACAAAATGGATTAAAACTAATGTAAAAAATAACCATGCTTTTAAAAAATAGGGATAAAAAGGAATAAGTAACTTTCAAAACAGATCAATAGAACGGTGTTTATTAAACAGTTTGAATAATATTTTCAACAAGCTTCTGACCTGATTCATAACATTGACTGCTGACTTGGTTAAAAGTTGATAGATAAAATCACCTTTACAAATCATTAAATACACTCAATTTTCTGGACTTTGGATACTGTATCTAATCAGGACTATCCCTTGTTCAACGCAGCTTGTGCAAAGCAGCCTGCCTGGTAGTATCATTTGACATTGTCCAATTTAGGTTGATTCACTTCTGAGTGTAATTTATGAGTAATAATGGCTGCCAACTACAGTAACTCTGTTTATGAAACTTCTGATTTGATTCATGACTTTGCCTGCTCTCCATGTAAAGATGATGGATTAAATAATGAGGCAGAGTTCTTCTGTGATGAGTGTAAGAAATATTACTGCAACAACTGTGTGAATCTACACAACAAACTGTTCAGAACACATACAGTGCTAGGAAGACAAGATGTGAGCAAGTGGTTGGGGTATGCAGGACTGAGCCCCATAGAGATATGTGACAAACATGGTGACAAGAAGCTTGAACTGCTCTGTGAGGACCATGATGAGCTTTGTTGCCTCATTTGTGTCTCTCTCACACACAGGTATGTATAAATAGAATATCTTACTTCCTAAATCTACTTTAGAACAACTTATAAACTGAACAAATCCTTCGGATATAGATATGTAATATTTTTGAGCATTTCTTTTATGTACCACTACTTACTTACAGTATTATACAGTGTAAAGGACTTACAGTATTATACAGTGTAAAGGACATACTTTTATGCCCACATGAAACAATGAAAATTTTGAGGGCTTCGAGGAGAGCGACTTTGGGTATATAATATTTATGTACATGGGATGTACTATTTAATAACCTTTTCATTTTTTTCAATTAAAAAAAAGTTCATCAAACAAATATGGCGGCTGCCTATTTAGATGTTTTCACTGCGTCCTATCTATGGTATTACGATTTTTACCCGATGTTTAATGTATGTTTGTGCCTGCGTCCTTTAAACAATTTAATACGGTATTATCAGGGTTCCCGCTGGCAATCGTCATTGTCGCCATTTGCGACAAAATCGCAAAAGTGGTGACAATTTTTCAAATTTGGCGAATTTATGGAGACAACGATTATTTTTGAAAATATTTTCTTAAAATGACGTAAGCATAGCCCATGTGGCCTGCATGATAATTAATTCAATCACTGTCACAAATCAAGCGCATCTGCTGGTGCAAATCCGATAATTAGGGCAAGCAGTCACGGCCCAGTGAACACCTTGCTAATTATTGCGAAATTTTATTTCTTTCAAGGATTAACAATGACATCCTTTAACTCTTATTAGCAAACCATTTTAAGATTTAGCTCAACAGCTTTGTTATTGCGTAATTAACGTGTTAGTTTTAAAAATGCAAATCATAGAAGTTTAGGTTGTCGGAGAGACAAGTGGCAATATTTTCACTTTTTTATTTATACACTTGTCCATATATTTGTCAATAGAATAACAATTTGCTTATATCTTGTGCTTTATTTACAACAATATTATATAATGTTCTGCTAATGAGCTACTAGTAATTAAATGCAATTTAAGGCTCTTAAAATGCTTAAACCCCATGAGCTTCAGGGGGCTGCCCTGGACCTGTAAGGGAGCCATTCGCGGCCCCTTAACCTCCTCATTTTAGGTGTATAATATGACAACAACTGGAATCATATTATTCACCTAAAATGATTCAAACAAAATGTCAAAATATTATACAGTTGTTATACAATTACAATAGAGCATATCAGTTGTAAAATAATTGTTTCAGAATGTGTCAGAGTATCAAACATATTCCTGACCTTGTGGATGGACTGAAGAAACAAACAGACTTCATAAAACTGCCAGCAGACGTTCAAAAGATTAACCACAGGCTTCAAGAAATCACCAAGAAAAGGACCCACAACAAAGAGTCCCTCAAAGTCTCTGGAAAGAAATTGCTTGCAGAAATCCAGTCACTGAGGAATCGAGTAAATGCCAAACTGGATGAATTGGAGAAAAAGACAAATGACATCTTACAAGACCAGCTTCATGAGGCAGATGATTTTCTACAGGACGACATTGACAAATGCACAAACCTCACATACAAACTAAAATCTTACCTAGAACCCATCCAATCCCAGCAAGATGACAACTCTTACATTGCGTACAAGAAATGCACGGACAAGATGAGAGAAGCAGAGAACCTGCTAAAGCAACTGTATGCCAAGCCTAACAAATCACTTGTATTTCATGAAGACCCCATGATTGAACAATTCCTTTCTGGATTGAACACACTAGAGACACTTGGGAAAATCTTTGATGAGAACTATGTGTATAAGGTGAAACACAGATCACAATACACAGCTAAAACCCAAAATGATAAAAGAGGTAGCGCAATAACCGGTATATTCCTAAAAACCGATATACGCAAAATAACCGGTATATGTGAGCTGCCTGGAGGAGAGATCCTCATAACGGACTACAACAACCAGAAAGTAAAGCTGCTGGACTCCCAGTACCAGGTGATAGACACATATAACCTCCCTAATTTACAAAGTCATATGTGTCACATTGCAGGAAATGAAACTGCTGTAACTCTAGGCTACAATGGTGTACACTTCATCACAGTGACAGGTAGTACACTGAGTGTAACAAGGAAGCTAACATTTCCACATTATTGTTATGGTATTTCCCACCACAATGGTAACCTCTATATAGGATCCAGCAAAGCAATTTACCAGTACACAATGTCAGGTCAGCTGGTAAAAAAGGTATATGAAGACAATAGTGCTGGAGTCACAGTGGGCAGATTCACAGTGAGCAGGGATGGCACCATCATCTACATACCTGCTTCATTTCACAACAAGCTGATCACCATTGACACAAGTGGGAACATTCTGTCAATTCTTAAGGACCCGGACTTAAAGAGCCCTACTGCAGTGTGTGTGAGTGATAGAGGACATGTGTTTGTCTGCTCTTCAAGATCCCACATAGTGACACAGGTGGACAAGGAAGGTAAACACAAAATTACCACATTGGTCACAAAGGTGGATGGACTATGTTATCCACAAGCAATATGGTTTTCAAGACAATCATGCAAACTGATTGTTGGAAGAGAAGGAGATAAAATTTCTGTTTTAGAGTTGGAGTAAAATGAGAAGTTACGATGGTAATACGGGATAATATCAGCTGATTTTACCGCACATAGCGCATAACGATGGGAAAAATGGGATGAATTTAAAACACCAAAATTTTTCAAATTGCATAAAGTGTATAATAATAAAGAGCACTATCAGCGGACTTCAATGCTCATTTGTTTCCAGCAGACGTGTTTTATGTGACAATATATTTTACCCATAGTTTTGGGACTTGCTACATATGTTTGAACTTTCATAGTGAAGAATTCGAGAATCAACTGGTTTAAACCTCGAATTTGCTAAGGCCAGCTACATGTATGTCAGATTGCTGACTTTGAATGACTGCATCATTCCTTTTAAAAGTTGGCACTTTTGCTCCGACTTGATTCATTCATTTGCAGGTGAGGACTGTATTAGGCCGTAAGAACTTTATCACTTTTTATGTAAGTTTTACTTCATTATTCATTCGTTTCACGTTGATGCTGGCTCTGATGAGGCTTATAGTTCTAATTCTGTAATTGTTGAAAATTATTGGGACAAGTAAGAGACCGTATGTGACTTTATAAGAAATTGACTGTGACTACATATGTAAGCAACTGTATTTGATGATTAAATGAAGTAATTTTATGTGACATTATATTAAAGTGACTGTTTGTGATTTTATATGTAAGTGACTGTGTTACTTTATATTGAAGTGACAGTATGTGATTTTATGTCGAAGTGCATGGTGTGACTTTATATTTAAGTGACTGTATGTGACATTATCTCCCAGTGACTGTATGTGACATTATGTCTAAGTGATTGTATGTGACATTATCTCCCAGTGACTGTATGTGACATTATGTCGAAGTGACTGTATGTGAGTTTATATCTAAATGACCTGTATGTGATATTATGTCTAAGTAACTGGTTGTGACTTTACATGTAAGTGACTGTATGTGACTTTATATATAAGTGACTGTATGTGACTTTATATGTAAGTGACTGTACGTGACTTTATATGTAAGTGACTGTATGTGACTTTATATGTAAGCGACTGTATGTGACTTTATATGTAAGTGACTGTATGTGACTTTATATGTAAGTGACTGTATGTGACTTTATATGTAAGCGACTGTACGTGACATCATATGTAAGTGACTGCGTGTGACTTAATATATAAGTGTGAGTGTATGTATTGATATAATAAATTATAACCAGAGTAATTGGTCTTGATTTCACTGTAGCCATTTGGTTATTTCATTACCACTGTGCCTAGTATAATTTCTGCCCTGCAAGCAGTCTGTAGTTAGATTCATAGCCCGGAATTTGTAAGCTGTTTAGTAATTAAAACTCTCAACCCACCTGAAATATCTGCTCTGACTTGCTCGATGTTTTTCCATGGCGTCAAGAGAACTCATGCCTCGATACTTCTTCAGACGTACTCCGTCCGCAAAGAAATACTCGCCTGGTACTTCTGATGTGCCAGCCAACATAGAACCCATCATCACTGTAGAATAGGTCATCAAGAATGTAAGAAGATGGTTATCAGAGAGATAGTAATCAGAGCATAGTTGGATAGTATTTATAGCAGATGGTATTTAGAGCATAATAGGACGGTCATCAGAGCAAAGGGTAACAAGAGATGTTTGTCAAACATTATGCCCCCCCCCCCCCCCAGAGCACCATGTTGTCAGGATTATATGGACAATTGAATGAAATGTGCATGGACCGAAATGACAGCTGATTTGTCACTGACATTGGATGCCGTTGAAGCAGTTTTAAGATTATGACCATTCAAAGTTTGAGGATAGAGTGTGTTATGACCATGAACTTTGACCTCAAAATCCATAGGAGTTATCAGCTGGTCACCAAAAATCTAAATGTCAAGTTTGAGGGCCATGGGTGCGTGCAGGCATTGACAAGTTATCACACAGACAAGCTTTTTTCGTTCAAGGTCACTGTAACCTTGACCTTTGACCCAATGACCCCTAAAATTGTAAGGGGTCATCTACGGGTCAGACACAGCACCAAGTCAATTTTGAGGGCCATAGGTGCAGGCATTGTTGAATTATCACTTGAAACATTTTCGCATTCAAGGTCACTGTGAACTTGACCTTTGACCCAATGACTCATAAAGTCAATAAGTGTCATCTCCTTGTCAGGCCCAACTTCCATGTCAAGTTTGATGATCATAGGTTCAGGCATTGTTGAGATATCACCGGGAAAAGATTTGTTAACTTTTTTGTGTTAAAGGTTACTGTGACCTTGACCTTGGCCCGATGACCCCAAAAGTCAAGAGAGGTCATCGACTGGTCAGGCCCAACCTTCATGTCAAGTTTGCTGACAATAGGTCCAGGAATTGTCAAGTTTGCTTTCAAGGTCACTTTGACCTTGACCCCTTAAATCAATAGGGGTCAGCTACTGGTCAGGCCAAACCTCCAAGTCTAGTTTGAGGGCCATGGGTGCAGGCATTGTCGAGTTATCACATGGACAACTTTTTTACCATTCAAGGTCACTGTGACCTTGACCTTTGGCGTGATGACCCCAAATACAATAGAAGTCATCTTCTGGTCAGGTCCAACCTCCAATTCAATTATGAGGGCCATGGGTGCAGGCATTGGCGAGTTATCACTCGGGACAACCTTTTACCATTCAAGGTCACTGTGACCTTGACCTTTGGCCCGATGTGCCCCAAAAACAATAGGGGTCAGCTACTGGTCAGGCCCAACCTCCAATTCAATTATGAGGGCCATGGGTGCAGGCATTGTTGAGTTATCACTCGGACAACCTTTTACCATTCAAGGTCACTGTGACCTTGACCTTTGACCCAATGAGCCCCAAAAACAATAGGGGTCAGCTACTGGTCAGGCCCAACCTCCAAGTCAAGTTTGAGGGCCATGGGTGCAGGCATTGTTGATTTATCACTCGGACAACCTTTTACCATTCAAGGTCACTGTGACCTTGACCTTTGACCCGATGAGCCCTAAAACAATAGGGGTCATCTACTGGTCAGGCCCAACCTTCATGTAAAGTTTGATGACAATACGTCCAGGAATTGTTGAGTTATCACTCGGACAAGCTTTGGTCTACCGACGGACCGACCGACCGACCGACATGCCTGTGCAAAGCAATATACCCCTCTTCTTCGAAGGGGGGCATAATAATCAAAGTGCAGTTTGGTGTGCATCTTAAGTTGCCTGGACGGAAAAAGGAGGATTATCATCATACGTTTATGTACCTTCTAAACTACAAGTTCTTTGGATTTTTTCTAGCTGTAGGTGATTCAAGAGGATGAAGATGAGCCTTGTTGAGATAACCCACTGTTAATATTTCTCTGTCAACTATCACAGACACACTGTATTGTAAACATTCAAGTGTTCAGCAACTAATGCTACCAATCATGAATCCCAAAATGTAATATCTGTAAGAATGCAAGTATTCAAGAACTTAAATGCTACCAAACATGTTTATCTGGAACATTACAGCAGGGAACACAAACCTGTAGATGCTCCGAGTGACAGCGCCTTTTTGAGATGTCCCACTGTTGATATTCCTCCGTCTGCGATCACAGGCACACCGAATCTCCGCGCGTATTCAGCCACTTTGTAAACAGCTGTTGCCTGTGGTCTTCCTACAGCCATTACTGAAACATAAACATGTTGTGAAAATATTTGCAAATATAAAATTAAAATGTAGTGTAACAGATTCAACTATTGTCAACAATTTTCAGTTGTTGCAAGCTATCTGATCAGGAACTATCATGACATACATGTAATACAGTGAAACTGCGTTCCCTCTAACAAGCGGTCGTTCGAGAACCGACGTTCCCTCGAGGTCGGAGCTTGGTCGCGAACTTTTTTCCTTCTATTTTCATATAAAATATACCCACGCTGCCTCGAAACCTAATTATGTCCAGCAGTCGAGCAATATCCTCGGTCCCAAGTACACAAATCATGCACAAAACCTTATGGCCTCCTCGAGGACATAATTTCACACTTTTTCCCGAACCCGTGTTCCAAAATAAACAAACAATTGCTAGGTGTTAAAATTTTTGGCAAGTTGTAAAAATTGCAATGACAGTTGAAAGGCAATTTGATAAGGTGTGAAAAACCGTTTTTCACTGTTAACGCATGACCGATATTAGTTGATATGGGCATTTGAGATGATAATTATGAGAAGTTAACGCTTTAGATGTGGTCAGAAGGTTCTTTGAATTCACTGCCGATGCTGACCGTGATCTTCAGACGGTCTGTACGCTGTCATGTCACATTACGATTGAACAGTTTCGCGAAACCGACAAGATGCGCCAATCATCAATCCTTGATTTTGCGTAACTTAAATCTGACTAATGCCAGAATATGTACTGTCATTCAAATGTTGCTTGTTACGAATATGTGCTTTTTTGTTAAAATAAACATTTCTATTTATTCATTTATTGTTTTTTCTTTTGCGTTTTACATTTAGTTTACGTCAACCTTTGAACATATTAGCGATTTCCACAACGCAACACATAATCGGTGTCTTAGTAAACAGTCTGTTTGACGACTTCAAACTTAAAATACACTGAAAGATATTTCATATCAAACTGGAAAATTGAAAATCGGGTCGTTCGAAACATCGGTTCCCTCGAGGTTTTGGCTCGGTCCCTGGCGACCTCGAGCGATCGCAGTTTTACTGTATTGCAAGCTACCTGGTCAAGATCTTTTTTGACAACGACACCATGCCTATGACAAAAAATTCTAGTTTTTTTCTTTTGCAAAAAGGAGACAAGTATAAAATCAGGGATGTGATTGACCTGGCAACTGGAGGGCTGAAACCATTTCGGCCATGGGTTCTCGGGGCACTTTTGGGATCAAAAGCACACTGCCATAGAAGAAAAACTGGCTTTTTAAAAGCTCTTTTGAGGGTTCTTCTGACTTTAAATTTGAAGCTAACTGGAATATCAACTCTCACAACCAAAAGCACTCTAGTAACTTTTTAAATCAGCTGAAAAATAAAATAAAATAAAAAATTCATTTTTTTATTATTTTTTTTTTTTAGGGGGGGGGGGGGGTCCCTGGGGCTATTAGATCCGTAGAATTCCGCGAATCCACGGACAAATCACATCCCTGGAAATGGAATTCAACAGCAGATTTTAAATCAGATGCAAAACTTTGAAAAGCCAAATGTATTATGTTTGAAAGTTGGAACCATAATTGTTAATTCAGACTGCTTTTAACCAAGGCTTAGTTACAATTATTACTCTGTCTTTGACTACCTTCTCTCATACCTTCCTGTGTAATACAGATGGAGCCACTGCCCATCCCAACCCTGAGGCCGTCCACTCCAGCATCTATGAGATTCTTTGCTTGGGCTGCTGTGACAACTAAAATAAGGATGATTCTTTTTTAGTGACAATTGATCTGTTAACGTGCTGAACAAGGTATGCTTTTCTTTTGAAATAATACTATTTAGCTTTACTGTGGTGGTGCCAGAGGGGCAACCATGCTGGAGAAGTTAGTTTCCATCCTTGTTTAAACTATACTCTTCAAGGGATATCACTGCTTAGATGAAGTTCACTTACTCGTACCTATTCATTACCCCCTAAGAAAAGTGTTCACCTACCATTACCCTCTATGAGCAAAGTGTTCACCAACCATTACCCCCTAAGAAAAGTGTTCACCTACCATCACCCTCTATGAGCAAAGTGTTCACCAACCATTACCCCCTAAGAAAAGTGTTCACCTACCATCACCCTCTATGAGCAAAGTGTTCACCAACCATTACCCCCTAAGAAAAGTGTTCACCTACAATTATCCATATGAACAAATTGTTCACCAACCATTACCCCCTAAGAAAAGTGTTCACCTACCATTACCCCCTATGATCTGTATGTCTGGGTATTGCTGTTTCAGGGATTTAATCATCTCTATCTGGTACGTGGAGTTGCCTTGGGATGAGTCCTGAATATATAATACATAAAATTTGTTATCGCTTAATCATAATAACAGATTATTATTTTTGAAAAAGATGCTACTATGCCCGTCCCCCGCCCCAAAATATGGTTACAAATCCTATTATAGAAATGTCCGAGGAATTAGGGCACACATTTTCGCAATGTGTATTAAGTCAATATTTTTCCTTGATGTGAAAAAGCTTTAGAGCTATCATAGATGATTTAGATAGTCATTGATACAAATTGTATTTTAAATGAGATTCTCACCGACTTCTGCAAGGACCGCTGCGATCGTAATTTATAGTGGCTGGCGAAAAGCAATCAGACGACAAAAAGTGAAACAGTGTTGTTACTTATTTGCTTAATGCTACTACAGTGGATCAACATTGAACTGAAAATCTTGAATAAACAGATATATTTATACGCATAATCAGTCTATCACATTTCTTTCAGACTGTAGTTAATCAAGCGTGTCACTGTTGATATCCTATAGAATTAGGGCAAACTAGGTTAATTTATTCGGAATATTAATGCTTTTTCAGATTAACAATGACAAATTCATTTATAATATGATGATAATGAACTTTCATAGCGAAAGTATGACAAATGAGAAAAAATTAACACAGACAATTTTCCCCCTCAAGGATATCCCCTAGCTACAATAGGATGTCTCCTGGTAGTTAAGTTGTGGTATGACAAACACTCTTTGTGTGTTATAAATTCGGGGGGGGGGGGGGTGTACTGATAGCCATTTTGGACTGAAAATTGAAAAAAAAAAAATTTTGGTCCAAACTATTTGCCATTTTCTGTAACTGTTATCGGTCCTGCAAAGTCAAAATTTGGCCACACCGGCAAATTGTCAGTTTTTAGAAGCCTGGTATCTATATAACAAAGGCTGAGGCGAAGGAATTCATCCTGTTGATTTTTGTTCTTTAATCAAATCATTGATTCAACACATAAAACACCGATTAAAGAAAATGCCCAGTTAAGAGTCTCGATTTTTAAACTTTCTTTACTGTGTTAATACAATGTTTGGTTGCAGTCAAATCTTTACAATTTATAACAGTACAGTATATGGAGTTTGAAAACAATACCTCAAAGGCTTTTCTAGTTATGCTCCAGATAAATTAAAATTAACAATAGGCAAGAATTATGCTCCTTTCTATTATTAAAGCTGATTTCCATTATGCATACTTACTATGACAAGGAAGTCTGCACCAGCTTGGACCAACGCTTCTACTCTCGGTTTGTCCGTCTCGTGAGTACTGACTGCCGCCCCTACCAACAACTGTTTTTTGTCATCCTTGGATGCTAGTGGGTACTCTCGATTCTTTTTTGTGTCTGTCCGGGCTATCAACGCCACCAGTTCGTTACTTTCATTGATGATTGGAAGCTTTCCTCGAATCAAAATCAGAGGTGGAAACAAGGACGGACCAATCACAGACAACATAAGTATCTTCCATGGCTGCTTGCGTAAGATAGGTTCATCCCAACTCTAGTGTAGGGTGTTTTACAGAATGAGGTTTACAGAATTTCGGCAGAAGACCCTGCATGAAAGTTGGGATGAACCTATCTTACGCAAGCAGCCATGGAAGATGCATTTTCTCCCACATCAATTAAACAAAATAAAGTATAAACATATTCTTTTCTCTGGAACTCTTATGTGCATAGTGAAAATAATTTGCGTATAGATATATATGTAATAATTGGTGGTTGTCATAGATATGCTCATAGTGATTTGTTTTATGTAAATAGTCAAATCGTTCTGAATTTTTTTTTTTAGGAGAGTGCAGCATTATTTAGTGCCATTTGAAGCGAGAAATGATTCATTTGGATTTTGAATATTGCCAGAAGACAAGGTTTTCATGGTGCTACAGACAACACAACAAGAAAGGTAACTGCATGGTGACAATAAAAGTAGTTCCATACGGTTTTTTTATCTTTGCCCATGGGCAAAATAAGGATTTCCAGCATGGCCAAATATTTTGATCTACTTCTCTTGTGGGAGAAAAAGATGTCTTTCAAACACTGAATAGAGTTTATAAGCCTCAGGTTAAGTCATTTTCTTGCATGTTTGTAGTTCTGTCTGCAAATTAACCAGTCATTTGAAACTACCAGAATTACCCATTATGCGAACAGTCTCAGGCCTCAGTCTGGACTCAAGACTCAGAAAAAATTTCATCCAAACTGTAGCATACGGCATTTTGCGGAAACAAGGTTTACAGAATCAAACTTTAAAGAATTTCCGCAGAAGACCTTTCGTGAGGGTTGGGATGAACCTATCTTACACTAGCAGCCATGGAAGATGCATTTATAAATATATTTGTAAATAATAGTAAAATTTTCACTTAGAAATGTAATTCATTCAAGTTAACCATCAATGCTCTGCTATTGGAGAAGAGTTACAATACAATGAAGATCAGCAGTTTTGAGTTTTCAGTCTGGACTCAAGACTTGAGGGTGTTCGTAATGGGCCAGGGACCTGTACTTGTAAGCCTGTGATGGGCTCGGTGAAGAATAACACCACTACGAGACTGAATATGAACAATCCTGACACTTTCTACAACTAGCAATTATTTTGCGGACTAACGCCTTTTCAGGAGTCTGGTACCTTTCTTGCTTTTCTGGAGAATGAGATTGGCCTCTTTGAGAGTAACACCTGATGGAGCACACACAAGCTCATCAAATGGGGTCATCACCTGGAAAAGTAAATGAATATTTTGTTCACTCATACAGTTACAGGGATAATAACAGGTCGTGAAAATTAACTTCGAGAATAAGGGAGTCAGGCTCTAAACAGGTTTAGGGGTTTAAGACCCCTGTTGACGTCTGTTGATCTGTGAAGTTGCATCACTAGAAGTCACTTGCATCGTGACCATATTGCATGAAACGGAAGGTGGTAGGAGATGTATCTCATTATGCAATGAGAAGAGATACAATTACACTGATCCCCAGTATTTAATTTATTTAATATCATTTAAGGTTTCTTTAAAATATTTCTTTACAAAGGCACTTGAATTCTACTGTGTGATACAGAATCAGAAAACACAAGTGTGTACTACGGAAATTATTTCTGGTGCCCATTTTTCTTATTGAAATAATGCATTTTTAGACGAAAATAGTACGTAATAAATTTTGTTAAAACATATTCAATACAAAATGGTTGAATTGTGTAGAAAAAAATTATTCTTATCATCTAAGAAGTAAATTCCAAAATTAAGTTCATTAAATTTCTCAAATTGGTTTAACTGTTGAGAAAAAAATCATCTTTAAAGTTATCTCAAGATTAAAGTTCCTTTATTTTCCTGCTCAAGAGAATGTGGGCTAAAGCAATCCCTATCCCTAGTGATGTTTTGATGATGATTAATAAACAGAAAAATTGATTAGTTGGAAATCAAAAAAGCGACAATTGATTGTATTTGATCATAATCGATCCTCGATTCAACTTCTTCTTCGTCTTGTTATTTGTGTTCAGTTTATTTACATCAATTATTTTTTATTTATACATTCGGTGTTCAGTTGTTATCGTTAGCAATATCGCCAATAGCAACAACAACATTATTTTTCATACATACACTAATCATAAGCATAGTTAGAAATTAAGAGTTATTGTACAAGAATAAAACTACATTTAATTTAAAGTATTGTCAAAAAACAAATCTACTATCGATAATGAGTTACATGAGTGGAACCAATTATCGATAGTCAAACTGGAACCAATTTCCAACACTACCTACCCCTGACACAGACGTCTTGTGGTCCTCGGATGATAAGAAGTCGATGTCACGTTGAGTAACCAAGCCCACAAGTTTACCACCCATGTGACCATTTTCTGTTATGGGGATTCCAGAAAAACCATAATGCTTCTTGGCGTCCATGACGTCTTTAACTGTGTGGTTGGGTGACATCACAACAGGATCAACAATGAAGCCTTGCTCATATTTCTGTAATAATACAAAACAAAATACAAATGTAGTCTGTATTTTTTTCTGATAACAATTTAAAGAAATAGAAATATCTAAATTGTACCAAATGTCTTGGCATGTAATTTCTAAAAATGATACAAAATGCCATCATTTTCCCCTATTGATTAGGGTAAAAAACACACAACATTTTATCTTTTAGACAACGCAACCCTCAGGATATTCAACCTTTAATTAAAAACATACTGAAATGTCATCCTAGGCTTTTGTGACTTGTTTCTCTTTTGACTGGACTTCCCAAAATAGCCCGAAACAAAACACTGATAGTTGAATGACCACAATTGTCATTGCTAATTCAGATGGTTGACATTTACTTAACTTTTTGTTAAAAGCGAAATATACACATTAAAAACCGAGAGCTTCAGAAGCAAATGCCAAATCTTGCCACAATAACTGGCTAACATTCAAGGTTTAAATTGCAGACATCCTTGTACGCAACTATAGAGACACAACAATCAAAGCCATGACAGAATGTACATGTTGTAACTTGACATTTACAGCTTCAACAAACAAGAGTTGTTTGTCAAACAGTAGGCCTCCTGCCTACTGCTTTGTCGGAAACATGTGGTAAATGGAATAAAGGTTTATTATAAGAAAAAAATTATTGATGGTTGCACAAGTTATAACGAAAATGAGCCCAGGTTGAACTTCAAGCTGCAGACAAAAGTTTTCATGAGCAGGTTGACCTTTCACCTACTGACACTCCAGATATGGGGCAACCTAGTCCAGGGGGACCTTAAACTTTAGTGTCTGAGTCCTAGGTCAAACTTTTCTCAAGTTATTGTGTAAACAAACTTCTATAAGGGTATTGACAATACCTCAACCTATCGCTACAATATAAATAGGGTTCATCTACTGCAACCTACCCCTGACTTATGGTCAAACCATTCATGATTTCTATTGCTGACAAAACTTGGTCTACCATCAATCCAACTGAATTGTCATTTACAAACCAATATGCACCTTATTCCAAAAGGGGTTATAAAAAAGAGCAAAGTTGGAACAAGAATTGAATCTCTGAATCTCTCTCACCTTCACTTTGCGTACTTCATTAGCCTGGAAATCCACTGAACAGTTGTGGTGAATGACACCAACACCCCCACACAACTGTAATAGAAATAAAGAGATAATACTATTATACCAACTGTTTTAATATTGAGAAGATAAAATTTTCACTATTTGTTGCAAATCAGTCAGGTCAGGAGTCAAAAAATGGCAACAGTTCATAGCTTCGTTTTTTCTGACATGAACACAATGGCGTCACAAAAAGGTCATTTTGTTGATAGGTTGCTTATTTATTATAACTTGGAAAATTATAGCTTGTAAACCTAGGAAGTGCATCCGGAAAAAATTCACTTACAGCCATAGCAATGGCCATCTGTGATTCTGTGACGGTATCCATTGGAGATGACACAAGTGGAGCCCTCAAGGTGATACGCTTTGTCAAAGCTGATGTCAAATCCTGTACAAAACAAAACAGAATTGTGTGAAAGAAATCATTAAAATATTTAACAGATGACAATTACAGTAAGTTATGTACTAAGTAGATGTTTTTTAATGGCACAAATTTCGTAATTATTATTTAATATTAATTTGAATAAGTCCATAACATTTAAGAAATTGCAAACACTGAGTAAATAATTTGTTTATCATGTTCGTGCTATTTATCAGCAGAGAGTAACAGATATCACCAATTATCTAAATAATCAATGAACTGATATCGGACTGTTTCCAATCCATGGTTTATATGTGATAATGCCAACATCTGTTTGTGTTTCTTGGTTTCAAGGGGAATAATTAGACAAATATTTAAGCAAGAGTTGTGGAACCTTAACTAGCATGTTGGCAGAGAACAATTTGTACCAAGTTATACAGTAATACAGTCATTGAAATTAGACTTTTGGATGAACAAGGCCGAATTCTTATAATTTTGCTTGGCATCAAATTTTTGAACAAGCCCTGAGCACTACATAAAATTCAGCTGCACTTACAATCCGACTTGTTTTGGCAGTCTGAATTGATTTATTATTGATTTATTAGCAGCTCTTCTGAATATAAACTTGTTTTTACAAGGTAATATTCCTTCTGTTCCTCAATCAAAAACACTGACATTTGACAAGTCTCTTAACCATGATGTATTTTATGCATATTTTCTGAAAATCTAAAAATGGTATTAGTAACAAATATCAAGTTTTTGTTTACATTATATCATTGTTTTTTGACTGAAAATTAAAGCAATTAGAAATTATACCACTTTTGAACCCAATCTACCGCTTTTGAGACCTAAAACTACCTCTCTGTCAATACCTGATAAAAATACTGACAATATTTGTCAATAAGTCATGTATTTGATTTTCTTAGCGCTAACTTGCCAATGACCGTCTGCTTCAAAAGAAACAATGTTTAAAAACGTATGCCTTGTTTGAACAATTCAAGTATCAATTGTTTTTGTTGTATTATAATTTAACATAAGCCTGACAACATTTTATATCATTCCTTCTATTGAATTTTAACGTACTTTAATTATTGACCAGTGTCTTCTCTATGTACATTCTGATTGGTTGACGTTCAATAACTCTGCCTACTTGCGATGTTTCTATAAATGGATGACACACGACCCAATTATTTGATTAGTAGATTACTGATTATAAACTTAAAACTGCAATGTTTTGATGTGTCATAATGAACAATTAGCACCCTGATTAGCGTGAATTACCGTTAATCTAAGCCAGTGATGACGGTTGTGTGCCTTATCATGCGCTGATCTGTGACAGATCAGGAGACGGCGACATGACCATTGAAATACTTTTAGGGCGTAACTTTGTGATAAACAACGATTTGAATGGCCAGAAGGGTGCAAGAGGGCGGGAAAAATATGACAGGTTGTGTTAAAAGGGGCAACGGAGCGGGGTCAAATAAGGGCAGGGCCGGCCGCCCTTCCATTCCGCATTAGCTAAAACACTACACCATAATTTGATGGCCATAGCCTAGACTGGCACTTAAGGTCATTAAACTTTTTTCATTGGTATCTGGGCCAAATGGACTGCTAATCTGGACAGTATGGTCTTGCGGGGTCTAAGCATCTTTCAATTTTGGCAGAATGGCCTGCCAATCAAAAGCATATTTTCCGGAACTAATCAACGTTGGGCTATATCATTTGTATACATCTCAAAAATTAACACACCACCAAGGCTATGTCAACACATAATTAAGACTTTCAGACTTTAAGAAAGATAAAACATGATATGTTAGGTTTCTTACCACTTCAGTCGATGCAAAGTCAATAAACCCAGGTAAAATCAAGAAATCACTGAAAACAGATAAAAATGCTGAATTATGAATTATCAGATAGTATGTTAAATGAACTTGCTTAAAGAATAAATTACTTCTATATATATATATATATATATATATATATATATATATATATATATATATATATATATATACCGCACATGTTCCTCATATTTAAACAAATACGTGTTGCACTGAATGACCTCAATTGGTTTTCGTAAACAACTGCGTTAAAAAACTTAAAATACACTCATGGCACTCAATTTTGGCTGTTTACATTCTTCTACAACAACTCACTTGTACGTAAATCCATCTCCGTGAGAAAAAAGTTGAGCCCCTGTCAAACCATCATCCGGTACGTACCCGGCTCCTCCCGTTATCAGATAGTCTGCCATTCTTAAATATTGAAAACAACGTGGTTACGACCCAGCTGTCAATTTTTGTTTTGGCAATGGCGGGAACCTGCCTCGTTCTGGATGCAAATGTCCTCACTAGCCTTAAATTATTCGGTAAAAAATATGACTGTGGCGTAGCATCCACAAATGCAAGAGGGTGACATACGGTACCTGTACATTCGCTATAAACACGATTTGTCGACTAATATCAATTTATGATACTTACAAATCAATAATTCTAATGGTGTTGCCACTGGCCTTCTTTCGCGATTGCTAATTGTAACAATGTTACTAATAAACTGGACCACAGGCAGCAGTTACGTTGACAGGACCTACCCTATGGCCACCCCCCTCTAAAATGGGAAATTGTTTAAATACAAGGCCGCATGATATGGAAAGCCATTACCGAACATTCGTATTTCAAAATCTCAGGTTAAAGTTGTGTAAAATATCGGTAAAATATCGGTGAACAGTGTAAGTGCATCGGCGTAGCTCCAATAGGCACGGTAGGCCCGGGCCTACACATCGTTTCCAAAAATGAAAAATACAAAAAGTCCAAATCTGCTATAAAAACTGAAAGGTAAGGGGGTGACAGCTTATGCCTACTTTACATTCAAGTTAACTAAGCATTGTTTTTGCAAACAAGTTTAGTGCCTTTTTTTTAAAGACAGTCGAACCGTTTTACAAATCGATTCGATAACATTTTTACAACAACCGGCAAGCGCGTGATTTCAATGAGCGTCTGTTTAACTCGGTTTTGTTTACAATATAAGTTTCGAAGCGGCAGCATATTTTGAATATCATTCAACATGTTTCCCCCTTACCCCGACCCTGGAGATTCCGATGGTTCGTGGAATGATGAATTCAAACTCAGACTTTTATCACAGAAGTGGGAGTTGGTCAGTGATTTTAAATTTCCATCGAGGTACGTGTGGCTGACAGATCTTTAATCGGAAAAGTTTCGAAAATTTCGGACAAAAATAAATTATTATTGTCTTAGTTTATCATAGAACAAATGGTAGGAAGGAATTTCATTATACACAATGTAACCTTAATATTTGATATTTTGCATTTTTCTGCTGTATGGATATATTATGTTTGTAGTTACTTCTTAGTTTAAAGGGACGATACTGTACACAAAATTGGCTCCAAAAAAGTGTTTTCTCTGTAACGAATCTCAGGACAATTATTTAATAAAATGTTTTACTCTTTGATATCATAATTGTAAAGAAAATACCAAAATGTAAAAAAAAAATCGAGTCGGAGACAGGGTTCGAAACGGTGTCGCCAAAATTGCAGTCCAGCGATGTATCCACTGTGTTACAAAGGCTTACCTTTAATTCATGGAATATTTAAGCTATACCTAACTTGGTAATATCACGTGAAAATATCGACTAGCCAATACGCATAAGAATGAACTGTAATAGGTATACGTACCTAGTAGTTTTTTTAATGGAAAAATACGAAAATAAACTGCTAAAATAAATTAATTGTTAACTACATGTACGTGGTACTTCAGTAAGTTAGTTTCAATGCATTGGACACATCGATACCAAGTTTATGTCAGTTTTTGACAATTTTCTCATCATACGGTGTATAAAACTTAAATAAACTTATGCCAATTTATGTAAACACGGTACGACGACCCACCAAAGTGTGGAATGTACCTATTTGGAAGAAGAAGAAGAATAACGCTACAGTACACTATTCTACAGTTCATAAATAATCAATCCCTCCGTTCCTTTTATCACAATGGCCTATTCACTTTTTCATCCGTCACGAAAAATGTATAAATATATACTGCTCAGTACTATGTTTTACTGTTACTTTGCCCTTCCGTTCGTCCGTCAGATCGTCCGTTCGTTCACTCATCTATTCATCTATGCATCCGCATACATGCCCGTCAATACAATATTTAACGATTTACTGTCATTTTTTTCTATATTCTATGGCATACTACTGCCGTAAGTTAACTTGACTGTGTTTGCGAATTGTTTCGTGTTAACCATTTAATTTTCGCGTTAATTATCTAGCTATCTAGTTAATATTCGGGATCCTTTTTTGGTAAGATAGATATCTTATCTAGTTAACCAGTTATTATGTTACTTATTAATTGGTATTCTCAAATCATAACTAGATAACCAGTTACTGCTAAAAGCCAAAAATGCATTAATAGAGAAGTGGTAATACGAATCTTATCATTACCAGTTATTTTGTTACTTATTAAGTGAAATTCACAAACCATAAGTAGCTAACCTGTTAATGGTGTTCAACTAAAACAGGTAACAGGTGGGAGTCCTGGGCACTTTCAAGCCAGGTTTTAGTTTAGTGATATTTATGTTACCGAAAAAGTTTCGCGAATATTAACTAGATATCTAGATAATTATCGCGAAAATTAAGTGGTTAACACGAAAAATATTGCGAACGTTCATAGGTTATCTTACGGCAGTTATATGCTACCATAGTATTCTGCTATGCATGTTATGTTGTATATTTATAATGCTTCATGTCATTTTAGAAATATTGGCGGTAAGGAGAGAAAGTTTAATGCTAGCTGGTTGTCCGAGCACACATGGTTACGCTACTCCCTGAAGAAGGACGCTGTGTTCTGTGCTTGTTGCCTGGTGTTTTCAAAAGGTGAGAAGGAAAAGACGTTTATCAGGACCCCTGTTAACGACTGGAAGAACTTTTCGAAACTTGTCAAAACGCATGCATCGTCTGCAAATCACAGAGGTTGTTCAGTTCTTGCTGAAAATTTTGTTGATGTATCCACTGGTAAAGCTCTCTCCATTAATCAGCAATTGTCATCGTCTATTAAATGCACAGTGGAGCGAAACAGGCATGTGCTGTATGAAATTATTGAAACCTTGGTTCTCCTAGGAAAGCAGAACATTGCTGTAAGAGGACATACTGAGGACAGGAGTAATTTTATGGCAATTTTGCAGTCCAAAGCAAGGAATGACGAAATTCTGGCAGATCATCTGGCAAATGCTCAATCAAACGCAAAGTACACTTCGCCGGACATTTAAAACGAACTGTTGGGTATCTGTGCCGATCAAGTTGTCAGTACAATCATATATGACTGTAAATTGTCCGGTTTCTTCTCTATTATGGCTGATGAGGCAACTGACTGTTCAACAAAGGAACAACTTTCTGTTTGCGTTCGTTTTGTTTCAAGGGTAGAAGAGAAGCATGTCGTTCGGGAACAGTTTTTAGGGTTTGTCACTTGCAAGTCTATAAAGGGAGTATATTTGGCACAAGGCATACTCGAATATCTGCAAGGCACCGGCTTAGATATTTTGAAGATTCGGGGCCAGTGTTATGATGGCGCAGGAAACATGGCGGGCAAGTACAATGGTGTTCAGGCGCTCATCCGTGAAAGATTACCACTCGCTCACTACACCCATTGTAAGTCACATTGCCTAAACCTGTCATTGGTCCACAGCTCCAAACTTCCATGCGTCAGGACCATGATGTCTACAGTGCAGGATATCGCCTTTGCGTTTGACTACTCTGCGAAACGCCTCACAACATTTGCAGATGAACTGTCAGAAGACGTTGTTACAAAGCAATCGATGGAAGGCCGACAGAAGTTGAAGACCTTGTGTGAAACAAGGTGGATGAGCAGGGCAGATGCGCTTCGTACATTCAAGAATGCCTACCGCGTTGTCGTCCATGCGCTCGAAACTCTGCAGGAAAATGGTGACGTCAAAGCCAGCGATCACCTCAACGCTATTCTGCAGTTCCAGTTTATTGTTACTCTTGTGGCAACAGAGCACATCTTGAGCAATCTAGTAGGACTTACAGCAGTTCTTCAAGCGGTAATAGTTTGTGCTTATTACTACGTGCGACTTAAGTTAATATGAAAAAAAAGATTTTAATGGAAAAAAATCCCACAACAAATACATAAATAAATAATAACTTCATGAATTTCAGAATTATTCTCAGAACAAAACGTGTTGCATCCTTTAGATTTATGTATGATAATTTATAAATAAAAGTAAATCTTCAGGTAAAAAGTATCTGTCTGTTTTCCTTTCCTTTACATACACGATGAAACAGTGAATTTATGCATAAACATAATATATACTTATCTCATTTACATCTAGGTGGACATGGATCTCTTGGAGGCAATCGAGCAAACGAAGGTGGTCATGCAGATATATCAAGCTGAGAGGGATGACCCCCTTGTATGGGATGCCCTTTATCAGGAAGCTGTGACCGTAGCTGACGAGTTCCAGGTACATGTGTACACATATTACCTGTATTTGCATGTTGATTTCATGTGGTTGCCGATAAATATATGTATTGATATACTGGTGCATACAGCAAAGCGTTTTAACGCAATAATTTACAGTTCAACGGAACACCATGATAAAAACGTATTTGTAACAGTTCGAAATGCATCGTGTTTTTTCCAGATTGCAGACTGATAATTTAAAAAAAAATCTGCTAGCTGCTTTTATATTTCGATTTAAATATAATAAGATCCAGATATACTTGGTAAACTTCTATTAGGTATTTTGCATTCTTCTACCGAATGGTTTAATCGATTCGGCAATTAACGATATCGATCGAATGTTTTATTTTTGTTTTACCTAGATTGACCCAGCAGTGCCACGACAAGCAGCCAGACAGAGGAACAGGGCGAACTATGATGTACAGGACCCGAGTCGGTATTGGAAGGTCTCCGTCTTCTACGTTTTTGTTGACCACTTGCTTCAAGAAATGGATACTCGTATCCTAAAGAATGAAGAGCGCTTCCAGGCTCAATGGTTAATTCCAACCAAATTTGAAGGTCTCCTGCCGGCCAATGTGGACAGGATCTACGAGGCCTATGAACCAGACCTGCCCAAGACTCGGCAAGAGTTCAGCGAGGAAGTAAGCAGGTGGAATCTGCGATGGCAGCTGAATGATGCAAAGCCTTCGACACTGCTGGCGACACTCAACAAGACATCGGAGGCAGCTTATCCCTGCATATACATTATACTGCAAATACTGCTGACCATGTCTGCCACATCCGCCTCATGTGAGCGCTCCTTCAGTTCCATGAGGCGTATCAAGACATACCTTTGTTCTACAATGACCGGCGAGAGGCTATCCTCACTTTTCGTCCTCCATATTCATTGCGATGTTGCGATAAACATAAATAAAATTAAAATGCATGACTTGGATTTCATTTAAAGACACTCGATATATCATCGTAAACAAAACCAACTAGACACGCTTGTTTAACCATTAAATACATATTTTCTATTTTGAAGCTTTTTGACAATGCTAACATGTAATATCAAAGCTTTGTATTTCAGTTCTCTTACTGAACATTATACGTAAGACAAAAATAAATTTTAGTCAAGTGCATTATGAAGCTATTTTTGATGACTAAAAAGGCTCCAGATATACGCCAAATCCCACCATATTGGATCTATAGTTTAAAAAAATCTAGGGGGAGGTCCCCCGAACCCCCCGTACTAAGTGGGCCTATACTTAGTAATAGGCCCAGCTACGCCCCTGAAGTGTAAACAATATCAGTACACTGTACAGTATTGATGAACAATAATCAATTCAATAAATCAAGTGATATTTGAAAATGTTAAATCAGACCATGAAACAGTGATACCCTTACAGGTATTAAAAAGCCAAACAAACCAAGTGTTTATGGGACCGGCGCACCGTAATCACACCGTATCACAAGCATGTGAATCTCAAACGTGTGTCCACTTAAAAAGTAATATTTAAAACGCTCTTCTAGCTTAACGGGTACTCCCCATGTCATGTTCAATACATGTACGTCTAAATATAAACGGAATTGAACACACGTTCATGCACCGGACCTCGAAATGCACGAGGAAACGGGACATGATCCACTATTCATGATGCCCTGTAAATTTATACATGTGTATTTCAGACTCAAAAATAGTTCATATAATGTCATTTTAAAAGTCGACAATAAATAGTCTTACTTGTTGTGAGTAGAGCTCCCCATTGATTGTAGACGATCCGCGCACCTCCTGCCGACCGACTGAAATCCTTCAGTTGGAGTCGAGGAACCGGAAGCCGACATTCACACTACTTCCAATCTGGAATATTTAAGTTA
The DNA here is from genome assembly GCF_026914265.1 of Mya arenaria. NCBI lineage: Eukaryota > Metazoa > Mollusca > Bivalvia > Myida > Myidae > Mya > Mya arenaria. The sequence goes on from NC_069135.1 coordinate 42,158,401, forward strand.
TTTCATATAGATATAGCATCACCTTTAATATAATAATACAGCTGGATTAATTAAATTATTTTATGAAAGTCATAATCTTTTATTTTATATTTTTTATTGTCTTTGCTCTCTCTGTCGAAGTTTTTTTTACTGTATCGTTTCGTATTGCACAGATTTGCTCGTTATTTGGGGTTTCGGAAAACCGGAGGGAATATTCGGTACGCAAATGTATGACAAAAGGGAGGGATGTTACACCCTTCGCCCTAGTATCTGTGTTAAAAAGTGGTCAATAATTAGTCGCCACGACACAGATCCTCACGTCACACTGGGACTACATTTACATACAATTCACCAGACTGTCGAGGAAGTCAGTCCTGTTGATATCACTGAGTCTGAGACAAATCAGTATAACTGTGTCGCAGGTATGACTATTATAGTCAGATGGTCGATTGGTCACCACAATCTACATACTGTAATCTAAATTTGTCAACCAAACTTTCCGCCCACTGACGGCCGGTCAGTCGATCGGAGGGCTGTGCATGGCTCGGTCGGTCGATCTAATTTTGGGTCATTTACATTTCGTCTACACGTTTCGAACAGCATAAACGCTATCATTGGGTCGATTTTTCAGAACTTTATTGAAGTAAGCAACATTGTTAACCTCATCGCTGTTAACTTTCAAATATTCACCACTGTGAAAGTTTAAAAATTACACTTGTGTTACGCAATATTTCAAATAAGATTTGAGACAACTGTTTCAGCTGTATTTGCTTCATTAAAATATGTGAACACATCAAACCATAGTTCACGTTCTAAAGTTAACTTTGATAAAATAAACACCGTTTTTAACTTTAACAACTTTCTGAACAATTCGGTCAGCCTATCGGTCAGTTCGGTCGGTCATTGATCCGCCTTCAGGGCGATATTCAAATGGATCGTCTGTTCATCATCTTTCGACTCATCAGCCACACTTCGAATAAACAATAATTGCAATGCAAGCACAAATGCGAATGTGTACTGCTCGTAGTGACACTCTTTTTCAAAATCAATACACACACATCTATTAAACATAAATTTTGAGTGATAAACCTATAACTACTTACTGAATAATGCATTCATGGAAAATATAATTACTCATAACAATATTGTAACAAGGTATTTAATAGCTGACAACGTATAAATATTAAATGATGAGTGAATGCTTTAAGATTTACTGTGATTTACTATCGTCTTATAAGGTTGAAATACCGTGTTTTTGCTCCCTTCTTTTAGATTAAACTCGGTACCGTTCTTTATAACCATTGTTGTCTTTTTACATTTATTCATCCTTTTTGGTGTATTAAAACAGTTGTATTAATTGTGGCAAATCTTATTTGGGAGTAAGAGTGCATCTTTAAGGTAATATGGTCCGATTTGAGTAAATAATCAGTGATTCCTTTTAACATACTTTTTTATTTAAATATATTACATGTATAAAAATGACGTTGTGATATTAAATATTTAATTATGGCTAGATAATTAATCAACATTATATAAAATCGAACGTTCGCATCCCATTTTTAGTTATAGTTTAAGATTGTTTGTATGTAAATGTAAAAAAAATACAATGCGTGATGCTTTCCCTTTTTATACTATTTCTTATCCAAATATATGTATAGTCAGGGGCGTAGCTTCCTTTAGGCCGTGTAGGCCGCGGCCTACACATTTTTCAGAAAATCGAATTAATAAAATTGCTAAATCTGCAATAAAGGCATAGGGGGTTAGGGGCTTAAATTTGAAATCCCGACAAATGCGCCTTAATATAAATTTACTTCAAGGTAAAAAGATTGATATTGTTGTTCTCATTAATGTTTTTACAACAAAAAGCACCAACCACAACATAGCTAAAATAAAAATCGGGGGGGGGGGACACCCCAAGAAAGTGGCCTACACATTTATTTTCGTCAAGCTACGCCCCTGATAGTTATGTCGGATTCATATTCCACACACACACTCATTTAAAGGGACTCGCTCAAGTTTTGGGACCAAAAATGAATTTCCCACTATAATGCACTTGAAATCACTTGTTTTTTTGTTTTTTTTACTATATGATATCTGAATTGCAGGAAAAATACAATTAACGTATACAAATGGTATGTTCTAAGTGAGATGAAACCCAAGCAGGTACAGTCAATGATAATTTAGAGCACTGACAACAAAACTACACACCCACAAACCGGGACTCATACACGAACATAAGGATAACTTAACCTGTATGCATTTTATAGAAACGCGTTACTAACGTCAGGTGCGTAGCTTCCTTAAGGCCGTGTAGGCCGCGGCCTACACATTTTTCAGAAAATCGAATTAATAAAATTGCTAAATCTGCAATAAAGGCATAGGGGGTTAGGGGCTTAAATTTGAAATCCCGACAAATGCGCCTTAATATAAATTTACTTCAAGGTAAAAAGATTGATATTGTTGTTATCATTAATGTTTTTACAACAAAACGCACCAACCACAACATAGCTAAAATAAAAATCGGGGGGGGGGGACACCCCAAGAAAGTGGCCTACACATTTATTTTCGTCAAGCTACGCCCCTGATAGTTATGTCGGATTCATATTCCACACACACACTCATTTAAAAGGACTCGCTCAAGTTTTGGGACCAAAAATAAATTTCCCACTATAATGCACCTGAAATCACTTGTTTTATTTTAATTTTTCTATATGATATCTTAATTGCAGGAAAATTACAATTAATGTATACAAACGTTATGTTCTGAGTTAGATGAAACCCAAGCAGGTACAGTCAATGATAATTTAGAACACTGACAACAAAACTACACGCCCACAAACCGGGACTCATACACGGACATAAGTATAACTTAACCTGTATGCATTTTATAGAAACGCGTTACGAGTTACGCTATACAAAATCATGGACTTAAAAGACAATATTTGAGCCTAAATTATTATTTGTTTAAGGGTTGCAGCCGTCGATATCTTAGTTTTAGCACTCCTAATGATTTGCCACACTTTATTTCGTAGAACAAAAAAGTGCATTTTACAAAAACATGAGCGAGTCCTTTGAAAAGTAACATATTATACCCCAAGGGTTATATAGGCTATCTTTTACGTTGCCCATATTTTGTAAATAACAAGAAAGGACACCTTCCTTTTGAAAGCAGTCATAATATGAATGTTTAATCTTTCAAAACAGACTGAATGTGTGGGAAGCTGAGTAAGGCTAAGAAAGTTTGCCATTATATTTAGTATCTTTAATGGCCGTCAACGAGTCTTTTGACGAGTTTTACTATGGCAGACTCGAGTAGAGCCTTTGGCAACGATTCATCATAAAAATCCTGCTTTGACACTCTCCTTACATACAACATTGTATTTAGATCATTAACAACAACCAACTGTGTTAAAATTTCATAAACCATTTTGTTCTAACAATGTGAAAACAATTCATCTGGGCATAGCTTGTAAACCATGCATACACTGAACAGACTGGTTATAAATAATTGTATGTTGCACTGTACATGTCTTTATACACCACTTTGCATAATTAATGTTTTGTTATTTCTAAACTCATCTGATATATGAAATAAAACTTTTGAAATTGTTATATATGATTTGCGTCACGTTCCGTCACGTCACGTCTCTTACATAATTCATCGCATGTAGCTTTCAAAAACTATTGCACCAAAGTTAAAGCTGCACTCTCACAGATTTAACGTTTTGACAACTTTTATTTTTTTTTGTCTTTGAACGAGCCAATTTTTGCGAAAATCCATGGAAACTAGTTATACAAGACTGCTGACAAAAAATTAGATCGCAGGTTTTTATATTTAAGTTCAAAAATAGATGTTTTATGCCTTTTTCTTAAACCGTTAGTAACGGTTTAAGCCATAAAACATTAATTTTCGAACGGAAATATGAATATCTGCGTTCTGATCTTTTGTCAACAATCTCATATCATTGGTTTGCAGATATTTACGCAAAAATTTGCTCTTTCCAAGATAAAAAATAAAAAAGTTGTAAAAATGGTAAATCTGTGAGAGTGCAGCTTTAAAGCCATTGGCTTATTAAAAATGATATGAACAATATTGAGTTGTATATACTCATGATGATGAAGCTCCATAAGTATAGCACCTAAAACCATGAAATTTCATTCGAGTGTCGGTTAGCATGGGTTGCTGTGCACATGAGATTTGTTTATACTTGTACTTAGTCTAAAATAGTATGGTCCTTCACTAATTAAAAAAATACTGAAAAAGACAACAAATGTGTCTTGTGTTTTTCCAAAAGTATTGCACCTACACTAATGAAACATAATTGGCTTGTGTGTCAGTTTGGGAAGTTGTGCACCTGCAAATCGTTTGAAAATTCACTTTTTCTAACAATAGTTTGGGCTTCCACGTTATCATGGTCTAAAAATCTAGGGGCGTGTGATAGCTCTAGTTTACAAATGACAGTTTGGGAAGTTGTGCACCTGCAAATCGTTTGAAAATTCACTATTTCTAACAATAGCTTGGCCTTCCACGTTATCTTGGTCTAAAAATATAGGGGCGTGTGATAGCTCTAGTTTGCAAATGTTATGGTAAACCTAAATATGAATATGTTAAGTCTAGAATGGTATAATCTGGTGTGTTCTATTCACATATCCACTCCGATATTGATAGAAAAAAAGTTAAAGTTAACTAAACAATATGTTTGTTTGTGTGGGGCGTGGTCACCCCTTAAGTCAACATTTCATAGGTAAGGTCTACATGAAATTGTGATTATTATCCAACTTAACCGTAAAACGGTACAAAATACCTACACATATTGCAATGGGTTTTTGTATTATGCTTTCTAAATAGTTAACCACTAGTAGTTAGTTACTCCAAAATTAAATAAAACATGCATAATGAAACATATCAGGCCAACTCTTACTGAGGAAGGCCCTTAAAATTGGGTGTATTTTTACCAAACCGAACAAGAAATGTAAACAGTTCCCCGGTCATGTGTCCGTATTACATTTTCGAACATATATTACAGAGTCAATGAACCCACAAGAAGTTGAGTGATTTCATAATGATAAGAACACCTTTAACACGGCGAATGTGTCCCGTTTTTTTACCTGTTTATCTTTTCTTCATTTTCATTGAAGCTTTGCGGAGGATATCAAAGTAACATCAACCGATTCAACAGCTAAAATTATCCTAATTTATGAATGTTCACTGCGCAGAACCTTTTCACAGAAACTCCAGTTTAATATAAATATAAGTCCAAACCATATCATTAACACATCATATATATTTGTATACTCAAGAAGTTAATGTGAACTACAGTGATAGCCATTCTCATTCAACTTTGAAGCAAAGTGGTTTGTCAGCGAATATTCAAGATCAGTGACTGCTATGGTTATTGATTTTATTACATGAAATAATCGTGGTCTTATTATCGGAAATGTCGCGCTGGCGAAATATTGAACGGTTGCTATGGCAACGATATAATGCTGGCTAATCAATTCACACTGAGCGCAGCTTGTTTCTTGGTAAACTAATTTTCTCCGGTTTAATTAACGGTAAAAGTAATTAAAGCACTAACACAGCCGAGTGTATCATAAAGTATTCGTTACAAAATCAAAGTAAATATGCAATCTGACCTTAATCTGCATTTCAATCCAACGAGTAGATGAAAACATTACAACATTGTTTTATTTACTGACGTATAATATAAACATACGTAGCCTACACATTCATGGGAAGTGTCACACTTTTCAAAGATTTCAAATTTTGTAAAACGCAGACTGATTTTATCCTCAACAATTTTGCAAAAAAATACATAAGTGTGAAATTAACTACGGTGGCAGCAAGGTGACATGCGTATGTTTTTTGTGCGCACGAGATATGTCGTGCGCAGAAGATACTTTTTCATGCGCACGAGATAATTTAGTCGTGTGCACGAGATACTAGTATGTCGTGCGCACGAGTTACTAAGTCGAACGCACGAGATAATAAAGTCGTGCACACGACATAATTAGTCAATCAGAATACACTTTATATATTTGAATGTTTAAGTGTATTCTGATTGGCTAAACTGTGTACGACCAGTGGCGTAGCTACATATAGGCCTTGTATGCCCGGGCCTACAATTTTTGGGGGAAATGATAAATATGAATAACCCAAAAATGCAACAAACACTAATAGATACTCAAACACTTTGAACAACTCAAAATATTGTTTTATTTTAACAAAAGCAAGTTTGGTGTTTATTTAAACTTCGTCACAATGTGTGTTGCTTGGTGTTATTGTAATCATTGAAAGTATTATTGAGTGTGTGCATTTTGCATATAAAAGTCCCCAAACTCACATAGCATCATCGGGCCTACAAGTATTGTAGGCCCTAGCTACGCCCCTGCACGTTATACGCACGACTTAATATGTCGTGCGCACCAGATAAATAAGAACATACACATGTCACCTCTGTGCCACCGTAGAAAACGGTAACACCTTGGAGAGTTCAGTTTTGATAAATTCCCGGTCTTCTCTCTATGATTCATGTTCTTGTTTTGCGATAAGTACCGGTACAATGAGTCCTGTAAACTTGCAGTATATCTAAAACTTGTGTATTGTGAAACTTCTAATGGGGGATCTGTTGTTAAGTTTTTTTTTTACAATAGGTGAAATAAAATGCCTCATTTTGTTGATAAGCGTAAGTAACTCTATTGAACATTTAATTAATTTTAGGCTTTATTAAAATATGATGAAATGACACTCTTATTCAAAATCAAAACATGCACATGAATAACATAAATGCATTTTGAGTGATAAAAATACTAAATAATTCATTATGGAAAATAATATTTTTTGATAACTAGATTGTAATCGTGTATGTAATAGCTGAGAACGCAAAAATATTAAATGATTGGTGAGTGCTAAATGATTTACTGTGATCTACTATTGTCTCATAAGGTAGAAATACCGTTTTTTCTGCACATTACTTTCAAATTAAACTCGTTATCCTTTATAACGGAACCATTGTTTTCGACATTTATTCATCCTTTTTTGTATATTAAAACAATTGTATAAATTTTGGTAAATCTTATTTGGGAGTAAAAGTGAATCTTGTGAGATATGTAAGATATGCGATTTACAAACCATTTATTTCTCTGAACGCTCCATTGCCCGGGTGGCACCGTATATTTTTGGTATCCATTTAAAGGTATAAGATGGCTGGTCACTTATATGTGAAATAAAGGACCGAAAGTACGCGAAACATAAAGTTAGTACAGATGATAAATTGGCTATTTTCAACTGAAATCGGACGGAAAAATGATCTATTTCGAGAATCTATAAATCAAAACACTTGTTTAATGTATTATTTTTGGTAAAAAAGGAGAAAAAAACCGCACAACTTTTTCTGCACAAGAAGATTCAAATGTTTATAAAACTATAAAATGGGTAACATGGCTTCCAAAGCCCACATACTTGTGTACCAGGTACCTTAAACAAGTATCAGTCAATCGCTATATTTGCTTTTTACTTTATACATGACAATTTTAAATAACACCATTTGAACTAAATCTAATTGTTTATAAATATAATTCTAGAAACATTAGAAAGGTACATACTCAGACCAAACTAAGTAAAACAAGTATAGTCCAGTCGGTTAACGAACACAAGTGCTAACTTATGTATGGCATCCGAGATATTAGTAGACTTTCGAGATAAAAACAAATTCGTCTAATTACTGAGCAATGCTGATTATTGGATCTCGCCAAAGCAACACTTTCTTTGATTAGAGGAAAAATCAATTTACATGAACTTGCACACTATTGAAAAGTTTCCAGGCAAAATTAACAAGTATACAATAATGGTCTTTTATTGCTGACCTGGGCTCTTTTTTTTGCCTTCTTAAAGCTTTACGCTCACAGATTTACCGCTGTGACAATTTTTCTTTTTTGGGGGGCTTGGAATGAGCCATTTATTTTTCGTAAATGCCTGGAAACCAGTGATACAAGACTGCAGACAAAAGATCAGATCGCCGTTGTTTATACTTACGTTCGAAAATTGATATTTTATAGCTAAAAGCGTTACTAACGCTATATTAAGAAAAATATTTTTTTTACCAGTTTTCCAAATAATTGAGATCTGAATAACTCAAAAACAGAAATTATCATGTATGGCACTAAACATCAGCTAGCAAAACTTAACATTTCAAGTGTGAGAGTTGGTGGATCATCAGTAAAATGTGTTAATAATGTCAGAGATTTGGGTGTACATATGGAAAGTACGCTTAATTTTGACATGCATATCAGAAAAAAATGTCAGATTGCGCATGCTCAGCTTAGAAATCTGAAAGAAATTCGTAAACACCTTTCACAAAAATCAACAGAGATAATGGTGAACGGCCTTATTCATTCTCATATTGACTTTTGCAATGGATTATTTACGGAAATTCCTGCCAATCAGATTAACAGACTTCAGAAAGTTCAGAACCAAGCAGCAAGAGTTGTGACCAACACACCATACGGTCATCCAACTACCGAAGTCCTCAAATCCCTTCACTGGCTACCTGTGAGGGCAAGAATTATGTTTAAAATTCTTGTCATTGTGTTCCGTATTGTGCAGGGAACAGCTCCTTCTTATTTGAGGTCTTTGTTAAACCGTGTTCAGGGAAAATACAGACTAAGACCTTCTGATGACATTCAATTTATTGTTCCAAGAACCAGAACCAGAATTGCTGACAGATCACTTGTTGTGGTTGGGCCAAAATGGTGGAATGCTCTTCCTAGAGACATAAAACACATTAAAAGTGAACCTACTTTTAGAAAGGAACTGAAAACTTATTTGTTTGGACTGTTTTATAATTAGAAGCCTACCAGATTTTATGTGTAAATGACTGTATATACCTTGTGTGAAATAGCGCATGAACTGTGTGAAGCGCAATCGAATATTGAACAATACTTTTTGCGCTATACAAATGTATTTGTATTTGTATTTGTATTTATATTGTGAGTTATCTTATATGACTGGATTAGAGGCATTGATACCAAAATCAGCTGATTCTAAGACAAAAAATATATACAAAAAATATGTCAAAACTGTCACTCTGTTAGACTCAGCTTTAATTGGTATTTTGCAAAATATATTATGAATCAATGGCATGGTATAAAAGGAATATGATTAAACAAACTCAAAAGTAACTTCCTACGTGTCGGATTTATTTACATAAGCATACAAGATGGAAACAATTTTGAACTAAACCACAAAATATCCTCAGTTGTGTAATGTACGATGCAACTATCCTACTTCTTTCAGAACAGAACAGGGACATTTATTAAGAAACAAACACATGCAGCTTATTATCAACAGCATAATTATCGAAGCATGCACATGCGCATTAATAAATACATTATTATAAACAAATAATAACACATTGTTCCAAGAGAGCAAATTACATCCAGTTTCAGTAAGACTGGAATGTTCACTATAGAGTCTCTTGTCTGATTTGCCTTTATACATATAACATGCGGCCAGATTATGTAACGTTCACTTCTTTTTAGAGGTAATTAATTTAAACACACTCGGTTGGACATGATTGTAACTAGGTACATAATGATCCCTTAATTAATTGTCTATACATATGCGTATCTATCAAATATTAATTCAAAATGATATTCATCTTTAATGCCATTCAATGAACATACATCACATTACCTTTCATGGCGGGATATGTTGCTATAACGGCCATCTTTGATCATAAGCCTGTGTGGTGACAATCTTAATTTGCTTAACACATGTCTATATATAACATTGTCAACGTTGCATGAATAAAAAGACAGTTCAAATGTGTATTTCATCGCACATATTCTAACTTATAGAGTTAAGCTTTCTGAGCTTCACTCTTCTAGCTGTGTAATATAAGTATCTTTCAGTCTTAATTTTAACTGACTTGTACAACATGGCATATTCAGTAATCAGTGAGACTCTATACAACCAAATCTCATTAAAACCAGATGATTTTAATAACAGTTTCACTTTGGTTAACCAATTGACACGACCCCTTTCTAATTTGTCTAAACGCATGTACATATATGGTAAACATCATACAATATACAAATCGAATTCTAGCTATTCATTAGTATTTAACTATTTTCACTTTCCTGAAAATTGATATTGGATACCCGCGTCTCGTTTCTTCATATAGTGACAAAATATTTCGTCGTTATTTTGACATTCTATATTTGGTTTATAGGTCTGTCCCAAGCTCCATTATGATTGAATGATAAGTGTATTCACGTAAAAGGGACATTACACTGTTGGTGTTGGGGCGATTCTTTCCGGCGATCGCCGAACTTGGCCATAAACACTGAGACCTAGTGTAATCATGATCGGGTTACAATTAATTTACGTTATTTTCTGCAAAAGATTTAAACCTGTTTTCGTTCTAATGTTAAATGGGCACCACTCTGTAGTTACCACCAGTGAAGCGATTATCCAAAGATCGAACTTGGCCGAGACCACAGGGGTTTCTCTCGATTTTGACCCCGTCACGATACAAATTATAAAGACTTTATGAAAAAGGAACCGTGACTAAGTCAGTATCTAACTAATGTACAAGTTAAGTCAACATTGGATGGTAAGTTTAAGCTCTTTTGCGTTATATTTATTGGGATAAAACCGTGACACGAGAGAAACTTGCCCCTGGCCGAGACCCTTAGGCCCACCAGCATTGTCAAGTTTCATCATGATTGGATTGTTTGCGAAGGTACATGTATGTAGTAAAGCAAAAACTGCCGACGCAAAAAGTAATATCTAGGTAAAAAATGATTTTTTTAATGCATACGTATTCCACACCGTGAAGCGCACCACGTGCTACTTATCTGATCGGCCGTTTAAAATATAGCCGTTTTGACTATTTCATAATATTTAGGCTACTGACGACATTTTAATCTTGGAAAAACCCAAAGGTCAGGGTTGATGAGATGAAAAATATTGAAAACAACCCAGATTAAACCCAAAACAAATCATCTGTTAAGGAAGCTTATTGAGTCGAACGTTTAGTGATTATTACTTATGTCTGGTGAAACATATTTTTTTGGACAACAGATGATACCGAACTAGGTAAAGTAAACTGGATTTTGATAGTTACTGTAAAACTACATTGTAGCACTGATGAGTTTTGTAAAATTGTTTTCCTTAAGTCTTCAAGGCAGTTGTTCTTACTTTCAGGCTGATGTCAACTTCTTACTCATCCTAAAATGTATCGTTGAATTTATTTCCTCATTGAAAGGAAAGCCTTGGAATAAAATAATAATTACTTGCTACATTATAGGTAATATTGATTGAAGAATGATTAGGTTACATTTATTAACATTCTTCGGGATTTCAGTTATCTCTGTATCATGTTGACGAATCATGTTGATGAATCGTGTTGACGAATCGCCATATCAAAGATCATTTAGTTATTTGGACTTACATTTGTGAAATATGTGTTATTATTGTCATATTGAATGAATTACCATTCAAAGCATATTATTAGTATAAATATTTAAAATGCATGTTACATTATTTTTAGAAATATTCAACTTCAAGACGTAAAAAAGAAGCCGAAGATGTCACAGAGTTCAGCCAACACCGGCCTGCCACAGCCCAACATCAGTGTCCCTCCAACCCAGTTGCTTGGTGGTCCTCAGTCGGGAAACCCCCCTTTTAATGGCTACGCAGAACTACCTTCTCAACATGGAAACATGAATCAGTCTCATCCATCTCGGTCTTCTGGAAGCTCATTTTCTGTGCTATCAAACCACACTGGAATGACGCATAGCAATGTGTTTGTCCAAGCCCTTCCAAATGGCAATGGTTTGTCCCCTAGTATGTCGTTGACTGATATATCACTGGAACAAGCTATGGAGAAAGTTCATGAGCTTGCACATGAGAATGCTACTCTCAGAGGTAAAATTATTGCATTATATCTATCGCCCATAGATGGTGGGGATTATGGTTTTGTTATAATACAGCTATATGCTCTAATGCTATCCATGTACAAAAATGATATCAGAGATGATAAAATTCAGGATCAGGATTAATCCCATAAATTTCTTTAAAACAGGATTGAGTGATTTCTACAAACCCTAGACTACAGAACATTTGTAATGTTTGTTATTTGCTGGACATTCATTAACTAAAACTCGTTAGTTAAGAGTACCTTGGAATGAAAAGAGATAACTTTGAAAGCAATTTCAAACAGGGGTCTAAGTGCCTTAACCCTGCTTGCTGACTGAATCCCTCATACTTTTACTAATTTGAATTGGAATTTTCTGTCAGTTATCCTCCCTGCTTATTCATTTGTTACAGACTATGTAAAAGAAAACAACGAAAACATGAAGAAACAATTCTCTATGCTGCTACAGTGGAAGGGAAAGGTCCGTGAGAGTAACCAGCAGAATCTACAGAGATTTGAGGCCCTGCAGCGGCAAATCTTGCAGCTCGGAGCGGAAAATGAGAAATACAAGCAGTGTTTGCAGGGGCCTGAGAAACAGGTAGTTAAATGTTCAAGGCTAAATAAATCATTTCAACTCTTACATTCTCGTCTAAAAGAAATATTCAAGGCCAAAGAAAAGTTATAATTTTGATTCTCACAATCTCATCTAAATTCAAGGCTAAAGAAAAAATATTTGAATTCTAACATTCTCATCTAAATTTTGATTGAATATTCAAGGCCATAGAAAAGTAATAATTTTAATTCTTACATTCTAAATTGGATGAAACATTCAAGGCAAAAAAAGAGATAATTTTATAAGAGTAAAAAAGTTTACATTTTCATCTAAATGAAAAATGAAATAAAAAAAATGATAAGAATCTCGTAAATTAGGTTCCCTATTTATAATAGAGTGAAAGTAATTATTATAAATCAGAATTTAAAAATTTGCTCTTTTTTAAACTCCAGTCTTGTGAACTCCAGTCTTGTGATTTTTTTAAATTAATGCAAGGACTAGATACATGCTTTATTTCAGTTTGATAAAAACGTTCACACTTGATATTAATTTACTATTTTGGAATCCAGATACTCATTTTAATTTTATTGCTAAAAATGATATTTACTCTTCTAGATAGGGAAATTTTATATCAAATTGAAAAACAAAGAAGCGCTTTAATGCAGTTTATATACTAGTATTAGATACTGAGAGAATAGAAACTTAAACAGTGTTATTTTCCTGACCAATTAAGGACTGAAGTCTAGCTTTATTCTGAATGCTAAAACACAAAAAAATTCCCAAATTTCAAATTTCTGTTTAAATTTTTATATTGTTTCAATTTTTGTAAAAATGTTGCATTATTTGTCAATGAAAAAGACCCTGACCCTCTTCAAAATCGTGGAAAAAATTTGTTTTATTTGCATTGCAATGATATTGTGCAGTTGTCCGAACACAGTAAGGGCTCAGGGCTGTCTCTCAGCTCTTGGGGGAATTGGGCTGGCTCCTTTGAAATAAATTCAAAGATAAATTTTGGCAGAAAACATCATTTCAAATAAACACAAATATTGTTTTATCTTAATTGATAATTAGTGTAAGTAAATTGTTGTGTCATATAGACAATCACATTCACATAAGAAATAATTGGATTGTAATGACAACACATTGCAGTCGAAGAAAGCATACATCATGGCTATCTTTTGTCTGAATGTGATCACTTTCTTTTCTATAGAACAACCATAATTGTAACTTTGACACAATATTACGAGAAAATATATGACTTTGAAGATGGGAAATTAGGCTGAACTTCAGCCTCAAAATTTCTAGAAAGGCAGCCTTGTCATTTGGGATGTCCTTTAACAAAGATATGATTTTTAAATGTGATTTCCATTCAGAATTCAGTCATGGAGGAACTCCATCGTCATGTAAGAAACCTTGAAGAGGATAAGGCATCAACAGAACACAAGATTGCCGCGCTTCGAGAGAAGATTGAAGAGCTTACCAACCAGCTCGACAAAGCCGGGACTGAAGAAACGGTTTGTGACTTTCATTTTTAGATCATAACAACTTGAAACCAGTTGGCATCCAGTTCCAACATTTAAACCTCCTACCAGGCAGAAAAAAAACGACAGCAAACATTGATTAAGGAATGGACATAAATTTTATTGTTCTCAATTTAACCTCTGTGAGAAACACTTACAGCAGGCGCTTCGAAAAGCAATCTGGCAATGTAAATTTATCCTAAAAACAATATATAACAATACAGTTAAAAATTCATAGACAACTTAAGTAATTACTTTATAGTTCATCTTATACAAATGTCTCAATAACATATTAGCATCACAAATGCAGTTCTTTGATATACATGTATTTGATTGAAAAAATAAACGGTTTTGATTAAAAAAAGCTACAAACCTTATGATGCTAAACATAGAATCAAATTCATTTTGGCATGGCCTTGTCTTATGAAAAAAAAGAGTAAAAGTACTGGTGTTGTCATTGTGGGCGTTGTTATTATTAGTATCTAAATGCTTGAAATAAATAAGCCTTAAACCTTTAAAGCTTTATACAATAGATTACATTCCCGATGATGACAAAAGCGTTCTTATACATGTATGTAAAAAGCCTTATTTAAAAAAATATAAAATAATAATGCCTACCTTACCTAAGCTGTTTTTGAAAAAGATGTAACTCTAACGAAACCATTTTAATTTTAGCCTAATCAGTGATGTATAAATTTATTAGTTCATGAAAACTGAAACGGTATATAGTGTAAGGGTCAAACTGTCTGAATTTTATATTTATGTTGTCAGGTGCTAGTTAACACAGCTGTGGACGAGGGGGAGATTGAGACGTACAAGAAACGCTGTAACGAGCTCTCCCATCAGGTGTGTACAGTGATTGATTTATATGGGTTTAAGAGACCAATGCTCATTCGGCAATAATGGAAGCAAAACTGTAGTAATTATTGTATCCTGTACCCCTTCTTATGCTGCTTAAATCATTCAGGTACACCCATAAAATTATGAGTAGAGTCTATGTGATGAATATTTTAGGATGTTTTTGAAATGCAGTTTATGTCAAAAAGGATGATTCGCATGGAAACTTACGATCTAAATGCCTTAGGATGTGTATTGAAACAGGGCCTAGAACCCTTGTTCCATAGATAGCCCTTTTTGTTTGACCCTGTGTTGAAAAATCCGTGAAGATGAGGATTTATTATATGCTTTTTGGTGGGTTATATATACTAAAATTATATATACTAAAATAAAAATTATATTTCACTGTTTTGAAATTTTAGCCCACTGTCATGTTCAAATCAAATGTCAAGCATACACAATTTTAACGTTGAAATGACTTTACGTGAGGCATACAATTTAGCGCACTTTGCTGAAAAAGTGCAATTAACTATCATTTTATAACCTTCTAGGAATATAATTTAAAGAAAAAATGCTCTATATAGTAGGAATTTTTGCAACTTGGCATTTAATATCTTGAGTTTTTGTGTGGATTTTGAAGAAAAACATAGTACAAAGTTAAACTACGTCAAAACAGATTTTCATATCTATTCTTTCTGAAGTCACATGTGTTGACATGTGTCAATTGATTTTGGTACAATGGAATATCTGGTAAAACTTAATGGAACAACCTGCCAAACAATAACATGATATATTTATATGTCAACAGGTGTACAACTTTCACGAGCAGAATGAACAGTTGATGGCTGACCTTCAGCAAGTGAATGCACACAAGGTTCAAATCCAAATGGAAAACAATCGCTTGTATGAAGACAATCTTGCTCTTCAGAAGAAAATGCAATCCTTCCTCGGCGACATGAATAAGACAAAATTCTCCCTCGGTGCCCTGCAGGACCCTAGTAACACACAGTATCAATACGGAAAAGACAGCGGAGAAAAGGAGTCGCCAGAAAAAGAGCAAACAGGCTCAGTTCCAGAAAAATCAGATATGGAAATTTTGGCTCTTCAGGCCGCAGCGATGGGAGATAGAGTATTGTCGGCGGAAAATGCGGCCGAGCAGACGGAAATGCTTCGATCTCAGCTGCAAGAAGAAAAGTCAAAGACCACAAAACAGAGCCAGACTCTAACTAGTAGAGAGCTTGAGGTAAGATATTTTTTGTAGTTTTCAGACAAATTTTGTTAGCCATTTTATTTTGTCTGAGCCGCTAATGATTGACTTGGCTGATTGGGCAAACAGCCAGCTTGCTTATCATGGGATAAATAATGACTCTTATTTTGCCCCAGAGATTAAAGGTCTACAGGGCATTATGAGAGAGTTAAAAAAAAATTCATAACACAGGACAGCCATATCACTTACAGGGACAGAGGAGCTGATTAGATCAAAGCAATTTTAAGTCTTCACATTAAAAGCATCTTCTTTTGATTCACAGATTAACCGTCTACAAGGCAAGCTAGGTGAACAGGAACAGTTGATAGGCCATTATAAGGAACAACTGGACAGCCAGATAGCCAACCTGACACTGGAGCATCAGCGACAACAAGATAATCTCGTTCAACAGTTAGATCACTTTAAGGTAATAACCATATTTGGTTCATAGCTCATGTTTAGATTAAGGCGATAACTAGCCTACTAAGTCAATAAAGGGCTAACAACTTTACAGCCAGGATGGAGCATCAACAACAACAAGATCATGTTGTTCAACAGCTAGATCACTTTTTGTAATAACTATGTTCAAACTGTTCGATGTTAAGCTAATAGAACTGGCTGCTAGTCAAGATAACATCATCTGCTTACTTCTAAATTTTTTTATAGCTTCCCTTATTAATATGGATATAGGAGACTCTCACCTTTTAAGATTTTAATCAAATCTTAAAACTCCCAATTTCATTTAAGTCACAACAACATGGTGGAGATGTCCAAAGCCTGAAGGCGCAGGTGATGTCGTTAATACAAGAAATACAGGAAACATCTGCCAAATTTGATATGGCCTCAAAAACCATTGATGTCAAGTCTAATAGGTAAGTACTATGGTCAGGGATGTGATTTGTCCGCGGAATCGCGGAATTTCGCGGATCTAATGCCCCAGGGACCCCCCCCCCCCCCATCAGCTGATTAAAAAAGTTACTAGAGTGCTTTTGGTTGTAAGAGTTGATATTCCTGTGTGCTTTAAATTTCAAGTCAGAAAACCCCTCAAAAGAGCTTCTAAAAAGCCAGTTTTTCTTCTAAGGCAGTGTGCTTTTGACCCCAAAAGTGCCATAAGAACCCATGGCCGAAATGGTTTCAGCCCTTCAGCTGCCAGGTCAATCACATCCCTGTATGGTGCAGGTGATGTCGTTAATTCAAGAGAACAGGGTGTCATGTGTAAAATGACATGGCCTTTAAAGGTTAATGATGTCAAGTCCAATAGGGAAGTCCAAGTCAAAAGGCACAGGTGATATCCTTAATTCAAGAGAAACAGGTGTCATTTCCAAAACCTGATAATGCCTATTATTATTGCGTATTGATGTTAAGTATTAAGTAGGTAACACTTGGTATTTTAAATGGTGATGCTTTTTGAATATATAGATATACCCAACAATAAATAATACCCATCAGAAAAGGTTTGTCTGGTCACAGTAACAAATTAGGCTCAGACTTATATAATTAGGTCCTGGATTGAGGATTTTTTTTAATATGCCTGAGTATGATACTTGCATATATGTGTGTGGTAAATTGAGATTTCCAATCTTGTTGACGGAACATACTACTTGCTGGTGATACATGAGTAGCAAGTCTTTGATAATATTAATGGTTGAGTTATCCCCCATGTGAGTTTGGTTAGTGGTCACCAAGCAAGACAAGTATTCTCGAGGTACTTCGGTTTCCCCTACAACACAAGACCCTCAGGCAACAGCGTGCCAACAAGAGTGACTTAGTTATCATAACTTTTGTCACAATTGTTGTAAAACAAATAATGCGCAAACTATCCCCCATGATCAACCTATAAGAAATTGTTGGTAGCTAATGTACAGAGTTACTCTTGCTTAAAGCTAATGCCCAACCGTTTTGTTACCAGAATCATGGAGTTAGAGGAGCATATTCGATGCCGCGAGGAACAGAACGCTCAGTCCCAGCGAGATATGAACAACTATGTTCATACGCTGAAATCTTCCTTACAAGTCTCCGAGGAAACAATCAACAAGGAGAGAATGGAACATGCCACCACTAAGTAAGTTTTGGGGTTCAAGGATCATGCTTAACATTGACAACATGTTTTCTACATTTTAGAGAGAAGTTTCCATCAAGTTTTACTTGTCAGTCTGTCTGGTTTTCGAAGATAAAAAGTTGAGTTCTTGTCAGAGGCTTGTTATCATTTGCGACGTTGTTGGTGTTATTGTTTAAAAACCTTAACCTTTGCCATAACTCAGGAACTGTTATAGATAATCAAACTTTGCATGTATGTTGCCAGAAATAATATACACATGTGAAGCAAGGTCTATAATTCTGGCTTTAATATTTGTGTAGTTATTTCTCTTTTTGACATGGAAAAAACATCATCAGACAATCTTGACATTCCCGTGATGGCAGTACTTTTTGTACAAGTATGTTTTGTAGTTGACTGAATATTAGCTTTACGATAACAACTGTCACAATAAAAATTTGTATGATATCAGTATATGATTTATACGATATTTTCTAGTATCTTTATCAGTCGCCAAATTTTGCTGAAGCCCTGCACTGATAAAATGCTTATTTGGCTTTTATATATCAAGGCTCATTAAACACAATTATGCCAAGAACTAGTGTTAGAGTTTGGGCTTGTTCATACAAAAATATTATTTTGGTGATTCAACTTCCAGAAAACAACTAATGGAGTTCCGAGCCTCGTTCAACCAGTTAGTGAGTGACTATAAGGATCTGCTGGACACATTTGATGAGTACAAGGCATCAGTAACGCAACAACAAGAACAGGTATAGTTTTATTGATAGTGTAGTAAAACTTAATATGAAAAGTTATGGAAAGGTGCTGCACCCTATCCTTTTTTTTGGAAGCACCCTTCTGCTGTTATGGAGACCAGCATTGGCACCCTTTTGATAGAATTAAATACTTTAAACTGTCAAATATATTTTTGATTTGAGTAAAACTTGCCATATAATTACAAATTCTTACAAACTTAGCATATAGGCAGGTGAAACCTAGTAAACCTCAGTAAACCCTGTCCATTACATTTTCTATCAAATTCGTAATGTTCAAGTTCTTTAAAGCCAAATTACCTTATTTATCCTTAAATAGCACTCTGTTCCTCTGTTTCAAAACCCTGTCCTTTTTAATACCAGGCTTAAACCCTACCCCATATAGAAGAGGGAAAACGAAGCTGTGTAAAATGAGAAATTACTTAATATATGAGAAAGAGACCTTGGCTGATAAAATGCTGTTTTCCTCAATTAGTTAAGCTATCAGTATAATTCTGAAACAGAGGGATACTTTATCATTACATGTGACAAAGAATTACATGTATATCACATTCTTTAATGTTCGTTTTTCTAAGATACACAATGTAGGTTATCTTTCTTGAATTGTTTCTTTATTCCTCTGGTTCATGAAAATCATTTACACAATGTAGGTTATCTTTCTTGAATTGAATGTAGGTTATCTTTCTTGAATTGTTTCTTTATTCCTCTGGTTTATGAAAATCATTTACACAATGTAGGTTATCTTTCTTGAATTGTTTCTTTATTCCTCTGGTTTATGAAAATCATTTACACAATGTAGGTTATCTTTCTTGAATTGTTTCTTTATTCCTCTGGTTCATGAAAATCATTTTCTAACTTCTTTATTGATGCACACACATAGGATACATTAGCATGCATTTGTGTATTTTCTGGAGAAAAAAAACAACATGCTGTCTGTACGAAAGTTTGTCTGACCTCGGCTCGCGCCAATATTAAATGGCGAGGTCCGACAATCACAGCTATATTGTAGGCCCGCTTGTCCGGCAATAATTTTTGGGGCAAAATGATATAATAAAAATGTGTCAAATGTGTATCTTGTTAATTTTATTAACTAACCTATGTTTACTTTATCAAACCAACTTAATCAGGGCGTTTATCGACCCGAGCTCCCCGGGTTTTGACGCATTCAAAATCGTAAATGACCCGAAAATGAAGCATCATAAATTTGTAATATTAATAATTTGCAAGACCTGATCTAAATGTCTTTTTATCAATTAAAGTCAAGAGCAATTAACACCCGCAATGACAACTAATTATCGATCTGGAATCTAATCGGTTTCCATGTTAATTAGCAGCACTCAAACTCAATGACGTGATAACTCCGCCCATTATGCAAATTAACGGATACCTTCTGTTTTTTCACTTAATACGATGGTTTAAAAAACAACAATGCTTAAAACCATGTCTATATCAGTTTAAAAAATGTATATATGTATTAGTTTTTAATAGATAATCATGTACCTTGCAATGCCCTCATACGACAGAGGAAAACTATAATTAAGAAGTAAGACCATGTATTTAGAAAAACACGGAAAATGACACTTGAAGATCTGATTTTGACTCCTGAAAATCAGATTTTAAGAGTCATTGACCATTGGGTTTAGACCCTGTTGAAAGCCCTGACTTTCACAAAAATGTACATGAAATGTTTGGTCCTGCAAAAACTGGTCCGGTCCTGCAATGTAGACTGTATTGCAGGACCTTGTGTCCTGCAATATGATAATGACTTTTGTACAGACTGAACATGTAGAATTATTTATGATGATCAAGCTGTTTAAGTATTTTAAGCAATATATATAATTCTATCCCAAAATAAGTAGCATAATTTACATGTATTATCATTATTTACATGTATTATACCCCACATTTATCATCAGAGTGGGCCGAAAACTCGCCAGCAGCTTGAAGAGATCAATCGCCTTACAGCTCAGACGATAGCTGCTGAGGAGGCCATTACATTCCGAGACGACCAGATAAAGGAATTAAAATCAGAAATTGCTCGTCTCAAAGATGACGTGGATAATACCATACCAGTACTGCGAGCTCAGGTAAGCAAGAGGCCTTATCAACTCAACTTTGACTATTATACTTTACTCAACTTTGACAAGGCCTAAAAAAAAATACATTTGGTTCGGGTTACCCGACCCTACCTACGGAATAGGCGCCGACCCAACCGTTTTTATAGTCAGTTTGAAAAAAAACAGAAGGAAAAACTAAAAAAAAAAAAATTCGTTTTTTTTTTAATTGCTTTTCAATATGTAGTTTAAACCTTAAATGCTTATACAGAAGATAACTTTAACACCATTCTCCAATGATGAAAATGATATTCTAATATAAAGCCTAATAAAAAAAAAAAAAAAAGCCTACCTACCCTACCTATTTTTGAAAAGGATGTAACATTAACCAAACATTTTTTTTTTTTTTAGGCCCTATTATACTTGATTCAACTTTGACATTTGTAAACCACTTTGACTGTTGTACTGTACTAACTTTGACATTTGTAAACATTTTTGACCTAGGTACTCATTTTTTTAGAACATGTACTATTTTCTGCAGGGAAGCATTTTACATTGTCTCCGACAAAATGGTGACTGTTAAAAGTATGAAAATAACATTCAGACTAGACCTAGCTTCGCATAAAAACAAAGACTCTGAAATATTCACTCAGTTTGTTAGCACTGAAATTGAAAACAATTTCCTTCTTTTTTTTGCCTTATAGTGAATCTATGAAATTGATCATCTTCTTTCTCTGTTTCCAGCTGGAGGTTTATCAACAGGACTTTGAAGCTGAACGTAACGCCAGGGAACGGCAAGTTGAAGAGAAAGAAAACATTATCGCAGAAATGAAAAATCTGGAGGTTAAAAACCAACAGTTATTGGATGAGGTAGAAAGTAACTCACGGAGGACTCTTGCTGATATGCAGCGACGGCATGCCAGCCCCTCCTACCATCAGCAGCTGCAGAACCAACTACAGGTAGCAATGATTAATTTAATTTCAGTTTTTCTGTTTTCAATAAAAAAGTCACGGAATTGTTATAGACTTGGAATCTTTTTTGAAATCATAGTGGGCGTGCAAAAACGTTGGACATAATTAAAAAAACTGATCGAGATGATCAAACGAAACTTGGTACACATGTTGCCAGAGACAATGTGGACATGTATAGTAAGGCTCCTTGTGCCCTTAAACAGGGTTAATTTTTGAATTTATGACTACTGGGCTTGTCCGTGTATTTTTCATTGTATTAATCATAACTCTGGATTTAATAATTGTTGAGTTATGTCCCTTTTTAGACAGAAAATTATAGACAATTGTGTTTGAATGAACAATTTCTTAAGGTATGCCTGTAATCTTGGACAAAATTTGATCTTTATGTTTTAAGGTAGAAAGCCATTTTGATAAAAACTTAAACCAGGTTGAATCCAATTTTCAGACATGGTCACCATACCCAGGCAGTGATCAACAACAAATGAGATACGGGCACCAGCCTGTAAAGTTGTAACAATATTGAACAGATTTATGATTGCATTTAGAAATGAACAAAGTCTCAAAATTTATTCACTGTTATTATGCAGGGTGGTTCCAATGTTCAGCACCGTGCACCATCCCCGGGCAGTAACCACCAACAACAGCCAATCAGATCCGGGCATCAACTACAAGGGGGTTACCAAGGGCAACAGGTGGACCGTAGTCATGGTGATGACCTTCAACAGAACACTAACTTTGTACCAGTGAATCCCCCTCAGGTATTGGTCATTTTTAGCTTGGCTATAATTTGATAACTGTTCAAGATATTCAAATGAAACGTGGTATACATGTTGCCAGAGACAGTACACAATTGTACATCTAAACCTGCCGTGAATAATTGTAGAGTTCTGCTCTTTTTTTACTGAAAAACAGTATTGGTGTCTGCTCAGTGGCACTCTTGTACTAATTCTTCCAAACTTGATTGTTAAAAAATCTTAAATTTGATACGAATGATACTTAAGTCTATATCTAGTACTTTGTTCCTTTAGGAGGTCAGAAGATTGTGCTCTGAAATTTACCATAAGAAAACTCTCACCCCGTATAAGTAATAATTATTGGTATCAGATCATTTTAATTTTTAGTGTTTTTAGGAAATATTTATGTAGGTATATGTCAGGTTGCTTAAAGTCCCTTTGCTTATAAAATTTAATAAATTGGACAGTGTGTGTGAAAGAATGAAGGACACCATACATATCTAAAGTGTGGAGTTTACTGTTAATATATGGACACACTTCAGATACACGTCTTATACTGTTTTGATAACTAACTGTATTGATGACTCCTTTACAGTTCCCTGGTCGGCCTGGCTCAGCGGGCAGTGGCGGTGGTCAAGACGAAGAGGGCAACCAGACCTGTCCCAAGTGTGGAGTTTACTGTCCCGATATGGACACACTTCAGATACATGTCCTAGACTGTATTGATAATTGATACACCTATACTGAACTATATAGACAATATTTGATATGGTTATATGATACAGAATAAATGGACTGTGTTCAAATATATTAATTTATCTATTGACAACTGATAAGCAGTTTTCAAGCACTCAAATGACATTAAATTTAACACTAATTTGTAATTATGTCTCCCCCTCTCTGGGGGAGACATATTGTTTTTGCCCTGTCCGGTAGTCCGTCCGTACGTCACACTTCGTTTCCGATCGATAACTGGAAAACCGCATGACCTAGGATCACCAAACTTGGTAGGGAGGTTGGTCGTGAGGTGTAGAGGATCCCTATTGTTTTTGGGGTCACTAGGTCAAAGGTCAAGGTCGCGGCGACCCCCAATATAAAAAATATTTCTGCTCAAAATCTTGAGAACGGTTTGACCTAGGTTCACCAAACTTGGTAGGGAGGTTGGTCATGAGGTGTAGAAGATCCCTATTGTTTTTGGGGTCACTAGGTCAAAGGTCAAGGTCGCGGCGACCCCCAATGTAAAAAACATTTCCGCTCAAAATCTTGAGAACGGTTTGACCTAGGTTCACCAAACTTGGTAGGGAGGTTGGTCATGAGGTGTAGAAGATCCCTATTGTTTTTGGGGTCACTAGGTCAAAGGTCAAGGTCGCGGCGACCCCCAATGTAAAAAACATTTCCGCTCAATATCTTGAGAATGGTTTGACCTAGGTTCACCAAACTTGGTGGGGAGGTTGATCATGAGGTTTAGAAAACTCCTATATTTTGGGGGGTCACAAGGTCAAAGGTCAACGTCGCTGTGACCTCTAATGTAAAAAAATATTTCCGTGCAATATCAGGAGAATGCTTTGATCTAGGTTCACCAAACTTTGAAGTGAGGTTGGTCATGATGTCTAGTTGATTTTGCGATCAGTTGGTCAAAGGTCAAGGTCACTGACCTTGAGGTGAAGAACCGGTTTCTGCTCAATAACTCAAGAACGTTTACACCCAGGAACTTCATACTAGGTATGCCAGTTAGTCATGACTAGTTGATGGCCCCTATTGATTTTGGGATCAGAAGGTCAAAGATGAAGGTCACAATACTGTGAGGTAAAAAATGGTTTCCGCTCAATAACTAAAGAATGCTTCCACCCAGGAACTTAATACCTGGTATGCCAGTTGATCATGACTAGTAGATGACCCGTATTGATTTTCAGGTCAGTAGGTCAAAGGTGAAGGTGACCTTGAGGTAAAATAACAGTTTCCGCTGATTTACTAAACACAACTTCGGCCCAGGAACTTCATACTTGGTTTGCTAGTTGGTCTTGATTATAAGATGACCACTATTGATTTTGAGGTCAGTAGGTCAAGGTCAATTTCTTTGTCACCAGTACGTACGTCACACTTCTTTTGGCTCAATAACTTATGAAAGCTTGGACCCAGGAACTTCATACTTGGACCCAGGAACTTCATACTTTGTATGCAGGTTGGTCATGACCAGTAGATGACCCCTATGTTTGTTCGTCTCCAGTCCAAAAGTACAAATTTCATGTCCATCATTGATTATTTCTCACCTACGACCACACAATGGGGGAGACATGCGCTTTTTCAAAAAAGCAATCTCTAGTTAATGTTTATGATCTTGCTGTTTTTGGAAACAGGCCACAATGTTTCAAACATTCTTTGAAACCTTAAAATTACAGGATCAAAAACCAATATTGTTTTAGTATAATTTGTGTATTATTCTCATGTTAAAGACTTTCAATGGAAATGATCTTTTTAATAATCGTGATAAACTATGGTTTGTAAATTTAAATAAACATTCAAATTTGTGTAAGTAAATTGATCAGATTTTAAAAAGAGACTTAAACTTGTTACTCTTAAGATTTTTTGAGATATTGGGGCCAGTTCTATATATGTTTATATATTAATATACTTAAAAATCAATTATAGCTGTGAGTGAACGGTGCTAAAACTATATTGCTTTACTATTCAAATTTAATTAAGGTACTAGAAATCTCAATAGTTTATTATCACATGGGTAACTGTTTCGTAATTGTGTATCGTTATGTTGTTATGAATACATTGTTGTTTTATACAAATTAATTGATGTGGATGTTTTGTTATGATGTTTTTTGAAAATCGTGCATTTTGAGCTAGTCTGTTGGTATTTTTTTTAGAAATCAAAAGTGTCAGTGTCAACATTAAAAAACTAAACCTTGGCCATGACTCAAAATGTTTAAAGATGTTCAACTGAAACTTGGTACATACGTTGCTAGAGGCAATATGCATATGTTACAGCAAGGCCATTAACTCTGGACTTAAGCACTGTAAAATTATGCCCCTTACTAAATTCCAAGTATTTTTTTACACTAGGTTATGTGCTTTATTCTGCGTGCAAGTGAAACGTTTTTTTGTAACTTAATACATGTAGTTTTATTTTCTGTGGAATTCATAATGCTAAGTCAGTCATAATCTAAAGATTTCATATTGAAAATGTTGGAGTAGATTGAAATATTTTTTGAGATGATACACTAATTTTGCCAGTACTTTATTAAGCCAATATATATATATATAATTATGCATGTATCTTGTATTTGGCAAGTCTTAAACAACTTTACTGTTGTACTGCTTGCGAATGTTAAAACACTTTTGTTTTCTGAATTGGCATCTATATTTTTTATTTATCACTTTATTTAGTAACACGTATCAATGATTATGTGATATTTTAAAGGCAATGAAAATAAATGTATTGATATTTTATGTTTTGTTAAATCAAACCTAAACATTGGATATATGTCTGTGCCTCAACTAACTCCTACACATACACAATATAATGCATAATAAATTAGCACAATAAAAAACCAGCTACTGATTCTCCTGGCATTTTATCAAGTTCAAGACCTTATCCTTTGATACACAATAACTAATCATACCACTTTGCAACTGATCTGATGAACTGTTAATTTCACTTTCCAACACAAGAACTGTTCATTACACTTCCAAAGACACAAGAACTGTTTTCATTACACTTTCCAGCACAAGCCTTGTTCATTATTAATATAATTAATAATAATAATAATTAGTATTATTATTATTGCCCTGTACAACTGTTGACGTAACCGCACAACCTCCCTTTTCTTGTGGTCAATGTAGTGCCGATATGCCGTCAGCAAACCCTCAACGACAAAAACTCTTCCCCGAATCACCACCCGGAAGTTCAAATTGTTGGTTGAATGCGCCAACACATGCCGCTGTATAATCTGTTCCCGTTTGATATACAAATGTTCCAACTGTAGTTCCGTCTGGCCTACATTTCCTCCTCGCTGTCGTCTGAAAACCGCGCGCCAATGTCGTGTGTGTTTATCGTGTACAACTTTTGACGTAACTGTACAACCTCCCTCTTGTGGGAATGTAGTGCCTATATGCCGTCAGCAAACCCCAACGACCAATAATCTTCCCCGAAACACCACCCGAAAAATACACAATGAGGAACACACAATGAGGAACACACATTGAGAGACACACACCGAGGGACACACAATGAGGGAAACACAACAACAGACACACACCAAGAAACACACAACGAGGAACCGTGACAATGAGAGACATACAACGAGAGACACACGACGAGGAACACAACGAGGAACACACAAAGAGAGACACACAACGAGGAACAAACAACGAGGGACACACCACGAGGGACACACAATGGGAGACACACAACGAGAGACACATACTGAGGGACACACAACTACGGACAAAAAAAGTGACACACAACGAGAGACTCACAACGGGAGACACACAACGAGAAAAACACACTGAGAGACACACAGCGACGGACACAAAACGATGGATACACAACGAGAGACACAACGAGAGACACACATCGAAAGACACACAACGAGGGAAGGACGAGGGGAGGACAACGAGGGACACAAAATGAGGGACACACAACGACGGACACAAAACAATGGATACACAATGAGAGACACACAATGAGAGACACACATCGAGAGACACACAACGAGGGAAGGACAACGAGGGACACAAAACGAAGGACAAACACACACATTTTCTTGATAACATATTTCGAAGAATAACTCGTCTGCAACTTGATCTGGACATTTTAGATATTTCCATATCGAGCATGTATATTTCATCTGAGCAAAATTAGTCGAATTCTTTAAATTTTAACATTATTCCACAGATTACGATTGAACAATGCATATTTTGACAACAGTATAATTTGGAGGATTCACAATTCACTTTTGCCAAACCAAATATTTGGCTTTTTATAAAGCGTGGAATGATATCTTCATTTTTATTTATGCATACCTTGTACATTTTAATTGAAAAACAAATGAAGAACATTCAACATTTATTGACGGCAAACACTTGCGTTGACAATCTAATCAAGAACAACCATAATTTATGAACACAAACTTCATCGGCTTTGAGAACTACTTAGCCTCGAACTGAGATGCGTGAAACGGCATTTTCAGCTTGCTCAAAATCCCATGTCGTCATTACAAAAAGCGGCATAGTCGATAGAATACTTTTGTACATATCGTAGCGCAATATATTTATAGCAATACTTTTCACGGTGGTTTTCCAGTTAGTTATAACTCATAAAAGGTGAAAGTTAACAAAAACAAATGCAATTTATTATTAGTTATTATACGCACTGCTCACAAACAAACACTCATTGTTTTTAAAGGAA
Organism: Mya arenaria; assembly: GCF_026914265.1. Classification (NCBI taxonomy): domain Eukaryota; kingdom Metazoa; phylum Mollusca; class Bivalvia; order Myida; family Myidae; genus Mya; species Mya arenaria. Next base: position 42,186,444 of record NC_069135.1, read on the forward strand.
TAATAAATATAAAATGGAGAGTACGGGTAGCTTTTAAAACTGAGTGTGACATTACAACATATTTTTTATGTAAACACATTTCCATTAAAGATGCACTCTTACTCCCAAATAAAATTACCACAATTAATACAATTGTTTTGATTTACCAAAAATGATGAATGAATGTCGACAACAATGGTTCTTATGAAGGATACCGAGTTTGATTTATATCTACCTTATGAGACTAAAGCAGATCACAGTTAATATTTTGGCATTCACCAATCATTTCATATTTTTGTGTTTTCAGCTATTAAATACACGGTTACAATTTTGTTATCAGTATTTAATATTTTCCATAAATGCATTATTTAGTAAGTAGTTAAAGGTGTATTACTCAAAATGTATCCTTATTGTACATGTTCTGTAAATGAATCTTGAATCTTGTATTAATTTTGAATAAGAGTGTCACTTTAATGGTATATCAACAGTTTAACACGCAATTGTGATGAGTATATCAACAGTTTAACACGCAATTGTGATGAGTAAATCAACAGTTTAACACGCAAATGTGATGAGTATATCAACAGTTTAAAACGCAATTGTGATGAGTATATCAAAAGTTTAACACGCAATTGTGATGAGTATATCAACAGTTTAACACGCAATTGTAATGAGTATATCGACAGTTTAACATGCAATAAATTGTGATGAGTATATCGACAGTTTAACACGCAAATGTGATGAGTATATCAACATTTTAAAACGCAATTGTAATGAGTATATCAACAGTTTAACACGCAATAAATTGTGATGAGAATATCAACAGTTTAACACGCAATTGTGATGAGTATATCAAGTGTTTAATACGCAATTGCGATGAGTGTTTTGTTTGCAAATTGAAACCATAATTATAAACACAAACAAAAACTATGACTGTATTTGCTTTGTGTGAATACTATGTTTGATACAACAATGCAATCCACATTAAAGCATCCTTTGCGAGAAAACATCTAATATCGAGTCACAAACGTTTTTCCATGTTGTTTTAAGAACGTAGTTTCCGTCTTCCAAAGTCTAGATAATGCGTACGTTCCTCTTGTACAATTCGAACATTGCAGGTCCAAGCAGCTCTTCATTTACAGTGTCCTTGATTAAAAACATCACTGGTTTGCCCATTTGTAACGCCTGTTCGAATTCCTGCCGACAGTACGTGCTTTGTGCGTACGAATCGGACAAAAGGATAAGGACCATTGCTGATCGTCGTAGAGTTAAAACGATTTCGTCAGCAATAACGTGACCCGATCGAAATTCATGGCCTCCTATAAATACGACCGTCCTATTGGTTTCTAGCAGAGCTTGGAGACGCTGTTCTAAATGAGTAATAACATACTCCTGGAGAAATGCTTCATCTGTGCTGTTAAATGACAGAAATATTATAAATTCATACTCATTTTCCCCATCTCTGAGTAATTCAACTGTGTCATCAATGATCTGTTGGCGTCTCCTTTTCCTTTTTATAAACACGATGGTGAAAGATATAAAAGATACCAATAGTTATGTCCCTACTCCAAGACCAATAGATAACCCTAGACGAAGTGGAGAATTACAAGTAAATTGTATTACGGACAAAACGGTTTCATCAACATTAGTACGCTAAAATCTGATGCAACATTTCGCCAATCTTTCGACTTTAATAGAGTCATTAACATTGGAAAATAGGTCGTTCAAGTGATTGCTTTCAATATATCAGCATTTTTTTTATTAAATGTCGGTGAAATTTACAATTTACAAAGTCTGTCATTATCTAAAAATATTGAATTCAAAATATTATGACTTAATTGTTTCGAACCTTGAAATGGATTGAAACGTGTTTTAGTGATACAATGCTCATGCCAGTATAGTATTTGACCAGCTCACATGCTTATACATGTATCTTTTTTTACAAAGCTCTTTAGATAGTTTGCTACTTTATTTACGAATGCAATAACCTTTTTTTGTTAATTAGTTTTAAGAAAGATCAACTCAATAAGACTAAATTCAATACGTATCTAGGTTAAATTAAGATGTATATGTTACGGAAGCAGAGCATTCACACCTTCAGAACATACAATAATGGTGTGATCCTATTTGTCAATAACTGAATTACCCTATAACCACACTGACAAGCTACCCACCCTCTCGCCTTGCCTGAAGAGTGAATATTTTAAATAAATCAAGTATGAGCTTGCAGCTCAAGATCCAAGCTCAGCCGACTCTTTAAAAGCTAACAAACTAGTGTTATACATTTACAATCAATATAAATTGCACCCTCTTTACAAATAAGCATACACATTAAAATCCGACTCGATAAAACTATTACAATTTACCAGATTCCATATCGACATTTAAAAAAAAAAATCACACGTATAAAAAGTATCTTGTTATCCAAAATCTTCTGCATTATGGATATATCCAAGGTTGCCATTTTCGAGGGTCTGTTTGAGTGTGATCGTAGGATAGGCCAGGCGGAACTACAGTTGGAACATTTGTATATCAAACGGGACCAGATTATACAGCGGTATGTGTTGGCGCATTCAGCGAACAATTTGAACTTCCGGGTGGTGTTTCGGGGAAGATTATTGGTGGTTGAGGGTTTGCTGACGGCATATCGTCACTACATTGACCACAAGAAGAGCGAGGTTGTGCAGTTACGTCAACAGCTATACAGGGTAAACACTGACGATATTGGCGCGTGGTTTGCAGACGACAGTGATGTGGCGCCTTTCGACAGTCAGGAGGAAATGGACATTGAGTGAAGAACCATAGTTGCATTAAAAGTGTGTGTAGGTCTTTTATTATGCAGATGACAATGAAGATGTCCATCCTCGGCTAGACGGATCTGGGCATTGATTGAGGAATTTCAGTTGCAATGAATTGTGTTTTTTTTCTTCATATTGTACAATTACACGCAAGTGTAAGTTGATGGGTTGGAGAAATGATCAGCGACGTGAGAGTGTGCTGTACAAATGTCTTGCATTACAGCTCTAAAACCCGTACATGTTTTGTTATGTACATGTAGTTATTGCGAGATGCTTTAGAATTGTTGATGAAAAGATGTTATTGAATAAACAATGAAACTTTTAATAAATCTACGTTTTCGCAACCGACCCACATCCCAGAATCTCAATCGTATCGCATGTTTTAACACGATGGTGGCGATGACCGTTTGGCTAGCGTATCGGAGGGGTCTAGGTTCGGTCCCCACTCGGAGCTTCGTCGGTCATAGAACTGGTTATAACCGAAGAATGGTAAACGGTTCTTTATCACATGTAAATAGCAGATTTTAAAAAAAACTAAACCATGTGAAAACAACCTTTCTGACCGAGTTGCATGAGATCGGATCATGTAGCTTCCAAAGTTCAAATATCTGACGGAGTTACATTGAATTAGCATCAGTATTATAATCATTATCATACCCATCATCATATGATAATGTTTAAAAAAACACACGTTCAACCAATTCACAAAAGCACCAATTCAATGAGTGTGTTTTTATCATTATTAACCAGAGTCTACCGTAAGAGTGTTCGCACATGTGGGCACACTAATGGATTAAATGTTTTAGCAAATATCCATGTAAAATCGTATTTCTAGTGTAATCTAGGCATATAGTTTTTGTCATATGTTCATGAAATACCTTTGGACATCTTAAGTGGGGAGGTTGGTAAGAGCGCGTTTTGGAGATGTAACAGGTGTCCCTTGACTGTCTATAAGTGAGGATTCAATGTCAATGAACTGTTGGACACCTGTTCCGGGATAAGAGTTTGGTAAGAAAAAGTTTCTAGCAGAGCGTGGTTTCGATCCACGGACCTCTGGGTTATGGGCCCAGCACGCTTCCACTGCGCCACTCTGCTTCGTTAATATATGTGTCTATAAACAGTTTTATATCCTTAAACAGAATAGGCTAAAATCTGATGCAACATTTCGCCAATCATTTGACATTAATATAGTCATTAACTATAGAAAATAGGTCGTACATGTGATTGCTTTCAATGTTTCATCAGTTTGTTTTTTTATTAAATGTCGGTGAAATTCACAACTTACAAAGTCTGTCATTATCTTAAGGTATTGAATTTAAAATATCATGACTTAATTGTTTCGAACCTTGAAATGGATTGAAATGTGTTTCAGTGAAATAATGCTCATGCCAATATAGTATTTAACAGCTCACATGCTTATACATGTATCTTTTTTTACAAAGCTCTTTAGATAGTTTGCAAAATACTCATACTCGTATGGTGAGGACCTCCTAAGGGAACCATTTTTAAGTAATATCTGTGGACTATCCATTGTATGTTGTAAATAAATGTTGGTTATCCAGTTTGTGAATAAAACTTGAAAAACGATGTACAAGGACTTCCTTAAATTAGCATTAGTGTTCGAAGACTCCCACACAGACCTTTGAGGAGACAACCTCTTGAGTAACTAGACGTTGTGACAGAGAATTCTCCTCATAAAATCTACGCTAAAATCTGATGCAATCGATTTTGCCAAAAATCAAGAAAGGTAAATCGTACAGGCATCGAATTTAACATCAATAATTGCTATTAATACTATAGCAACCGTCTTTCATGATATGTAATTAAAAAAAAAACTTTTGAATTAAAAAGGATTGTGATGTTGATGAATATTGTTTAAATAGTTATTACTTGTTATGGTAATATTCCGGCTAAGATGTGAATACAGAATAGGCATATTTAAAACGGCCAATGAAACATAACTGAATCAAAACGAATTCAAGAACGGCTAATTTTGGGTTTTATATTTATTTCTGCGTACCGATATCATCATGAAGTATTTCCTAAGTGTAACTGTTCACACGAACTATCAACAGGGTACCAATCGTTTCTTATTGAAATGCACCAGCAAACATTTAAAGCTGCATGAAATTAATTATAAAAGCAAAAAATGATTTTAACCAATTCGGCGCAAAATGTATTATGAAAAGAAAAAAGGTTAGATAATCGATCAAAGATATTCCAAATCTGATTTCGGATCTGCTGGCACAGCCACAAACAAAACCCCATATGTACAACTCAACAACCTCTTAAGTTGCATGACTCTGGCTCATTAATCTTCTATGACGTTCGGACGGATAGACAGACTAACATACAGCCAGGCATACAAACACTGACAGACAAACAGACAAACCGCCAGGCAGGGCAGGCAGACAGACCTTAAGCCGAAGGAAATACATTATTATTGTATTTGGACATCTGGTACGCTTGTGAATTTTAACTGTATGCGAAACTTTAAACAATGTTGACACCGACGCAAGCGTACGACTTTTGTTGTAATCGGGCCCAGTTTCAATAAAGGTTGTACAATTCTAAGCGTAGGGAATAGACATTAGAGAGTTTGCGAAACACTACGTGTGCGTGCACGCGTACGTGTGAGCTACATTTTGGCCACTACGTCATTAATGTTTGTGTATACATGTTCATGGTATCAGTATTGTGGATTTGTCATTTTCTAAAAAATGTGCATTTTTTAGACGTGAACATGTTAAAATTTGAGGATTTTATATGTCAATGTCAACAAACTGTACGACAATTGTTCCGGGGTAAGAAAAAGTTTCTAGCAGAGCGTGGTTTCGACGTTTTAGACGTTTTCACGGACCTCTGGGTTATGGGCCCAGCACGCCTCCACTGCTGCAACCTGCTTTGTTAATATAAACGGTTTCATATCCTTAAATAAATAACGCTAAAATCTGATGCAACATTTCGCCATTCATTTAACATCATATAGTCTTACTAAATTCCAAGTATTTTTTTACATTCGGTTATATGCTTTATACTGTGTGCAAGTCAAAATAACACGTTTTTTATAACTTAATATACAATTTTATTTTCTGTGCAATTCGTTATGCTAAGTGGGTCATAATCTAAAGATATCAAATTGAAACTGTTGAAGTAGATTGAAATGTTTTTGAGATGATACAATAATTTTGCCAGTACTTTATTTAGCCAATATATAAATATATATAATTAAACATGTATATTGTTATTTGGCAAGTCTTAAAATACTGTGCTAATGTACTGCTTGCGAATGTTAAAACACTTTTGTTTTCTTAATTGGCATCTATATTTTTTTTATTTATTTATCACTATATTTAGTTACACTTTTTCAATGATTATGTCATTTTTTTAAAAAGCAATTATAATGAATATATTGACAGTTTATGGTTTGTTAAATCAAACCTAAACCATAATGATATAGACGGATATAGATCCGTGCCTTAACTGTCTCCTACATATATACAATATAATGTTCGTTATACTTTCCAACACAACAGTAACACTGTTCACTAGAATTTCCAAACAGAGGAACTGTTCCTTAGAAGTTCCAGCACAAGAACTGCTTATATTACTTTCAATCACCAGAACTGTTCATTAGACTTCCCAATACATGAAATGTGCACTAGACTTTAAATACAGGAACTGTTCGTAGGACATTCCATCACAGACTTCTTCATTATACTTTCTAACACAAGAAATGTTTATTACACTTTCCAACACATAAAGTGTTTCCTAGACTTTCCAACATAGGAAATGTTCAGCAGACAGTCAGTTTAACTTCTATGTCAAAACTAAATTAACGAAAGAAACTGAATTATCTGGACTTTGAAGAGCCATAACTTGAGTTAAAATATATTTATTTATTTATTTGTTTTTTTAAAAAAGGACTGGAACTTGCATTTAAATCAAACAAAAATTAAAAGGCTGCAACTTGCATTTAAATAAAACAAAAGTAAAAGGCTGTACCATCAAGGGGGAGGTTAGTAACAGCGCGTTTTAGAGATGTATCATGTGTCATTTGACTGTTTATAAGTGAGGTATCAATGACAATGAACTGTTGGACACTTGTTCCGTGGTAAGAGTTTGGAACAAAAAAGTTTTTTAGCAGAGCGTGGTTTCGATCCACGGACCTCTGGGTTATGGGCCCAGCACGCTTCCACTGCGCCACTCTGCTTTGTTAATATAAATGTCTAAAACGGTTATGTATCCTTAAACAAAATACACTAAATCTGATGCAATATCTTATCAATTATCACGGCAGGTAAATTATACAGGCGGAAATATTCACATAATATAGTCACAATTGTTTCGGGGTAATAGTTTGCAAAGAAAAAGTTTCTAGCAGAGCGTGGTTTCGATCCACGGACCTCTGGGTTATGGGCCCAGCACGCTTCCACTGCGCCACTCTGCTTCGTTATTTTTTCAATAAGAGGTGTAATATATCTAGTACGCTAAAATCTGATGCAACATTTCGCCAATCTTTCGACTTTAATAGAGTCATTAACAATAGAAAATAGGTCGTTCAAATGATTGCTTTCAATATATCAGCAGTTTTTCGGTTTTTTATTAAATGTCGGTGAAATTTACAATTTACAAAGTCTGTCATTATCTAAAAATATTGAATTCAAAATATTATGACTTAATTGTTTTGAACCTTGAAATGGATTGAAACGTGTTTTAGTGATACAATGCTCATGCCAGTATAGTATTTGACCAGCTCACATGCTTATACATGTATCTTTTTCTACAAATCTCTTTAGATTGTTTGCAACTTTATTTACGAATGCAATAACCTTTTTTTGTTAATTAGTTTTAAGAAAGATCAACTCAATAAGACTAAATTCAATACGTATAGGTTAAATTAAGTTGTATATGTTGCGGAAGCAGAGCTTTCACACCATCAGAACATACAATAATGGTGTGATCCTATTGGTCAATAACTGAATTACCCTATAACCACACTGACAAGCTACCCACCCTCTCGCCTTGCCTGAAGTGTGAATATTTTAAATAAATCAAGTATGAGCTTGCAGCTCAAGATCCAAGCTCAGCCGACTCTTTAAAAGCTAACAAACTAGTGTTATACATTTACAATCAATATAAATTGCACCCTCTTTACAAATAAGCATACACATTAAAATCCGACTCGATAAAACTATTACAATTTACCAGATTCCATATCGACATTTTAAAAAAAAATCACACGTATAAAAAGTATCTTGTTATCCAAAATCTTCTGCATTATGGATATATCCAAGGTTGCCATTTACGAGGATCTGTTTGAGTGTGATCGTAGGATAGGCCAGGCGGAACTACAGTTGGAACATTTGTATATCAAACGGGACCAGATTATACAGCGGTATGTGTTGGCGCATTCAGCGAACAATTTGAACTTCCGGGTGGTGTTTCGGGGAAGATTATTGGTGGTTGAGGGTTTGCTGACGGCATATCGGCACTACATTGACCACAAGAAGAGCGAGGTTGTGCAGTTACGTCAACAGCTATACAGGGTAAACACTGACGATATTGGCGCGTGGTTTGCAGACGACAGTGATGTGGCGCCTTTCGACAGTCAGGAGGAAATGGACATTGAGTGAAGAACCATAGTTGCATTAAAAGTGTGTGTAGGTCTTTTATTATGCAGACGACAATGAAGATGTCCATCCTCGGCTAGACGGATCTGGGCATTGATTGAGGAATTTCAGTTGCAATGAATTGTGTATTTTTTCTTCATATTGTACAATTACACGCAAGTGTAAGTTGATGGGTTGGAGAAATGATCAGCGACGTGAGAGTGTGCTGTACAAATGTCTTGCATTATCAGCTCTAAAACCCGTACATGTTTTGTTATGTACATGTAGTTATTGCGAGATGCTTTAGAATTGTTGATGAAAAGATGTTATTGAATAAACAATGAAACTTTTAATAAATCTACGTCTTCGCAACCGACCCACATCCCAGAATCTCAATCGTATCGCATGTTTTAACACGATGGTGGCGATGACCGTTTGGCTAGCGTATCGGAGAACCTGGGTTCGGTCCCCACTCGGAGCTTCGTCGGTCATAGAACTGGTTATAACCGAAGAATGGTAAACGGTTCTTTATCACATGTAAATAGCAGATTTTAAAAAAACTAAACCATGTGAAAACAACCTTTCTGACCGAGTTGCATGAGATCGGATCATGTAGCTTCCAAAGTTCAAATATCTGACGGAGTTACTTTGAATTAGCATCAGCATTATAATCATTATCATACCCATCATCATATGATAATGTTTAAAAAAACACACGTTCAACCAATTCACAAAAGCACCAGTTCAATGAGTGTTTTTATCATTATTAACCAGAGTCTACCGTAAGAGTGTTCGCACATGTGGGCACACTAATGGATTAAATGTTTTAGCAAATATCCATGTAAAATAGTATTTCTAGTGTAATCTAGGCATATAGATTTTGTCATATGTTCATGAAATACCTTTGGACATCTTAAGTGGGGAGGTTGGTAAGAGCACGTTTGGAGATGTAACAGGTGTCCCTTGACTGTCTATAAGTGAGGATTCAATGTCAATGAACTGTTGGACACCTGTTCCGGGATAAGAGTTTGGTAAGAAAAAGTTTCTAGCAGAGCGTGGTTTCGATCCACGGACCTCTGGGTTATGGGTCCAGCACGCTTCCGCTGCGCCACTCTGCTTCGTTAATATAAGTGTCTATAAACAGTTTTATATCCTTAAACAAAATACGCTAAAATCTGATGCAACATTTTGCCAATCGTTTCACATAATATAGTTATTACTTATATAAAATAAGTCGTTCAAGTGATTGCTTTCAATATTTCAGAAGTTATTTTAACTAACGTTTCTAGCAGAGCATGGTTTCGATCCACGGACCTCTGGGTTATGGGCCCAGCACGCTTGCACTGCGCCACCCTGCTATATGGAAAGTATTCATCTTTAAATACAATCCACTAATTCATTTCTGGCCTAGTGTTATCTTAATAATCAGGGTTTGATGTAAGATCGGGCACAAATGAGGGGCCTACCATTGGATTTAATTGTTTGGCAAATATCTGTCTAAATTGTATTTAGTGTAATCTTGGCATATATAAATAATGATTTCATATCTATTTATGGTCTAACTTTGCCAGAACCCTCTTAAAAACTGATTTACAAAATAGTGTTTACTTTTGGACGTGTTGTTAAATACAACATCTACATTTCATTATTGAGTATTAAACAATCTGTTTCCAGACTGCTTTTATAAAGATGTTTGTTTAGTAATTTATAACAGTTTGTAATAATCTTGTAGGTTCATATATGGCTGCAGTTGATCTTAACTACCTTTGTTCTATTATTAAATCCTTCCTGCTTTATCTTTCTGTAATCCCTTCAAAATTCAAAGAATGATTGTTTATCAATTGACACGTATTGCTTATACATGCCTTAAAGGAACGTCTTTAAATATGTTGTTACAATAATATGCTCTTTGGTTTTCCGTGTTTGTTCAAAAGCTTTCTTGTTAAATTTGTTACTTGCTTTTATCAGTCTAGAATTGACAGCCGTATGGTTAAGACCTTTTAAGAGAACCATTTTTAAGTAATATCTGTGGACTATCCATTGTATGTTGTAAATAAATGTTGGTTATCCAGCTTGTGAATAAAACTTGAAAAACGGTGTACAAGGACTTCCTTAAATTAGCATTAGTGTTCGAAGACTCCCACACAGACCTTTGAGGAGACAACCTCTTGAGTAACTAGACGTTGTGACAGAGAATTCTCCTCATAAAATCTACGCTAAAATCTGATGCAATCGATTTTGCCAAAAATCAAGTAAGATAAATCGTACAGGCATCGAATTTAACATCAATAATTGCTATTAATACTATAGCAACCGTCTTTCATGATATGTAATTAAAAAAAAACTTTTGAATTAAAAAGGATTGTGATGTTGATGAATATTGTTTAAATAGTTATTACTTGTTATGGTAATATTCCGGCTAAGATGTGAATACAGAATAGGCATATTTAAAACGGCCAATGAAACATAACTGAATCAAAACGAATTCAAGAACGGCTAATTTTTGGGTTTTATATTTATTTCTGCGTACCGTTATCATCATGAAGTATTTCCTAAGTGTAACTGTTCACACGAACTATCAACAGGGTACCAATCGTTTCTTATTGAAATGCACCAGCAAACATTTAAAGCTGCATGAAATTAATTATAAAAGCAAAAAATGATTTTAACCAATTCGGCGCAAAATGTATTATGAAAAGAAAAAAGGTTAGATAATCGATCAAAGATATTCCAAATCTGATTTCGGATCTGCTGGCACAGCCACAAACAAAACCCCATATGTACAACTCAACAACCTCTTAAGTTGCATGACTCTGGCTCATTAATCTTCTATGACGTTCGGACGGATAGACAGACTAACATACAGCCAGGCATACAAACACTGACAGACAAACAGACAAACCGCCAGGCAGGGCAGGCAGACAGACCTTAAGCCGAAGGAAATACATTATTATTGTATTTGGACATCTGGTACGCTTGTGAATTTTAACTGTATGCAAAACTTTAAACAATGTTGACACCGACGCAAGCGTACGACTTTTGTTGTAATCGGGCCCAGTTTCAATAAAGGTTGTACAATTCTAAGCGTAGGGAATAGACATTAGAGAGTTTGCGAAACACTACGTGTGCGTGCACGCGTACGTGTGAGCTACATTTTGGCCACTACGTCATTAATGTTTGTGTATACATGTTCATGGTATCAGTATTGTGGATTTGTCATTTTCTAAAAAATGTGCATTTTTTAGACGTGAACATGTTAAAATTTGAGGATTTTATATGTCAATGTCAACAAACTGTACGACAATTGTTCCGGGGTAAGAAAAAGTTTCTAGCAGAGCGTGGTTTCGACGTTTTAGACGTTTTCACGGACCTCTGGGTTATGGGCCCAGCACGCCTCCACTGCTGCAACCTGCTTTGTTAATATAAACGGTTTCATATCCTTAAATAAATAACGCTAAAATCTGATGCAACATTTCGCCATTCATTTAACATCATATAGTCTTACTAAATTCAAAGTATTTTTTTACATTCGGTTATATGCTTTATACTGTGTGCAAGTCAAAATAACACGTTTTTTATAACTTAATTTACAATTTTATTTTCTGTGCAATTCGTTATGCTAAGTGGGTCATAATCTAAAGATATCAAATTGAAACTGTTGAAGTAGATTGAAATGTTTTTGAGATGATACAATAATTTTGCCAGTACTTTATTTAGCCAATATATAAATATATATAATTAAACATGTATATTGTTATTTGGCAAGTCTTAAAATACTGTGCTAATGTACTGCTTGCGAATGTTAAAACACTTTTGTTTTCTTAATTGGCATCTATATTTTTTTTATTTATTTATCACTATATTTAGTTACACTTTTTCAATGATTATGTCATTTTTTTAAAAAGCAATTATAATGAATATATTGACAGTTTATGGTTTGTTAAATCAAACCTAAACCATAATGATATAGACGGATATAGATCCGTGCCTTAACTGTCTCCTACATATATACAATATAATGTTCGTTATACTTTCCAACACAACAGTAACACTGTTCACTAGAATTTCCAAACAGAGGAACTGTTCCTTAGAAGTTCCAGCACAAGAACTGCTTATATTACTTTCAATCACCAGAACTGTTCATTAGACTTCCCAATACATGAAATGTGCACTAGACTTTAAATACAGGAACTGTTCGTAGGACATTCCATCACAGACTTCTTCATTATACTTTCTAACACAAGAAATGTTTATTACACTTTCCAACACATAAAGTGTTTCCTAGACTTTCCAACATAGGAAATGTTCAGCAGACAGTCAGTTTAACTTCTATGTCAAAACTAAATTAACGAAAGAAACTGAATTATCTGGACTTTGAAGAGCCATAACTTGAGTTAAAATATATTTATTTATTTATTTGTTTTTTTAAAAAAGGACTGGAACTTACATTTAAATCAAACAAAAATTAAAAGGCTGCAACTTGCATTTAAATAAAACAAAAGTAAAAGGCTGTACCATCAAGGGGGAGGTTAGTAACAGCGCGTTTTAGAGATGTATCATGTGTCATTTGACTGTTTATAAGTGAGGTATCAATGACAATGAACTGTTGGACACTTGTTCCGTGGTAAGAGTTTGGAACAAAAAAGTTTTTTAGCAGAGCGTGGTTTCGATCCACGGACCTCTGGGTTATGGGCCCAGCACGCTTCCACTGCGCCACTCTGCTTTGTTAATATAAATGTCTATAAACGGTTATGTATCCTTAAACAAAATACACTAAATCTGATGCAATATCTTATCAATTATCACGGCAGGTAAATTATACAGGCGGAAATATTCACATAATATAGTCACAATTGTTTCGGGGTAATAGTTTGCAAAGAAAAAGTTTCTAGCAGAGCGTGGTTTCGATCCACGGACCTCTGGGTTATGGGCCCAGCACGCTTCCACTGCGCCACTCTGCTTCGTTATTTTTTCAATAAGAGGTGTAATATATCTAGTACGCTAAAATCTGATGCAACATTTCGCCAATCTTTCGACTTTAATAGAGTCATTAACAATAGAAAATAGGTCGTTCCAATGATTGCTTTCAATATATCAGCAGTTTTTCGGTTTTTTATTAAATGTCGGTGAAATTTACAATTTACAAAGTCTGTCATTATCTAAAAATATTGAATTCAAAATATTATGACTTAATTGTTTCGAACCTTGAAATGGATTGAAACGTGTTTTAGTGATACAATGCTCATGCCAGTATAGTATTTGACCAGCTCACATGCTTATACATGTATCTTTTTCTACAAAGCTCTTTAGATTGTTTGCAACTTTATTTACGAATGCAATAACCTTTTTTGTTAATAAGTTTTAAGAAAGATCAACTCAATAAGACTAAATTCAATACGTATAGGTTAAACTAAGTTGTATATGTTGCGGAAGCAGAGCTTTCACACCTTCAGAACATACAATAATGGTGTGATCTTATTTGTCAATAACTGAATTACCCTATAACCACACTGACAAGCTACCCACCCTCTCGCCTTGCCTGAAGTGTGAATATTTTAAATAAATCAAGTATGAGCTTGCAGCTCAAGAACCAAGCTCAGCCGACTCTTTAAAAGCTAACAAACTAGTGTTATACATTTACAATCAATATAAATTGCACCCTCTTTACAAATAAGCATACACATTAAAATCCGACTCGATAAAACTATTACAATTTACCAGATTCCATATCGACATTTTAAAAAAAAATCACACGTATAAAAAGTATCTTGTTATCCAAAATCTTCTGCATTATGGATATATCCAAGGTTGCCATTTACGAGGATCTGTTTGAGTGTGATCGTAGGATAGGCCAGGCGGAACTACAGTTGGAACATTTGTATATCAAACGGGACCAGATTATACAGCGGTATGTGTTGGCGCATTCAGCGAACAATTTGAACTTCCGGGTGGTGTTTCGGGGAAGATTATTGGTGGTTGAGGGTTTGCTGACGGCATATCGTCACTACATTGACCACAAGAAGAGCGAGGTTGTGCAGTTACGTCAACAGCTATACAGGGTAAACACTGACGATATTGGCGCGCGGTTTGCAGACGACAGTGCTGTGTCGCCTTTCGACAGCCAGGAGGAAATGGACATTGAGTGAAGAACCATAGTTGCATTAAAAGTGTGTGTAGGTCTTTTATTATGCAGACGACAATGAAGATGTCCATCCTCGGCTAGACGGATCTGGGCATTGATTGAGGAATTTCAGTTGCAATGAATTGTGTATTTTTTCTTCATATTGTACAATTACACGCAAGTGTAAGTTGATGGGTTGGAGAAATGATGATCAGCGACGTGAGAGTGTGCTGTACAAATGTCGTGCATTATCAGCGCTAAAATCCGTACATGTTTTGTTATGTACATGTAGTTATTGTGAGATGCTTTAGAATTGTTGATGAAAAGATGTTATTGAATAAACAATGAAACTTTTAATAAATCTACGTCTTCGCAACCGACCCACATCCCAGAATCTCAATCGTATCGCATGTTTTAACACGATGGTGGCGATGACCGTTTGGCTAGCGTATCGGAGAACCTGGGTTCGGTCCCCACTCGGAGCTTCGTCGGTCATAGAACTGGTTATAACCGAAGAATGGTAAACGGTTCTTTATCACATGTAAATAGCAGATTTTAAAAAAACTAAACCATGTGAAAACAACCTTTCTGACCGAGTTGCATGAGATCGGATCATGTAGCTTCCAAAGTTCAAATATCTGACGGAGTTACTTTGAATTAGCATCAGCATTATAATCATTATCATACCCATCATCATATGATAATGTTTAAAAAAACACACGTTCAACCAATTCACAAAAGCACCAGTTCAATGAGTGTTTTTATCATTATTAACCAGAGTCTACCGTAAGAGTGTTCGCACATGTGGGCACACTAATGGATTAAATGTTTTAGCAAATATCCATGTAAAATAGTATTTCTAGTGTAATCTAGGCATATAGATTTTGTCATATGTTCATGAAATACCTTTGGACATCTTAAGTGGGGAGGTTGGTAAGAGCACGTTTTGGAGATGTAACAGGTGTCCCTTGACTGTCTATAAGTGAGGATTCAATGTCAATGAACTGTTGGACACCTGTTCCGGGATAAGAGTTTGGTAAGAAAAAGTTTCTAGCAGAGCGTGGTTTCGATCCACGGACCTCTGGGTTATGGGTCCAGCACGCTTCCGCTGCGCCACTCTGCTTCGTTAATATAAGTGTCTATAAACAGTTTTATATCCTTAAACAAAATACGCTAAAATCTGATGCAACATTTTGCCAATCGTTTTACATAATATAGTTATTACCTATATAAAATAAGTCGTTCAAGTGATTGCTTTCAATATTTCAGAAGTTTTTTTAACTAACGTTTCTAGCAGAGCATGGTTTCGATCCACGGACCTCTGGGTTATGGGCCCAGCACGCTTGCACTGCGCCACCCTGCTATATGGAAAGTATGTCATCTTTAAATACAATCCACTAATTCATTTCTGGCCTAGTGTTATCTTAATAATCAGGGTTTGATGTAAGATCGGGCACAAATGAGGGGCCTACCATTGGATTTAATTGTTTGGCAAATATCTGTCTAAATTGTATTTCTAGTGTAATCTTGGCATATATAAATAATGATTTCATATCTATTTTATGGTCTAACTTTGCCAGAACCCTCTTAAAAACTGATTTACAAAATAGTGTTTACTTTTGGACGTGTTGTTAAAATACAACATCTACATTTCATTATTGAGTATTTAACAATCTGTTTCCAGACTGCTTTTATAAAGATGTTTGTTTAGTAATTTATAACAGTTTGTAATAATCTTGTAGGTTCATATATGGCTGCAGTTGATCTTAACTACCTTTGTTCTATTATTAAATCCTTCCTGCTTTATCTTTCTGTAATCCCTTCAAAATTCAAAGAATGATTGTTTATCAATTGACACGTATTGCTTTATACATGCCTTAAAGGAACGTCTTTAAATATGTTGTTACAATAATATGCTCTTTGGTTTTCCGTGTTTGTTCAAAAGCTTTCTTGTTAAATTTGTTACTTGCTTTTATCAGTCTAGAATTGACAGCCGTATGGTTAAGACCTTTTAAGAGAACCATTTTTAAGTAATATCTGTGGACTATCCATTGTATGTTGTAAATAAATGTTGGTTATCCAGCTTGTGAATAAAACTTGAAAAACGGTGTACAAGGACTTCCTTAAATTAGCATTAGTGTTCGAAGACTCCCACACAGACCTTTGAGGAGACAACCTCTTGAGTAACTAGACGTTGTGACAGAGAATTCTCCTCATAAAATCTACGCTAAAATCTGATGCAATCGATTTGCCAAAAATCAAGTAAGGTAAATCGTACAGGCATCGAATTTAACATCAATAATTGCTATTAATACTATAGCAACCGTCTTTCTTAATATGTAATTAAAAAAAACACATTTGAATTAAAAAGGATTGTGATGTTGATGAATATTGTTTGAATAGTTATTACTTGTTATGGTAATATTCCGGCTAAGATGTGAATACAGAATAGGCATATTTAAAACGGCCAATGAAACATAACTGAATCAAAACGAATTCAAGAACGGCTAATTTTGGGTTTTATATTTATTTCTGCGTACCGATATCATCATCAAGTATTTCCTAAGTGTAACTGTTCACACGAACTATCAACAGGGCACCAATCGTTTCTTATTGAAATGCACCAGCAAACATTTAAAGCTGCATGAAATTAATTATAAAAGCAAAAAATGATTTTAACCAATTCGGCGCAAAATGCATTATGAAAAGAAAAAGGGTTAGATAATCGATCAAAGATATTCCAAATCTGGTTTCGGATCTGCTGGCACAGCCACAAACAAAACCCCAGATGTACAACTCAACAACCTCTTAAGTGGCATGACTCTGGCTCATTAATCTTCTATGACGTTCGGACGGATAGACAGACTAACATACAGCCAGGCATACAAACACAGACAGACAAACCGCCAGGCAGGGCAGGCAGACAGACCTTAAGCCGAAGGAGATACATTATTATTGTATTTAGACATCTGGTACGCTTGTGAACTTTAACTGTATGCGAAACTTTAAACAATGTTGACACCGACGCAAGCGTACGACTTTTGTTGTAATCGGGCCCAGTTTCAATAAAGGTTGTACAATTCTAAGCGTAGGGAATAGACATTAGAGAGTTTGCGAAACACTACGTGTGCGTGCACGCGTACGTGTGCGCTACATTTTGGCCACTACGTCATCAATGTTTGTGTATACATGTACATGGTATCAGTAATGTGGATTTGTCATTTTCTAAAAAATGTGCATTTTTAGACGTGAACATGTTAAAATTTGAGGATTTTATATGTCAACGTCAACAAACTGTAGGACAATTATTCCGGGGTAAGAAAAGGTTTCTAGCAGAGCGTGGTTTCGACGTTTTAGACGTTTCCACGGACCTCTGGGTTATGGGCCAAGCACGCCTCCACTGCGGCAACCTGCTTTGTTAATAAAAACGGTTTCATATCCTTAAATAAATAACGCTAAAATCTGATGCAACATTTCGCCATTCATTTAACATAATATAGTCTTACTAAATTCCAAGTATTTTTTTCTACATTCGGTTATATGCTTTATACTGTGTGCAAGTCAAAATAATACGTTTTTTTTGTAACTTAATATTGAAAATTATTTTCTGTGCAATTCGTTATGCTAAGTCGGTCACAATCTAAAGATATCAAATTGAAACTGTTGAAGTAGATTGAAATGTTTTTGAGATGATACAATAATTTTGCCAGTACTTTATTTAGCCAATATATAAATATATATAATTAAACATGTATATTGTTATTTGGCAAGTCTTAAAATACTGTGTTAATGTACTGCTTGCGAATGTTAAAACACTTTTGTTTTCTTAATTGGCATCTATATTTTTTTTATTTATTTATCACTATATTTAGTTACACTTTTTCAATGATTATGTCATTTTTTTAAAAAGCAATTATAATGAATATATTGACAGTTTATGGTTTGTTATATCAAACCTAAACCATACGGATATAGACGGATATAAATCCGTGCCTAAACTGTCTCCTACATATATACAATATAATGTTCGTTATACTTTCCAACACAACAGTAACTGTTCACTAGAATTGCCAAACAGAGGAACTGTTCCTTAGATGTTCCAGCACAAGAACTGCTAATATTACTTTCAATCACCAGAACTGTTCATTAGACTTCCCAATTCATGAAATGTTCACTAGACTTTAAATACAGGAACTGTTCGTTGGACATTCCATCACAGACTTCTTCATTATACTTTCTAACACAAGAAATGTTTATTACACTTTCCAACACATAAAGTGTTTCCTAGACTTTCCAACATAGGAAATGTTCAGCAGACAGTCATTTTAACATCTATGTCAAAACTAAATTAATGAAAGAAACTGAATTATCTGGACTTTGAAGAGCCATAACTTGCGTTAAAATATATTTATTTGTTTGTTTGTTTGTTTTTAAAAAAAGGACTGGAACTTGCATTTAAATCAAACAAAAATTTAAAGGCTGCAACTTGCATTTAAATCAAACAAAAGTAAAAGGCTGTAACATCAAGGGGGAGGTTAGTAACAGCGCGTTTTAGAGATGTATCATGTGCCATTTGACTGTTTAAAGTGAGGTATCAATGACAATGAACTGTTGACCCTTGTTCCGTGGTAAGAGTTTGGAACGAAAAAGATTCTAGCAGAGCGTGGTTTCGATCCACGGACCTCTGGGTTTTGGGCCCAGCACGCTTCCACTGCAACACTCTGCTTCGTTATTTGTATCTAAAAGCGGTTTAATATAGCTAAACAAAGTATGCTAAATCTGATGCAACATCTCGCCAATCATTTGACATATTAATATAGTCATTAACTATAGCAAATAGGTCGTTCAAGTGATTGCTTTCAATATTTCAGCAGTTTTTGTGTCGTTCAAGTGATTGCTTTCAATATTTCAGCAGTTTTTCGGTTTTTATTAAATGTTGGTGAAATTCACAATTTACAAGGCTGTCATTATCTAAAGATATTGAATTCAACATATTATGACTTAATTGTTTCGAACCTTGAAATGGATTGAAACGTGTTTTAATGATACAATCCTCATGCCAGTATAGTATTTAACCAGCTCACATGCTTATACATGTATCTTTTTTTTACAAAGCTCTTTAGATAGTTTGCAACTTTATTTACGAATGCAATAACCTTTTTTTGTTAATTAGTTTTAAGAAAGTCAACTCAATAAGACTAAATTCAATACGTATAGGTTAAACTAAGTTGTATATGTTGCGGAAGCAGAGCTTTCACACCTTCAGAACATACAATAATGGTGTGATCTTATTTGTCAATAACTGAATTGCCCTATAACCACACTGACAAGCTACCCACCCTCTCGCCTTGCCTGAAGTGTGAATATTTTAAATAAATCAAGTATGAGCTTGCAGCTCAAGATCCAAGCTCAGCCGACTCTTTAAAAGCTAGGAAACTAGTTTTATTAATTTACAATCAATATAAATTGCACCCTCTTTACAAATAAGCATCAACATTAAAATCAGACTCGATAAAACTATTACAATTTACCAGATTCTATATCGACATTTAAAAAAAAAATCACACGTATAAAAAGTATCTTGTTATCCAAAATCTTCTGCATTATGGATATATCCAAGGTTGCCATTTACGAGGGTCTGTTTGAGTGTGATCGTAGGATAGGCCAGGCGGAACTACAGTTGGAACATTTGTATATCAAACGGGACCAGATTATACAGCGGTATGTGTTGGCGCATTCAGCGAACAATTTGAACTTCCGGGTGGTGTTTCGGGGAAGATTATTGGTCGTTGAGGGTTTGCTGACGGCATATCGTCACTACATTGACCACAAGAAGAGCGAGGTTGTGCAGTTACGTCAACAGCTATACAGGGTAAACACTGACGATATTGGCGCGCGGTTTGCAGACGACAGTGCTGTGTCGCCTTTCGACAGCCAGGAGGCAATGGACATTGAGTGAAGAACCATAATTGCATTGAAAGTGTGTGTAGGTCTTTTATTATGCAGACGACAATGAAGATGTCCATCCTCGGCTAGACGGATCTGGGCATTGATTGAGGAATTTCAGTTGCAATGAATTGTATTTTTTCTTCATATTGTACAAATACACGCAAGTGTAAGTTGATGGGTTGGAGAAATGATCAGCGACGTGAGAGTGTGCTGTACAAATGTCGTGCAATATCAGCGCTAAAATCCGTACATGTTTTGTTATGTACATGTAGTTATTGTGAGATGCTTTAGAATTGTTGATGAAAAGATGTTATTGAATAAACAATGAAACTTTTAATAAATCTACGTCTTCGCAACCGACCCACATCCCAGAATCTCAATCGTATCGCATGTTTTAACACGATGGTGGCGATGGTCGTTTGGCTAGCGTATCGGAGGGGTCTAGGTTCGGTCCCCACTGGGAGCTTCGTCGGTCATAGAGCTGGTTATAACCGAAGAATGGTTAACGGTTCTTAATCACATGTAAATATCAGATTTTAAAAAAAACTAAACCATGTGAAAACAACCTTTCTGACCGAGTTGCATGAGATCGGATCATGTGGCTTCCAAAGTTCAAATATCTGACGGAGTTACATTGGATTAGCATCAGTATTAGAATCATTATCATAACCATCATCATCTGATATTGTTTAGAGTTAAAAACAATCGTTCAACCAATTCACAAAAGCACCAATTCAGTGAGTGTTTTTATCATTATTAACCAGAGTCTGACGTAAGAGTGTTCGCATGTGTGGACACACTAACGGATTAAATGTTTTAGCAAATATCCATCTAAAATTGTATTTCTAGTGTAATCTAGGCATATGGTTTCTGTGATATGTACATGAAATACCTTTGGATATCTTAAGTGGGGAGGTTGGTAAGAGCGCGTTTTAGAGATGTAACAAGTGTCACTTGACTGTCTATAAGTGAGGATTCAATGTCAATGAACTGTTGGACACTTGTTCCGGGATAAGAGTTGGTAAGAAAAAGTTTCTAGCAGAGCGTGGTTTCGATCCACGGACCTCTGGGTTATGTCAAGTGTAAGTTGATGGGTTGGAGAAATGATCAGCGACGTGAGAGTGTGCTGTACAAATGTCGTGCATTATCAGCTCTAAAACCCGTACATGTTTTGTTATGTACATGTAGTTATTGCGAGATGCTTTAGAATTGTTGATGAAAAGATGTTATTGAATAAACAATGAAACTTTTAATAAATCTACGTCTTCGCAACCGACCCACATCCCAGAATCTCAATCGTATCGCATGTTTTAACACGATGGTGGCGATGACCGTTTGGCTAGCGTATCGGAGAACCTGGGTTCGGTCCCCACTCGGAGCTTCGTCGGTCATAGAACTGGTTATAACCGAAGAATGGTAAACGGTTCTTTATCACATGTAAATAGCAGATTTTAAAAAAACTAAACCATGTGAAAACAACCTTTCTGACCGAGTTGCATGAGATCGGATCATGTAGCTTCCAAAGTTCAAATATCTGACGGAGTTACTTTGAATTAGCATCAGCATTATAATCATTATCATACCCATCATCATATGATAATGTTTAAAAAAACACACGTTCAACCAATTCACAAAAGCACCAGTTCAATGAGTGTTTTTATCATTATTAACCAGAGTCTACCGTAAGAGTGTTCGCACATGTGGGCACACTAATGGATTAAATGTTTTAGCAAATATCCATGTAAAATAGTATTTCTAGTGTAATCTAGGCATATAGATTTTGTCATATGTTCATGAAATACCTTTGGACATCTTAAGTGGGGAGGTTGGTAAGAGCACGTTTTGGAGATGTAACAGGTGTCCCTTGACTGTCTATAAGTGAGGATTCAATGTCAATGAACTGTTGGACACCTGTTCCGGGATAAGAGTTTGGTAAGAAAAAGTTTCTAGCAGAGCGTGGTTTCGATCCACGGACCTCTGGGTTATGGGTCCAGCACGCTTCCGCTGCGCCACTCTGCTTCGTTAATATAAGTGTCTATAAACAGTTTTATATCCTTAAACAAAATACGCTAAAATCTGATGCAACATTTTGCCAATCGTTTTACATAATATAGTTATTACCTATATAAAATAAGTCGTTCAAGTGATTGCTTTCAATATTTCAGAAGTTTTTTTAACTAACGTTTCTAGCAGAGCATGGTTTCGATCCACGGACCTCTGGGTTATGGGCCCAGCACGCTTGCACTGCGCCACCCTGCTATATGGAAAGTATGTCATCTTTAAATACAATCCACTAATTCATTTCTGGCCTAGTGTTATCTTAATAATCAGGGTTTGATGTAAGATCGGGCACAAATGAGGGGCCTACCATTGGATTTAATTGTTTGGCAAATATCTGTCTAAATTGTATTTCTAGTGTAATCTTGGCATATATAAATAATGATTTCATATCTATTTTATGGTCTAACTTTGCCAGAACCCTCTTAAAAACTGATTTACAAAATAGTGTTTACTTTTGGACGTGTTGTTAAAATACAACATCTACATTTCATTATTGAGTATTTAACAATCTGTTTCCAGACTGCTTTTATAAAGATGTTTGTTTAATAATTTATAACAGTTTGTAATAATCTTGTAGGTTCATATATGGCTGCAGTTGATCTTAACTACCTTTGTTCTATTATTAAATCCTTCCTGCTTTATCTTTCTGTAATCCCTTCAAAATTCAAAGAATGATTGTTTATCAATTGACACGTATTGCTTTATACATGCCTTAAAGGAACGTCTTTAAATATGTTGTTACAATAATATGCTCTTTGGTATTCCGTGTTTGTTCAAAAGCTTTCTTGTTAAATTTGTTACTTGCTTTTATCAGTCTAGAATTGACAGCCGTATGGTTAAGACCTTTTAAGAGAACCATTTTTAAGTAATATCTGTGGACTATCCATTGTATGTTGTAAATAAATGTTGGTTATCCAGCTTGTGAATAAAACTTGAAAAACGGTGTACAAGGACTTCCTTAAATTAGCATTAGTGTTCGAAGACTCCCACACAGACCTTTGAGGAGACAACCTCTTGAGTAACTAGACGTTGTGACAGAGAATTCTCCTCATAAAATCTACGCTAAAATCTGATGCAATCGATTTTGCCAAAAATCAAGTAAGGTAAATCGTACAGGCATCGAATTTAACATTAATAATTGCTATTAATACTATAGCAACCGTCTTTCTTAATATGTAATTAAAAAAACACATTTGAATTAAAAAGGATTGTGATGTTGATGAATATTGTTTAAATAGTTATTACTTGTTATGGTAATATTCCGGCTAAGATGTGAATACAGAATAGGCATATTTAAAACGGCCAATGAAACATAACTGAATCAAAACGAATTCAAGAACGGCTAATTTTGGGTTTTATATTTATTTCTGCGTACCGATATCATCATCAAGTATTTCCTAAGTGTTCACATAAATAAAGGTTGTACAATTCTAAGCGTAGGGAATAGACATTAGAGAGTTTGCGAAACACTACGTGTGCGTGCACGCGTACGTGTGCGCTACATTTTGGCCACTACGTCATCAATGTTTGTGTATACATGTACATGGTATCAGTAATGTGGATTTGTCATTTTCTAAAAAATGTGCATTTTTAGACGTGAACATGTTAAAATTTGAGGATTTTATATGTCAACGTCAACAAACTGTAGGACAATTATTCCGGGGTAAGAAAAGGTTTCTAGCAGAGCGTGGTTTCGACGTTTTAGACGTTTCCACGGACCTCTGGGTTATGGGCCAAGCACGCCTCCACTGCGCAACCTGCTTTGTTAATAAAAACGGTTTCATATCCTTAAATAAATAACGCTAAAATCTGATGCAACATTTCGCCATTCATTTAACATAATATAGTCTTACTAAATTCCAAGTATTTTTTTCTACATTCGGTTATATGCTTTATACTGTGTGCAAGTCAAAATAATACGTTTTTTTGTAACTTAATATTGAAAATTATTTTCTGTGCAATTCGTTATGCTAAGTCGGTCACAATCTAAAGATATCAAATTGAAACTGTTGAAGTAGATTGAAATGTTTTTGAGATGATACAATAATTTTGCCAGTACTTTATTTAGCCAATATATAAATATATATAATTAAACATGTATATTGTTATTTGGCAAGTCTTAAAATACTGTGTTAATGTACTGCTTGCGAATGTTAAAACACTTTTGTTTTCTTAATTGGCATCTATATTTTTTTATTTATTTATCACTATATTTAGTTACACTTTTTCAATGATTATGTCATTTTTTTAAAAAGCAATTATAATGAATATATTGACAGTTTATGGTTTGTTATATCAAACCTAAACCATACGGATATAGACGGATATAAATCCGTGCCTAAACTGTCTCCTACATATATACAATATAATGTTCGTTATACTTTCCAACACAACAGTAACTGTTCACTAGAATTGCCAAACAGAGGAACTGTTCCTTAGATGTTCCAGCACAAGAACTGCTAATATTACTTTCAATCACCAGAACTGTTCATTAGACTTCCCAATTCATGAAATGTTCACTAGACTTTAAATACAGGAACTGTTCGTTGGACATTCCATCACAGACTTCTTCATTATACTTTCTAACACAAGAAATGTTTATTACACTTTCCAACACATAAAGTGTTTCCTAGACTTTCCAACATAGGAAATGTTCAGCAGACAGTCATTTTAACATCTATGTCAAAACTAAATTAATGAAAGAAACTGAATTATCTGGACTTTGAAGAGCCATAACTTGCGTTAAAATATATTTATTTGTTTGTTTGTTTGTTTTTAAAAAAAGGACTGGAACTTGCATTTAAATCAAACAAAAATTTAAAGGCTGCAACTTGCATTTAAATCAAACAAAAGTAAAAGGCTGTAACATCAAGGGGGAGGTTAGTAACAGCGCGTTTTAGAGATGTATCATGTGCCATTTGACTGTTTAAAGTGAGGTATCAATGACAATGAACTGTTGACCCTTGTTCCGTGGTAAGAGTTTGGAACGAAAAAGATTCTAGCAGAGCGTGGTTTCGATCCACGGACCTCTGGTTTTGGGCCCAGCACGCTTCCACTGCGCCACTCTGCTTCGTTAATTGTATCTAAAAGCGGTTTAATACAGCTAAACAAAGTATGCTAAATCTGATGCAACATCTCGCCAATCATTTGACATATTAATATAGTCATTAACTATAGCAAATATGTCGTTCAAGTGATTGCTTTCAATATTTCAGCAGTTTTTGTGTCGTTCAAGTGATTGCTTTCAATAATTCAGCAGTTTTTCGCTTTTTATTAAATGTTGGTGAAATTCACAATTTACAAGGCTGTCATTATCTAAAGATATTGAATTCAAAATATTATGACTTAATTGTTTCGAACCTTGAAATGGATTGAAACGTGTTTCAGCTCACATGCTTATACATGTATCTTTTTTTTACAAAGCTCTTTAGAGAGTTTGCAACTTTATTTACGAATGCAATAACCTTTTTTTGTTAATTAGTTTTAAGAAAGTCAACTCAATAAGACTAAATTCAATACGTATAGGTTAAACTAAGTTGTTCAATAACTGAATTGCCCTATAACCACACTGACAAGCTACCCACCCTCTCGCCTTGCCTGAAGTGTGAATATTTTAAATAAATCAAGTATGAGCTTGCAGCTCAAGATCCAAGCTCAGCCGACTCTTTAAAAGCTAGGAAACTAGTTTTATTCATTTACAATCAATATAAATTGCACCCTCTTTACAAATAAGCATCAACATTAAAATCCGACTCGATAAAACTATTACAATTTACCAGATTCCATATCGACATTTAAAAAAAAAATCACACGTATAAAAAGTATCTTGTTATCCAAAATCTTCTGCATTATGGATATATCCAAGGTTGCCATTTACGAGGATCTGTTTGAGTGTGATCGTAGGATAGGCCAGGCGGAACTACAGTTGGAACATTTGTATATCAAACGGGACCAGATTATACAGCGGTATGTGTTGGCGCATTCAGCGAACAATTTGAACTTCCGGGTGGTGTTTCGGGGAAGATTATTGGTGGTTGAGGGTTTGCTGACGGCATATCGGCACTACATTGACCACAAGAAGAGCGAGGTTGTGCAGTTACGTCAACAGCTATACAGGGTAAACACTGACGATATTGGCGCGCGGTTTGCAGACGACAGTGCTGTGTCGCCTTTCGACAGCCAGGAGGCAATGGACATTGAGTGAAGAACCATAATTGCATTGAAAGTGTGTGTAGGTCTTTTATTATGCAGACGACAATGAAGATGTCCATCCTCGGCTAGACGGATCTGGGCATTGATTGAGGAATTTCAGTTGCAATGAATTGTGTATTTTTTCTTCATATTGTACAAATCCACACAAGTGTAAGTTGATGGGTTGGAGAAATGATCAGCGACGTGAGAGTGTGCTGTACAAATGTCGTGCATTATCAGCGCTAAAACCCGTACATGTTTTGTTATGTACATATAGTTATTGTGAGATGCTTTAAAGATGTTGATGAAAAGATGTTATTGAATAAACAATGAAACTTTTAATAAATCTACGTCTTCGCAACCGACCCACATCCCAGAATCTCAATCGTATCGTATGTTTTAACACGATGGTGGCGATGGTCGTTTGGCTAGCGTATCGGAGGGGTCTAGGTTCGGTCCCCACTGGGAGCTTCGTCGGTCATAGAGCTGGTTATAACCGAAGAATGGTTAACGGTTCTTAATCACATGTAAATAGCAGATTTTAAAAAAACTAAACCATGTGAAAACAACTTTTCTGACCGAGTTGCATGAGATCGGATCAAGTAGCTTCCAAAGTTCAAATATCTGACGGAGTTACATTGGATTAGCATCAGTATTAGAATCATTATCATAACCATCATCATCTGATATTGTTTAGAGTTAAAAACAATCGTTCAACCAATTCACAAAAGCACCAATTCAGTGAGTGTTTTTATCATTATTAACCAGAGTCTGACGTAAGAGTGTTCGCATGTGTGGACACACTAACGGATTAAATGTTTTAGCAAATATCCATCTAAAATTGTATTTCTAGTGTAATCTAGGCATATGGTTTCTGTGATATGTACATGAAATACCTTTGGATATCTTAAGTGGGGAGGTTGGTAAGAGCGCGTTTTAGAGATGTAACAAGTGTCACTTGACTGTCTATAAGTGAGGATTCAATGTCAATGAACTGTTGGACACTTGTTCCGGGATAAGAGTTGGTAAGAAAAAGTTTCTAGCAGAGCGTGGTTTCGATCCACGGACCTCTGGGTTATGGGCCCAGCACGCTTCCACTGCGCCACTCTGCTTCGTTAATTGTATCTATAAGCGGTTTAATATACCTAAACAAAGTACGCTAAATCTGATGCAACATCTCGCCAATCATTTGACATATTAATATAGTCATTAACTATAGCAAATAGGTCGTTCAAGTGATTGCTTTCAATATTTCAGCAGTTTTTGTGTCGTTCAAGTGATTGGTTTCAATATTTCAGCAGTTTTTCGGTTTTTATTAAATGTCGGTGAAATTCACAATTTACAAAGTTTGTCATTATCTAAAGATGTTGAATTCAAAATATTATGACTTAATTATTTCGAACATTGAAATGGATTGAAACGTGTTTCAGTGTTACAATCCTCATGCCAGTATAGTATTTAACCAGCTCACATGCTTATACATGTGTCTTTTATTTTTTACAAAGCTCTTTAGATAGTTTGCGACTTTATTTACGAATGCAATAACCTTTTTTGTTAATAAGTTTTAAGCAAGATCAACTCAATAAGACTAAATTCAATACGTATAGGTTAAACTAAGTTGTATATGTTGCGGAAGCAGAGCTTTCACACCTTCAGAACATACAATAATGGTGTGATCTTATTTGTCAATAACTGAATTGCCCTATAACCACACTGACAAGATACCCACCCTCTCGCCTTGCCTGATGTGTGAATATTTAAAATAAATCAAGTATGAGCTTGCAGCTCAAGATCCAAGCTCAGCCGACTCTTTAAAAGCTAGGAAACTAGTTTTATACATTTACAATCAATATAAATTGCACCCTCTTTACAAATAAGCATCAACATTAAAATCCGACTCGATAAAACTATTACAATTTACCAGATTCTATATCGACATTTAAAAAAAATCAAACGTATAAAAAGTATCTTGTTATCTAAAATCTTCTGCATTATGGATATATCCAAGGTTGCCATTTACGAGGGTCTGTTTGAGTGTGAGCGTAGGATAGGCCAGGCGGAACTACAGTCGGAACATTTGTATATCAAACGGGACCAGATTATACAG
Source organism: Mya arenaria (assembly GCF_026914265.1). Classification (NCBI taxonomy): domain Eukaryota; kingdom Metazoa; phylum Mollusca; class Bivalvia; order Myida; family Myidae; genus Mya; species Mya arenaria. Next base: position 42,215,262 of record NC_069135.1, read on the forward strand.
CGGTATGTGTTGGCGCATTCAGCGAACAATTTGAACTTCCGGGTGGTGTTTCGGGGAAGATTATTGGTCGTTGAGGGTTTGCTGACGGCATATCGGCACTACATTGACCACAAGAAGAGCGAGGTTGTGCAGTTACGTCAACAGCTATACAGGGTAAACATTGACGATATTGACGCGTGGTTGGAGACGACAGTGATGTGGCGCCTTTCGACAGCCAGGAGGAAATGGACATTGAGTGAAGAACCATAATTGCATTAAAAGTGTGTGTAGGTCTTTTATTATGCAGATGACGATGACCATTCTCGGCTAGAAGGATCTGGGCATTGATTGAGGAATTCAGTTGCAATGAATTGTGTATTTTTTCTTCATATTGTACAAATCCACGCAAGTGTAAGTTGATGGGTTGGAGAAATGATCAGCGACGTGAGAGTGTGCTGTACAAATGTCGTGCATTACAGCGCTAAAACCCGTACATGTTTTGTTATGTACATGTAGTTATTGTGAGATGCTTTAGAGATGTTGATGAAAAGATGTTATTGAATAAACAATGAAACTTTTAATAAATCTACGTCTTCGCAACCGACCCACATCCCAGAATCTCAATCGTATCGCATGTTTTAACACGATGGTGGCGATGGCCGTTTGGCTAGCGTATCGGAGGGGTCTAGGTTCGGTCCCCACTGGGAGCTTCGTCGGTCATAGAGCTGGTTATAACCGAAGAATGGTTAACGGTTCTTAATCACATGTAAATAGCAGATTTAAAAAAAACCTAATCCATGTGAAAACAACCTTTCTGACCGAGTTGCATGAGATCGGATCATGTGGCTTCCAAAGTTCAAATATCTGACGGAGTTACATTGGATTAGCATCAGTATTAGAATCATTATCATAACCATCATCATCTGATATCTAAAATTGTATCTCTAGTGTAATCTAGGCATATGGTTTCTGTGATATGTACATGAAATACCTTTGGACATCTTAAGTGGGGAGGTTGGTAAGAGCGCGTTTTAGAGATGTAACAGGTGTCACTTGACTGTCTATAAGTGAGGATTCAATGTCAATGAACTGTTGGACACCTGTTCCGGGATAAGAGTTGGTAAGAAAAAGTTTCTAGCAGAGCGTGGTTTCGATCCACGGACCTCTGGGTTATGGGCCCAGCACGCTTCCACTGCGACACTGTGCTTCGTTATTTGTATCTAAAAGCGGTTTAATATACCTAAACAAAGTACGCTAAAATCTGATGCAACATTTCGCCAATCATTAATGACATATTAATATAGTCATTAACTATAAAAAATAGGTCGTTCAAGTGATTGTTTATAATATTTCAGCAGTTGTTGGGTCGTTCAAGTGATTGCTTTCAATATTTCAGCATTTTTCGGGTTTTTTATTAAATGTCGGTGAAATTCACAATTTACAAAGTCTGTCATTATCTAAAGGTATTGAATTTAAAATATTATGACTTAATTGTTTCGAACCTTGAAATGGATTGAAACGTGTTTCAGTGAAATAATGCTCATGCCAATATAGTATTTAACCAGCTCACATGCTTATACATGCATCTTTTTTTACAAAGCTCTTTAGATAGTTTGCTACTTTATTTACGAATGCAATAACATTTTTTTTTTGTTAATTAGTTTTAAGAAAGATCAACTCAATAAGAATAAATTCAATACGTATATGTTAAATTAAGTTGTATATGTTACGGAAGCAGAGCTTTCACACCTTCAGAACATACAATAATGGTGTAATCCTATTTGTCAATAACTGAATAACCCTATCACCACACTGACAAGCTACCCACCCTCTCGCCTTGCATAAAGTGTGAATAATTTATATAAATCAAGTATGAGCTTGCAGCTCAAGATCCAAGCTCAGCCGATTCTTAAAAATCTTGGAAACTAGTTTTATACATTTACAATCAATATAAATTGCACCCTTATTACAATTAAGCATCAACATTAAAATCTGACTCGATAAAACTATTACAATATACCAGATTCTATATCGACATATTTGAAAAAATCACACGTATAAAAAGTATCTTGTTATCCAAAATCTTCTGCATTATGGATATATCCAAGGTTGCCATTTACGAGGGTCTGTTTGAGTGTGATCGTAGGATAGGCCAGGCGGAACTACAGTTGGAACATTTGTATATCAATCGGGACCAGATTATACAGCGGTATGTGTTGGCGCATTCAGCGAACAATTTGAACTTCCGGGTGGTGTTTCGGGGAAGATTATTGGTGGTTGAGGGTTTGCTGACGGCATATCGGCACTACATTGACCACAAGAAGAGCGAGGTTGTGCAGTTACGTCAACAGCTATACAGGGTAAACATTGACGATATTGACGCGTGGTTTGCAGACGACAGTGATGTGGCGCCTTTCGACAGCCAGGAGGAAATGGACATTGAGTGAAGAACCATAATTGCATTAAAAGTGTGTGTAGGTCTTTTATTATGCAGATGACAATGACCATCCTCGGCTAGACGGATCTGGGCATTGATTGAGGAATTTAGTTGCAATGAATTGTGTATTTTTTCTTCATATTGTACAAATCCACGCAAGTGTAAGTTGATGGGTTGGAGAAATGGTCAGCGACGTGAGAGTGTGCTGTACAAATGTCGTGCATTACAGCGCTAAAACCCGTACATGTTTTGTTTTGTTATGTACATGTAGTTATTGCGAGATGCTTTAGAATTGTTGATGAAAAGATGTTATTGAATAAACAATGAAACTTTTAATAAATCTACGTTTTCGAACCGACCCACATCCCAGAATCTCAATCGTATCGCATGTTTTAACACGATGGTGGCGATGGCCGTTTGGCTAGCGTATCGGAGGGGTCTAGGTTAGGTCTCCACTGGGAGCTTCGTCGGTCATAGAGCTGGTTATACCCGAAGAATGGTTAACGGTTCTTAATCACATGTAAATAGCAGATTTTAAAAAAAACTAAACCATGTGAAAACAACCTTTCTGACCGAGTTGCATGAGATCGGATCAAGTAGCTTCCAAATTTCAAATATCTGACGGAGTTACATTGGATTAGCATCAGTATTAGAATCATTATCATAACCATCATCATCTGATATTGTTCAGAGTTAAAAAAAAATTAAACCAATTCACAAAAGCACCAATTTAATGAGTGTTTTTTTTATCATTATTTACCAGAGTCTGACGTGTTCGCACATGTGGGCACATTAATGGATTGAATGTTTTAGCAAATATCCATCTAAAATTGTATTTCTAGTGTAATCTAGGCATATAGTTTCTGTCATATGTACATGAAATACTTTGGACATCTTAAGTGGGGAGGTTGGCAAGAGCGCGTTTTAGAGATGTAACAGGTGACACTTGACTGTAAGTGAGGATTCAATGTCAATGAACTGTTGGACACTTGTTCCGGGATAATAGTTTGGTAAGAAAAAGTTTCTAGCAGAGCGTGGTTTCGATCCACGGACCTCTGGGTTATGGGCCCAGCACGCTTCCACTGCGCCACTCTGCTTCGTTAATTGTATCTATAAGCGGTTTAATATAGCTAAACAAAGTACGCTAAATCTGATGCAACATCTCGCCAATCATTTGACATATTAATATAGTCATTAACTATAGCAAATAGGTCGTTCAAGTGATTGCTTTCAATATTTCAGCAGTTTTTGTGTCGTTCAAGTGATTGGTTTCAATATTTCAGCAGTTTTTCGGTTTTTATTAAATGTCGGTGAAATTCACAATTTACAAAGTCTGTCATTATCTAAAGATATTGAATTCAAAATATTATGACTTAATTGTTTCGAACCTTGAAATGGATTGAAACGTGTTTTAATGATACAATCCTCATGCCAGTATAGTATTTAACCAGCTCACATGCTTATACATGTATCTTTTTTTTACAAAGCTCTTTAGATAGTTTGCAACTTTATTTACGAATGCAATAACATTTTTTGTTAATAAGTTTTAAGAAAGATCAACTCAATAAGACTAAATTCAATACGTATAGGTTAAACTAAGTTGTATATGTTGCGGAAGCAGAGCTTTCACACCTTCAGAACATACAATAATGGTGTGATCTTATTTGTCAATAACTGAATTACCCTATAACCACACTGACAAGCTACCCACCCTCTCGCCTTGCCTGAAGTGTGAATATTTTAAATAAATCAAGTATGAGATTGCAGCTCATGATCTAAGCTCAGCCGACTCTTTAAAAGCTAGGAAACTAGTTTTATACATTTACAATCAATATAAATTGCACCCTCTTTACAAATAAGCATCAACATTAAAATCCGACTCGATAAAACTATTACAATTTACCAGATTCTATATCGACATTTAAAAAAAATCACACGTATAAAAAGTATCTTGTTATCCAAAATCTTCTGCATTATGGATATATCCAAGGTTGCCATTTACGAGGGTCTGTTTGAGTGTGATCGTAGGATAGGCCAGGCGGAACTACAGCTGGAACATTTGTATATCAAACGGGACCAGATTATACAGCGGTATGTGTTGGCGCATTCAGCGAACAATTTGAACTTCCGGGTGGTGTTTCGGGGAAGATTATTGGTGGTTGAGGCTTTAGAATTGTTGATGAAAAGATGTTATTGAATAAACAATGAAACTTTTAATAAATCTACTTTTTCGCAACCGACCCACATCCCAGAATCTCAATCGTATCGCATGTTTTAACACGATGGTGGCGATGACCGTTTGGCTAGCGTATCTGAGGGGCCTGGGTTCGGTCCCCACTCGGAGCTTCGTCGGTCATAGAACTGGATATAACCGAAGAATGGTTAACGGTTCTTAATCACATGTAAATAGCAGATTTTAAAAAAACTAAACCATGTGAAAACAACCTTTCTGACCGAGTTGCATGAGATCGGATCATGTAGCTTCCAAAGTTCAAATATCTGACGGAGTTACATTACTTTTAGCAAATATCCATCTAAAATTGTATTTCTAGTGTAATCTAGGCATATGGTTTCTGTGATATGTACATGAAATACCTTTGGACATCTTAAGTGGGGAGGATGGTAAGAGCGCGTTTTAGAGATGTAACAGGTGACACTTGACTGTCTATAAGTGAGGATTCAATGTCAATGAGCTGTTGGACACTTGTTCCGGGATAAGAGTTTGGTAAGAAAAAGTTTCTAGCAGAGCGTGGTTTCGATCCACGGACCTCTGGGTTATGGGCCCAGCACGCTTCCACTGCGCCACTCTGCTTCGTTAATTGTATCTATAAGCGGTTTAATATACCTAAACAAAGTACGCTAAATCTGATGCAACATCTCGCCAATCATTTGACATATTAATATAGTCATTAACTGTAGCAAATAGGTCGTTCAAATGATTGCTTTCAATATTTCAGCAGTTGTTGGGTCGTTGAGGTGATTGCTTTCAATATTTCAGCATTTTTCGGTTTTTATTAAATGTCGGTGAAATTCACAATTTACAAAGTCTGTCATTATCTAAAGGTACTGAATTTAAAATGTTATGACTTAATTGTTTCGAACCTTGAAATGGATTGAAACGTGTTTCAGTGATACAATCCTCATGCCAGTATAGTATTTAACCAGCTCACATGCTTATACATGTATCTTTTTTTTACAAAGCTCTTTAGATAGTTTGCAACTTTATTTACGAATGCAATAACCTTTTTTTGTTAATAAGTTTTAAGAAAGATCAACTCAATAAGACTAAATTCAATACGTATAGGTTAAACTAAGTTGTATATGTTGCGGAAGCAGAGCTTTCACACCTTCTGACAATAACACTGACAAGCTACCCACCCTCTCGCCTTGCCTGAAGTGTGAATATTTAAAATAAATCAAGTATGAGCTTGCAGCTCAAGATCCAAGCTCAGCCGACTCTTTAAAAGCTAGGAAACTAGTTTTATACATTTACAATCAATATAAATTGCACCCTCTTTACAAATAAGCATCAACATTAAAATCCGACTCGATAAAACTATTACAATTTACCAGATTCTATATCGACATTTAAAAAAAATCACACGTATAAAAAGTATCTTGTTATCTAAAATCTTCTGCATTATGGATATATCCAAGGTTGCCATTTACGAGGGTCTGTTTGAGTGTGATCGTAGGATAGGCCAGGCGGAACTACAGTTGGAACATTTGTATATCAAACGGGACCAGATTATACAGCGGTATGTGTTGGCGCATTCAGCGAACAATTTGAACTTCCGGGTGGTGTTTCGGGGAAGATTATTTGTGGTTGAGGGTTTGCTGACGACATATCGGCACTACATTGACCACAAGAAGAGCGAGGTTGTGCAGTTACGTCAACAGCTATACAGGGTAAACATTGACGATATTGACGCGTGGTTTGCAGACGACAGTGATGTGGCGCCTTTCGACAGCCAGGAGGAAATGGACATTGAGTGAAGAACCATAATTGCATTAAAAGTGTGTGTAGGTCTTTTATTATGCAGATGACGATGACCATCCTCGGCTAGACGGATCTGGGCATTGATTGAGGAATTCAGTTGCAATGAATTGTGTATTTTTTCTTCATATTGTACAAATCCACGCAAGTGTAAGTTGATGGGTTGGAGAAATGATCAGCGACGTGAGAGTGTGCTGTACAAATGTCGTGCATTACAGCGCTAAAACCCGTACATGTTTTGTTTTGTTATGTACATGTAGTTATTGCGAGATGCTTTAGAATTGTTGATGAAAAGATGTTATTGAATAAACAATGAAACTTTTAATAAATCTACGTTTTCGAACCGACCCACATCCCAGAATCTCAATCGTATCGCATGTTTTAACACGATGGTGGCGATGGCCGTTTGGCTAGCGTATCGGAGGGGTCTAGGTTAGGTCTCCACTGGGAGCTTCGTCGGTCATAGAGCTGGTTATACCCGAAGAATGGTTAACGGTTCTTAATCACATGTAAATAGCAGATTTAAAAAAAAACTAAACCATGTGAAAACAACCTTTCTGACCGAGTTGCATGAGATCGGATCAAGTAGCTTCCAAATTTCAAATATCTGACGGAGGTACATTGGATTAGCATCAGTATTAGAATCATTATCATAACCATCATCATCTGATATTGTTCAGAGTTAAAAAAAATTTTTAACCAATTCACAAAAGCACCAATTCAATGAGTGTGTTTTTATCATTATTTACCAGAGTCTGACGTGTTCGCACATGTGGGCACTTTAATGAATTGAATGTTTTAGCAAATATCCATCTAAAATTGTATTTCTAGTGTAATCTAGGCATATAGTTTCTGTCATATGTACATGAAATACTTTGGACATCTTAAGTGGGGAGGTTGGCAAGAGCGCGTTTTAGAGATGTAACAGGTGACACTTGACTGTCTATATGTGAGGATTCAATGTCAACTGTTGGACACTTGTTCCGGGATAAGAGTTGGTAAGAAAAAGTTTCTAGCAGAGCGTGGTTTCGATCCACGGACCTCTGGGTTATGGGCCCAGCACGCTTCCACTGCGCCACTCTGCTTCGTTTTTGTATCTATAAGCGGTTTAATATACCTAAACAAAGTACGCTAAATCTGATGCAACATCTCGCCAATCATTTGACATATTAATATAGTCATTAACTATAAAAAATAGGTCGTTCAAGTGATTGTTTTTAATATTTCAGCAGTTGTTGGGTCGTTCAAGTGATTGCTTTCAATATTTCAGCATTTTTCGGTTTTTTATTAAATGTCGGTGAAATTCACAATTTACAAAGTCTGTCATTATCTAAAGGTATTGAATGGAAAAATATTATGACTTAATTGTTTCGAACCTTGAAATGGATTGAAACGTGTTTCAGTGAAATAATGCTCATGCCAATATAGTATTTAACCAGCTCACATGCTTATACATGTATCTTTTTTACAAAGCTCTTTAGATAGTTTGCTACTTTATTTTCGAATGCAATAACATTTTTTTTGGAAATTAGTTTTAAGAAAGATCAACTCAATAACAATAAATTCAATACGTATATGTTAAATTAAGTTGAATATGTTACGGAAGCAGAGCTTTCACACCTTCAGAACATACAATAATGGTGTAATCCTATTTGTCAATAACTGAATTACCCTATAACCACACTGACAAGCTACCCACCCTCTCGCCTTGCCTGAAGTGTGAATATTTTAAATAAATCAAGTATGAGCTTGCAGCTCAAGATCCAAGCTCAGCCGACTCTTAAAAAGCTTGGAAACTAGATTTATACATTTGCAATCAATATAAATTGCACCCTTATTACAAATAAGCATCAACATTAAAATCTGACTCGATAAAACTATTACAATTTACCAGATTCTATATCGACATATTTGAAAAAATCACACGTATAAAAAGTATCTTGTTATCCAAAATCTTCTGCATTATGGATATATCCAAGGTTGCCATTTACGAGGGTCTGTTTGAGTGTGATCGTAGGATAGGCCAGGCGGAACTACAGCTGGAACATTTGTATATCAAACGGGACCAGATTATACAGCGGTATGTGTTGGCGCATTCAGCGAACAATTTGAACTTCCGGGTGGTGTTTCGGGGAAGATTATTTGTGGTTGAGGGTTTGCTGACGACATATCGGCACTACATTGACCACAAGAAGAGCGAGGTTGTGCAGTTACGTCAACAGCTATACAGGGTAAACACTGACGATATTGGCGCGCGGTTTGCAGACGACAGTGATGTGGCGCCTTTCGACAGCCAGGAGGAAATGGACATTGAGTGAAGAACCATAATTGCATCAAAAGTGTGTGTAGGTCTTTTATTATGCAGATGACGATGACCATCCTCGGCTAGACGGATCTGGGCATTGATTGAGGAATTCAGTTGCAATGAATTGTGTTTTTTTTCTTCATATTGTACAATTACACGCAAGTGTAAGTTGATGGGTTGGAGAAATGATGATCAGCGACGTGAGAGTGTGCTGTACAAATGTCGTGCAATATCAGCGCTAAAATCCGTACATGTTTTGTTATGTACATGTAGTTATTGTGAGATGCTTTAGAATTGTTGATGAAAAGATGTTATTGAATAAACAATGAAACTTTTAATAAATCTACTTTTTCACAACCGACCCACATCCCAGAATCTCAATCGTATCGCATGTTTTAACACGATGGTGGCGATGACCGTTTGGCTAGCGTATCGGAGGGGCCTGGGTTCGGTCCCCACTCGGAGCTTCGTTGGTTATAGAAATGGTTATAACCGAAGAATGGTAAACGATTCTTAATCACATGTAAATAGCAGATTTTTAAAAACTAAACCATGTGAAAACAACTTTTCTGACCGAGTTGCATGAGATCGGATCAAGTAGCTTCCAAATTTCAAATATCTGACGGAGTTACATTGGATTAGCATCAGTATTAGAATCATTATCATAACCATCATCATCTGATATTGTTTAGAGTTAAAAAAAAATTTATAGCAAATTCACAAAAGCACCAATTCAATGAGTGTTTTTTTATCATTATTTACCAGAGTCTGACGTGTTCGCACATGTGGGCACATTAATGGATTGAATGTTTTAGCAAATATCCATCTAAAATTGTATTTCTAGTGTAATCTAGGCATATAGTTTCTGTCATATGTACATGAAATACTTTGGACATCTTAAGTGGGGAGGTTGGCAAGAGCGCGTTTTAGAGATGTAACAGGTGACACTTGACTGTAAGTGAGGATTCAATGTCAATGAACTGTTGGACACTTGTACCGGGATAAGAGTTTGGTCAGAAAAAGTTTCTAGCAGAGCGTGGTTTCGATCCACGGACCTCTGGGTTATGGGCCCAGCACGCTTCCACTGCGCCACTCTGCTTCGTTAAAAATACGGTGAAATCTGATGCAATTTATTTATTAGGTAAATCGTACAGGCATACAATTTTACATTAATGATAGTCATCAATAACTAAGTCGTTCCAATGACTGCTTTCAATATCGGAGCTCTTGTCTGTCTTGGTTTGTGGTTTCCCCTATGTGTTTGAGAATGGCTTGAATAATGCTATATCAAAGATGTGAACAGCGAAGTGGAGGCGAAGATGAACCCGCTTCGGCTTACAGACAAGCACAACAAAAAGAGATGATCTTCAACGTCAAGTAATAAGACCTTTCATACAATGAGTTAGTTGATGCATTCATCTTAACCTTTACACTAGTTTATATTCATACTGAGCGCTGAAGATGGTGTGGTCTATAAATACTGGACTATTCTTCAATTGTTCTGTTGACAACGTGAAGAAAAAGTTTTTAGCAGAGCGTGGTTTCGATCCACGGACCTCTGGGTTATGGGCCCAGCACGCTTCCACTGCGCCACTCTGCTATTTTTAAATACAAGGCATCAATTAATTTCTGGCCTAGTGTTATTTAAATAATCAGGGTTTGGTGTAAGATCGGGCGCAAATGAGAGGCGCACCATTGGACTGAATTGTTTGGCAAATATTTATCTAAAATTGTATTTCTAGTGTTATCTTGGCATATAAAAGTAATGATTTCATATCTACGCTAAAATCTCATGCAATCGATTTTATCAAAAATCAAGTGAGGCAAATCGTACAGGCAGCGAATTTAACATCAATAATGAATACTTACTAAGTCGTTCAAATACTTGATTTCAATAGTATAGCAACTGTCTTTCTTGAGTTGTAATAAAGAAAATATATATGTTTGAATTAAAAAGGAGTTAGATGTTGATGAATATTGTTTAAATAGTTATAATTTTGATTTTTACATTTACTGTGTATGACTTGTAATGGTAATATTTCGGCTTACTTGTAAATACAATATAGGCCTATTTAAAACGGCCAATGAATCATTACTGGATAAAACCGTCTCCGTGGCCTGGTGTTTAAGGCCTCCGCCTACGGAGCGGGAGGTCGTGGGTTCGATCCCGGACCGCGTCATACCGAAAGACATTAAAAGTTGGTACAAGTAGCTCCGTTGCCTGACGCTCTGCATTTAAAGGGTAGTGCTTGGAAAAGTGGTGTACTCAGTACTGGTTCAACCCAGGAAAGTTGTATCCCGTGCATCGATGCTTTACACCGAGCATGTTGAAGTACCAAGAGGTCTCTTTGCAAAGAGCTAGAGTATCGCACCCGGATCACTTGTATCTCACTCTGTTTCTTCAAGGCTTTCAATGTCTGGATTTGACTGCGAATTGCTGTCACTTCTATCTCATGTCACTTATGGCATTTACACACAATTTATGTCGTGATGGCGTCATGGCGGGGTCAAGCCATAATGCAGCCAATGGGCTCGGGCAGACCTTGATAAACTCAAATAAACAAACAAACAATTACTGGATCAAGACGGCTTAGAACGGCTAATTTTGGGGTTATCTTTTTTCTGCGTACCGAAACCATTATAAGGTATTTCGTTAGTGTTTACACGAACTATCGACAGGGGACTAAACCTACCGTATTGAACAGTAGCAGCAACATTATAAGCTGTATGAAAATTATAATAAAAAAGATAAATACAATATTTTAACCGTTTCGGCGCAAAGTGTATTATACAAATTACAAAGGTTAAACAATTGATCAAAGATATTCCAAATCTGATTTCAGATATGCTGGCACAGCCACAAACAAAACCCCAGATGCACAACTCCACAACTCCTCAAGTTTCATGACTCTTACTCATTTATCTTCTGTAGCGGACGGACGGATAGACAGACAGGCATACGGACAGTCATACAAAGACATACAGACAGACAGACAAACCCTCAGGTAGGCAGGCTGGTAGGCAACACACCTTAAGCCGAACGGGAGACATAATTCTTGAACATCTGGTACGCCTTTGAACTTAAACTGTATGCAAAACTTTAACCAATGTTGACACCGACGCAAGCGTACGACTTTTGTTGTTATCGGACCCCGTTTCAATAACGATTGTACATTTCTAAGCGTAGGGAATATACTAGAGAGTGTGTGCGGAACACTACATGTGCGTGCACTTACACGTGTAAGTGTGGACTACTTTTTGTCCTCTACGTCATCAGGTCATGTGCATACATGTACATGGTATCCGTTTTGTGGATTTTTTGGTGAACATGTTAAAGTTTGACGATTGTATGCGTACAATTTTCTACATTAGTGATATACCCTGATAAAGGTCAGTTTGGTAAAGAATCTCGGCTCTAAAAATAGAAAAAAATTGTGCCTATACCACCTACCTACCGTATTTATTTTGGCCTTACAGATTTAAAGCGAATTTCACATATAACTTTAAGGCGCGTATCTGACTGTACGCATACAGTATACGCAGTTGCGTAATGAAATTTTGACAGGTCTTTTTTGTCATACCAAAACCCCCGAATTTGAAATAAAAAAAACTAAAGGGGATAGGGGTGAAGGTGTTAAAATGCTGTCCGTCAATGAACTAATTTCGATCTGCGTGATTCAAAATTGGCCCTAGCTACGCGCCTGACATTTAAACTCGACTTAATAAACGCACATGTACACAAAATGTTTCGCATCCAATCTATTTCTGTATACGTTGTTTCTCCTGCTATTTTAAGGCATAACTGACTGAACAGAAAATAATTATAAACATAATGTAAGTCGATCGTAAATAAACTGTGTCATAAAATATTTGACTTGGTTTCCCATATTCGAGAAAATAAAAGTAACATGTCAGAGTTGACTAATTTTTAGTATAAATACAAGAACAGCCCTAAGATCGGCAAATGTGAGAACAGCAATTATAAGGTCCCAGTTCGGAATATAATATTCAATAGTTGGTGAGTCTGTAGTGCTAAGTTTTAGGGCATGAAACTGTCTGATATTGTCACGTTAAGGTGCATAAGGAAAAATCTGAAAGTGTGCACAATGGGCTGGGTGTTTAGAAGTTCGTTAAAGTTAACAACCTTGTTAACGACATCGCTGTTTAAGGTATAGTTGTTAATGGCGCAAGTGAGCTTTGGTTTTTGGTCGGTCACCAAGCCGGACAGGTGGGTTAGCCGGGTACTCTGGTTTCCCCAACAACACAAGACCACACTCTCGCGTAACATCGTGCCAACGAGAGTGATTTATATAATTTTGTAATCATTAGTTTCACAATCGATCAAATAAATAAGTATAGTAATGCACCTTCGCGTCGGAGTTCGTCACCGCGGGGCGGGGATTTTACCCGGACTTGGCTGGACCCGAAGTCGAAGACCCCGCTATTCCCCGGATCGGGTGGGTGGGTGAGGGGCGTTGGTTACAATCGACCGGTGCATACCAGCATCGTTTGTTATGGTATCGTTGTTACCGGCATCGTTGCTTACAGTATCGTTGTTATTTTAAAGACGAACTCGTTATGAAATTATGCCCACATTCATTAACGTCTTGAGCCTTAGTTCCAAACTCAAGACTCGAAATACTGATCAAAATGGTTACGCATGAAATGTTCTACAATTAGACAGACATACTTTGTTAAAACTAGTAATATTATTAAAGATATTTGACCATTAAGAATTCGCATTTATGAGTCCGAGTCTCAAACTCAGACTCCAGGGGTGGATCCCAGGACATGCCGCTAGAGGGGGCGTAACTTAGGAGCGTTACCTTTTTGACTTGCGCCCTTCCCCCAGAACCGAAACTTTATTTGATTTTTAAGTATTGGTATGGGTGTTTGGGGGTACTCCACCATTTTTTTAACCATTTCTTGTCCGAAAATGTTGCATTTCATGTGTATTTATTTTCCTATATTGAAATAAAAAGTACATTTGGACGATTAAGGGGGTGAGGGGGTCGCCGGGTGCACCCCGCCCCACTTCCAATCCCGTGCTTTGACGGTGCATCTCGCGGGTCTCCGGACACGCAAATTCTCCGTTAATGTGGGGACGCGCATAGCTTGTCGGTATTAGGGTTCTTTGTGTGTCGGTCCATATATGAAGTTAAGCATAAAATTTAAAAAAAGAACGACAACAAAAAAACACACACAAAGAAAACAACAACAACATTAACAAAAAAACGCAACAACTTTTACATGTATTCAGATAAATATAATGTGCTTGAATATCTTTCCTGCATATATTTTCATTCTAATACTTAAAAAAGTAATGGAATTGTTCAGTGAGTGGTTGGGGTTAAAATTACATAGTCTTTAGTGTCACCCAATGCCTGGTTCTAAATGAATTGAACACCATAACGAGCTATCGGGCATATCCAGACCAAATCAATAGTTCACGTGTGCATTTATACGGAAAGAAAGTTTAATATGTAGAACACAATGGTATTTTGTAACGTAGTTGCAGACTTTCTGAAACCTTCGTTTTCTGGTTGTAAATCTATTTTTTAGCTTCATACATTTTTCGTCTGAATATGGGAATTGGTGGCAGTAAGAATGTCAAGCCAGCAAATAAAAAGGTAAATTGATAAGTTCATGTATGCTATTTTAAGGTATGATTTTCGCTTATCTACATGTGATTGGAAGTCGATAGCTCATAAATATTGTAGTGGATACGAGGTGTATAGTGTATATATTTAGAACATTTGCGTGTCGTGATCATTTTTGATCGATATTGTACCTGCCAAAGGCGTAGGTTTAAGTTCAAATGTTGAGCACGTTTTTAGATATAACTTATTATTTTATAGGTGATCATTAAAAATTAAAAAATGGCTTTTACATAACTTTAATCTTTGAAAACTGATATTAACAATGCATTTTCGTTCCTCTTACTCATGCTGTCATTTTATTATGAACTAAGGCTTGAAATTTGAAACTTTAAAATGCGTGAAACGACTCAAATACAGTCCGCAAAATTGAAATATGATATTTTCGAAACTTGAAAACGAGAAGTTTGCTCATGAATGCATTTTGGATCATTTTGTGTTATAATAGGTTATACCAATTATAAGATATTTTCTGATCGAAATTATAAAAGTTCTATAAAGACCAAACCATATTCATTTTACATATACATGTCGGTATTCATAATTGCACCTTGTCATTTGGCCCTCTTTTCCCCCAAACAACAGTTGAATCTTTGTCTGCAATTATGATGCTTATTGATATCTTTTATTATCAATATTTTTTATTATGCACAAAACATGGATTACATCGCTAGCTTCCGAAATAATTGATCACGAGCAACATTTGCCCGTGCACTGCTACGCGCCTGAAAAATGACAATAGGGCATTGGTTTTACAAAATCTCCCAGCATGCCACAAAACATAGAAACAGGAAGTATATTGACGATAATAGTATTCCGGGAAACACCTCAATTATTGTGTCATTTTGTATAATATTAAGTTAATCTTTATCTGATTATATGTTAAGTTCATTGGAATTAAACAATTTTATCTTATTAAAGAAATTCTGTCTAAATTCATTTACGCGGATTGGCGAAATTGAGCGAAATTTGTTGTGACAGTTGCCGGTTTCTTTTTGTGTATTGGGTGAGCTGACGTCAGATTGAGAACTGACACTTGTCAATTATATTAACACAAACTTTTATTATTATTATATAAGCCTGTTTTCATGTTTTGTTTGTTATAAATATTTTCTATCGTTTAACACAGGATTTTCTAGTACATTCTGGAATAAAGAATGTAATTTGACGAATATTTATAATTTCATGCATGAGTCATTTCCAAATTCTCCCAACTTCCGCACGTGTAGAAAACTGCCGCCATATTGGTTTTCTGGATCTGCGAAAAACTGTTGTAGTCGTCTGTTTATGTCAAAAGTTTTCAGGTATTAACATTTGTAAACTTTATCTTTGGATGAAGAAGTAATAATGACCCTTCATATGGTATGTAACCATCATTTGGCTGTTTATGCGTTCGACTGATGATGGAAAATTGAGCTTTCGTTTTGAGGAATACCCCACCCACTTCTTTTCAATGAAAGAATGAATGAATGAACTTTTCCTTGTTCTTTATTTTTAGATGTCAAGTGTGAGCAACGACCAAGAGCCTCCAGCTAAAAGACAGCGTGTTGAAAATACACAAAGTGATAACAGCAACTCGAATTCAGTTGGAAACGTACGTTTTTTTTCGACATTAATTTCTGAGCAACAACAAAATACCATCTCTTCATTTAATGTTATTTTCAATATAAAATGTATGTTTTATTCAGCATTTTAATTTAGTCATAAAGCATAAACTTTAAAAATATATTGAAACTCTTGATACATTAGTCAATTGTCTTAAAATTAAATGAATTTCTGAACTTGTCGATAGTTTTATTTTTAACAATTTCAGAACATGGCGAAAAATGGAGTTGAAGGGGAGATTGATGAAGGGTTGTACTCGAGACAGCTGTGAGTATATAAAATAAGATGTCACAAGACCAAGACATTAGTGTTCTGTTGTATTACTTCAATGAATTCAATGCATTTGTGTCCACAAGGGTTTCTCTTTTACATTGACTGCGAAGTTGTGACACAGGTTGGCAAAGCAAATATACATATGTAAAAATACCTCTATCAACCAAAAGACAAATATTACATGATGTTAATCATTAAAATAACATTAAATATTCACATTGCATGCACATTTCAATCTGTAGCATTTTAACAAGGGCACAAGAAACTGATTTTTCAGTAGGCACTGTTAATTTGTTAAATTCGCCATTTAATGTGTTGGCAGTCATCATACAACCATTGTGCTCTGAAATTAAAATGGCCGACAAACTACCAAAACTTATCTTTATGGGTGACTTTGGCAAATTGTCGTACAACACTACACACAGCATTATTTTTATTAAGGTAATTTCATTATTTTGATTTTTGGGAACATGTGTCCGAATGCCATTATATTTATATCTTAATTGACAACTCAATACGGTTTGCACTTTGGTCCTTCAAAAATCCTTGTTTTTATGTTAATCACTTAGCAGAAAAAAACACATCCTTTATCTCCTTTACAATTTTTTTATTTTGTTAATTTCATTATTTTGATAATTGCTCAATTGGAAGAATAGCCCTTGTCTATAGGTTATAAAGGATAATAAAGAGAAACACTGTGTTTGTGACAAGTAAAAATATGGTTTCACTTTAAAGTTGTTCTTGAATGATTAATGTATAGTTTAATATAGTGAAAGAGTTATGGAAGATTGGTGCATCCAGTCTTTTTGGAAGCACCCCTCTGTTCTCATGGAAACCAACATGTGCACCCTTCTGCCCTCATAGAATCAATTGCTCGAGACTTGTCAAATATTTTTTTGCTCTGATTAAAACTATAATATGATTATGAATACATACAAACTTAACATATTGGCAGTTGATACCGAATAGTACTGCAATTAAACACAATTTCTAACATTTCACATTTTATGTCAAATTCATTAAACCTTGCTATTTAAAAACCTTATTATTAAGAAATGAAGAATATGAATGAATTTGATCAAGCAGCATGGATTAAAATTAAGAAAAACTGCAATAATTTTCAGAAAGTCCATTTATTATTTAATTGACATTGAAATTTGATACCCAATTTCATTACCAAATTCATGATTTTTTTCCATCAGCTATGTACTAGGTCATGATGCCATGCGGCGGATGCAGTCCTCCAATGTTCTCATCTCTGGAATGAAAGGACTGGGCGTTGAAATCGCCAAAAATGTTGTGCTTGGTGGTGTCAAGGCGATGACCATTCATGACACTGGAAATGCTGGCTGGATGGATCTGTCTTCACAGGTAAATTAAAGGAAGTAAAAGAAAAATCAAACAATTTTAGGGGTTGAAATCAGTTGTTGTAGTGAAAACTTAACTGTTGTGTTCATTTCTGTTATGATTTAAAAACAAAGCTGTTGTGTAAATAAAAGTTTTATACATACATCATGTACTATATTGCACAACATTTTCAGTCAGTCCAACAAGTTTGAAGAGTCCTCAACCATCTTTCAAACCAACGAGAACTTTGTTATTTACAATGAATGTAAACTAATGAAGATATATTGCCTTTATGTATCGGATTTCAGATAACTCAGATAACATGTTTCTTTTTTAGTTTTTCCTGCGAGAAGCAGATATTGGAAAGAACAGGGCTGAAGTGACGCTACCCAGGTTGGCTGAACTCAACAGCTATGTGCCCTGTAACTGCTACACTGGAGCACTGAATGAGACCTTCCTAAAAGGCTTCCAGGCAAGTCTATTAAAAAGGATTTAAGACGTTGTTACATCCAATTGTTCGGGCCCCAATTTCAGGAATCTTAAGTCCCTTAGGATCAAGCTTTCTATACACTTCGAATTTTAAAGGGTTTTGAGGTTACCACAACTTTTTGTTTTGTGAAATCAAGGTTAGGCGACTATAAATCAATTCCTAGATTTTCATACCGACTCACCCTCTCTTTCATTCGCTGCCTCTTAAATTTTATTGACTCGAATAAAAGTGTTGAACTGGGCTCTGTAATTGTGTAGCTGTCCTGGAACGGCACTTATTCATACCAGCCGGTGTTGTTGTAAACATTCACCTATAAAAAGGAGAATCATGTCACCTACTGCCCCCATTTTAAAAATAAATTGGATGAAAATTTAGCAATTAATTTATACTGGCCATCAGCAAGTTATTTGTGAATGGAAAATGACAGAGTGGTCTAGGTGTCCGCCTTTCACCCAAGAGCTTGTGGGTTTGATTCCCACCAGGGGTACTTTCTAATGGCCTCTTAAATAGGACACCATTACTGGTTGCTACCAAGGAAATGGTCTAAAAAGAGTGATTCATCTGAAATTAAAGTAAATGAGTAATAACTAAATCCTCCAGTCTAATTTGAAGACATGGCTAGATTCATACTGTTGTTAAGAATATTTATTGTAATATTGCTTGGGTACTTATAAATCCTTGGGAATTTGAAGCTTATGTAACCTTTATTTGAAGCTTATGTAACCTTTATATCCTTAAAAAAAATGTAATAATTTATATTCAAACCTAATGATTTTATCCCCCTTTTTGTAGGTTGTTGTGTTGACAAACTCCAGCCATGAGGAACAGATGACTGTCGGAGAATTATGCCATGCTAACGGCATTAGCTTCATAGTTGCTGATACCAGAGGACTTGCTGGGTAAGCTGTGACGGAAAATGGGGCCAAAATCTTGCCTCATCACGATCTCAAAATGTATATTAATTTCGCAAAAATTGGATTAAAAATTAACAATCCAAACACTAATCGTTTATTTTTTTATCTGAAATCTTTAAAAAGTCAACTAGTACAGTTACCTTTAAATCCATCCCTACTCTCTTGTTTGAAATATACTATCATAATACTAAGGGCACTGGCCCCATTCACAAAAAGGTAGAAAAAACACCGTGGATGTTATCTCATTCCTAAGTTTCATATATATAAGTTATTGTAGTAATAATGTTTTCTGTTCTCATACAGGATGATATTCTGTGATTTTGGCGAAGAATTTGTGTGCTATGATGTGGATGGTGAAGCGCCAGTCAGCAACATGATCGCTGATGTGGTAAGCATGGTTTTGTTCTTGGCTGGAAGGTGGGGGGGGGGGGGGTCAGGTATTGTCCCTGTCTGCATTTTCATTGGCATCAGTAGCATTGTCAGTGTCAACATTGTTGTTTTCAAATCATAAATCTTGGCCCTTACTCTAGAACATTTCAATATATTTCTATGAAACTTACTGTTAATGTTGCCAGAGACAAAACAAAGTGTAAAAAGTTTACCAATGCTTCAAATTAGGAAAATTTATCATGGAAATGCTTCAAGCTCACTCCTTTAAATTATTGGAAGATTGACATAAAATTAGGGAATTTTTTTTTTTTAAATTTTTGTATACAAATTATTGCCTCTGCTAAAGAAGGTGAAAAGGCACTGCATTTTGCTAAAAAAATGTCAGCAGGAGAAAAAAACTCTTTAATTTTTATGTGGAATTCCCTAGGATGAAGACGGTGTTGTTGCCTGCCTGGATGAGAGCAGACACGGCTATGAAGATGGGGATTATGTGTCTTTTACTGAGGTCCAGGGCATGACTGAGCTTAACGACCATGAACCCTTTAAAATCAAGGTTCTAGGTAAGATCTGTTTGTGATTTTGTTGTTTAAGACAGCATATATTATAGAATTGTTTAACAAGTGTCATTCTGTGTAATTTATAACATTTGTTAAGTGGTTAAAGTAGTGCAAAATTATTAATAATATATTTGGCCTTCATAATTTTTCATTGTATTAGCTATTAATATTAAGTAGACATTTTGTCAGTAATCATAGAATTTGACATTTCTATTTCTATAATCCTCCATGCATTTCATAAAATTTTGCATGTTCATGAAATTAGTTTAAATTGTACCTTTGTAAAAACGATATTAATTGACTTAATATTTGTCGGACTAAATTTTAAAATAACATGACATTTTTTAAATTGCAGGACCGTACACATTTAGTATAGGAGATACCAAATCATTTAGCAAATACACAAAGGGAGGAATTGTCACTAAAGTCAAAATGCCAAAGAAGATGAAATTTGTAAGTAGTAGTCCCAGAGTACACAATTTCCTATTCATATTTTAATAGCCACTTCATGCACAGTCAGGTTAAATTCAAACTTAATAAATGTTTTTATAAATTCATTCATCCATTTATCAATTGGTTTATGTTCCATCCATTTATTCCAGCATTCATTCATTCTGCCAGAAATTAATTTATTCATTCATGCATTGATTGATTGAATGAGGGAATATTCTTGTATGTTATTGTATTTATTTGTATATATTTTATAAAAAAATTTTATTCCATTTCACAATGATGCATTAAAAATACTCTTACTGCTGATAATAAATAACCTAGACTAAAAGATGTACTTCTCAATAAAATAATACTCTTTAAAAATACGCTCTGTATTGACAAGAAATTTAAAAAGAAAAAAAAGATACTCTTTTCGATAAAAGACACGCTTTTAACGCAGATATATGTTGTAGAGGACATATATCAGTTAAATAGGCTCTTACTCACAAAAAATTTTTTTTAAACGAAGATCACTTACACAGCAAAAGATGCAGAACTATTGCAATTATTTACGAAAGAGGCAGAAAAATTGCACTTTCAACTGCATTTTAAGAATATTATGCAGGGCTTAATTTGAAACTTGAAGTATGAACTTCCTGTCCATCAACTTTGAAAGTTTTTCACTGAAATGTGGAAGTTTAAGGCTCACGAATACTATGAACTTCATGTCCCATCAACTTTGAAAGTTTTTCACTGAAGTGTGGAAGTTAAAGTCTCATGAATACAATTATTTTTCACGTTTTTTCAACTATTATGTTAAAAGTCAAATAATTTGCAACTATAACTTGCAGTTCACAGATTTATATTATAATAATTCAATTTACATCAAGACTGATTAAAAATGTGACCATAAAAGTAATATTGACCTCAGGTTTTGATATTTTGAATTTCCAAGCATTCAACTTTGGAAGTTTCTTCAACATTATGGAAGTTTTTGTACTTCCAAGGAACCCATTTAGCAGGGGTCGACACTAACCATTTTCCCAAGGGATCCCGAAGGGACACCAACATCTGAAATCAGGTGTCCCTTCCTGAAATTAAGAGTCCTTTCCATTTTTTACATTTTTTTTCATTAATGAGCCTGTTTTAATATTAAATTGAACATACAAATCTAGTGCCTTTTACTTTTCAATTTGTAATTCAAGTATACACCATATTATACATGTTTTCAACAGCATGCAATGGCAAGTTAGTTATAGCACAATGTCACCCATGTGAACCTCTGGCAATGGCAGAGAGGAAGATTTGGGTCTAAAGTCGGTACAATGTAAACAAAAACTTGATGTTGTTACTATTTTTAGAATTTCGGAAAATACGCATTAAAAATGCCATGGTTCAGGGTCTTGTCAGATGTCATTGCTTTTGATTGAAAAACAGTAGGAATATTACATCTGGCTTGTGAATCAATCAGACTTCCCTACAAGTGTAGTGCATACTGGAAGAGCAGACAACTGGAAAATAGTGTATGTTTATTTTCGCGCCAAAATGTCATAATTTTTTTATCCATTGATTGAAGATAAATAATAAAACTTTGGGAATTTTATTTCTATAATGTTTTGATCAAGGCATAAAACAAAGAATGCTGAATAGTAGGATGGCTTCCCAGTAAACTAGTTCCGTAGGATGCCAGTCTTTTGTGCCGTAAATGTTACTGTAACAACTCGATGGTCGCATCATTAAGGCATCAAAGTCAGCAGTTTTGGCATCTTTTTGGGCGGTTCTGACACGTGAGCAAACTAGTTCACCATAATTATTGTACCGATTATAAAAGTCCGTCACCTCTGACACCATAATTATTGTACCGATTATTAAAGTCTGTCACCTCTGACCTCGTTGATAATGTAAACAACAAAGCGGAAGCGTTAACCCGCATGCGCACTGTGAAATGACCTGTTTATTTACAGATTCATGACGTAATTATAGTGAAACGGTCAGCCATACTTTCGCTTTAGTGTGTGCGACGTATTAATATTAATATCTTTTTTACATGCACTGTCAAGAAAGTTGGGGGGACCCAAATTTAGGTAATTAATTCATGAAACGCTATTTATTTATTGATATTTAGCTTTTATCGGTCAAAATTTAAGTGTCCCGACAGAATACCGGACTTTGAAGTTGAGGTGTTCCTCCTGAAAAATTGGTGTCCTCGGGATCCCGGGACCCCGTTAGTGTCGAACACTGCATTTAGGAAATTTTAACCAATTTTAAGGGAGTAATATACTTCCAAACTTCCTTTAACGGAAGCCCTGATTGTGGTAGTGTTTTACCCATCAATTTTGAATAGGGTTGTACCCAAACATTTGATTAAATAATACAGAAAAAATATATGTTTTTATTAACATTATATACTGGATTTACTGAGATAAGTAAATACTGGAGAACTTCGAGAAACTGGTTCCTAGCTATGAATGATGCTGATACCTGATAGTAAACTTCGTAAACCAAAAGTAAAGTGACTGTAGTAAATAATGTATTCATTGTTGTCTTTTATATCTCAGAAATCAATCAAAGAAGCTGAGAATGCCCCAGAGTTTGTGATGACCGACTTTGCCAAGTTTGACCGGCCGGGTCAGCTGCACATCGCTTTCCAAGCATTGTACGAGTTTGAGAAGAGAAAATCAGCCCTTCCCTGCAGCAGGAGCAAGGTAGGTCAGGCTTTTGTAATTAAGATTAATGATCAATGGCTCAGGTTATTTTTGTCTGTGCTTATATTCCATTAACCAGAAGTTCTACGATGCACACATTTACCAATGCTTAATAAGTGATATATTTTTAGTAAATTCTCCTTTTACATTGTTTCTTTATTACTGGAAGTAGTGTTGTTTACAATTCAGGTACAAAAATGTCCATTTGATGATGTGAAATCACGTGACAAATGTGATTGTTTTTCTTTGTACATTATGGAAGCATCTTGATACTTATACAATAAGTTAATTCTGAGAAATTCACATGAATGTTCATGTTTTAAAGACTTCTTTCATTACCAACAGGATGACGCCACAGCATTTCTGGAAATCTTCAAGGAGGTGAACGCAGCATCTGCAGCCAAGGTTGAGGACATTGATGAAGACTTGATTCGTGAGTTCGCAATGGGAGCGCGGGGTGACCTTTCTCCGATGGCCGCTGTGATTGGTGGTATCACTGCACAGGAGGTCATGAAGGTATATACATCTTTGCTAATTTTGTTTGTTTATACTGATTTAAAAATTCTTTTTGCAACTTATGCAAAATATATGTATTCACATTTCTGCAAAATTATATTTAACATTACTTGGATTATGACTTTTATTTCCCAAATTCCCAGGAATATATTCTAAAAAAATGCAAAATCCAAAAAAGTCATTATAAAATGTTTGTTTTAAAAGCTAGTTTATTGCAATTTATTAACTTATAAAAGCCCACAAATAAATTATTGAGAAGAGTTTTTGATTATATTCAACCTATATAGTTATTTACCAAAAAAAATAATAAAGCAGAGATTCCCTATTCCAATGGTATGGGTTATTATTCCAAAATACCCCCCGAAAAATTTGGTATGTTATGCTACACTATTTCAGGCATGTTCTCTATATTACAGGCTTGTTCCGGAAAGTTCAATCCTGTAAATCAGTACTTGTACTTTGACTCCCTCGAGTGTCTGCCAGAAGACAAAGATACGTCCCTAACAGAAGAACTCTGTGCTGCAGTAAGTTCATATCTGGAAGTTCAAAATCTACCATCAGTCGTGATGAAACAGACGTCCTATGCTTTTACATTTTAGGGTGCTTCTTTACTATGGTAAAATATCCTAAGGCCTTAAAAAAATATTTTGTTCTGGTTTCCCAAACCCTACCAGTGAAATAGGCTCTGACCCCACCATTTATATAATCAGTTGGTAAATTATTTGTGTGTTTTAATACGTAGTTTAATACCTTTGAAGCTTTATACAGAAGATTACTTTAACACCACTCTAAAAATGACAATAATTTGTTTGAGTAAAGGATGTAACCCTAACTTTAACCAAACCATTTTATTTTATTTTTTTGGCCTATTAAAATGGGGTAAACATTTATTTTTAAAGTTTGCACATTACTTTGGAAAAGAAGAATTAATGCAATGTGCTCTGTTTCAAAGGGGTTCTGGTTGAGTCCAGAGACATTGTTCTGATTTCTGCATCATGTCAGTTCTTGATCAGGCCCCAATTTCTCGAAACTTCTTAAGCTTAACAGGCTTAAGTCGCTTATTTCAATTAGCCAAAATACATACTGAAAATGGATTTTGATTAATGAAAAACGTTTTATTCTGATAATCATACACATTATTCTTACATAATTTCTAAAAATTCTTGAAGAAGTAAATATAACACATTTTATAGAAGAACACAAATAGTGAGATTAGCTTAATCCTGTTATAAGGGACTTAAGAAGTTTTGAGAAATTGGGGCCAGATGATTTGAATCTTGGCACTGCTACTCACATTTGATGCTTTTGATGAAATTTGATGATATTTGTATTCCAGCAAAACAACAGATACGATGGCCAAATAGCTGTGTTCGGACAGGAGTTCCAGAAGAAGTTGGGAGACCTCAAATACTTCCTGGTATGACACTATGGTATATTCATGTAGCACTTTGCATATTGATAAAGGTTAAAAGATAAACTTGCTATTTGGAAGTTTATTTACCATTATAATTGTATTACATTTGTACACTGTAAATCTGAACAATATTTATCCAAATTTATCATTGTTACAAAAAAATATTTTTGGTCCTGATTTTTTTATCTTTGTTGGATTAAAATTGCCATCAATAAATATATGATAAAAATTGATATATCAAATTTATCGCCATTTTGAAAGTCAAAATATGGTCCCAATTTTGGATTAAAGGTGTTTAAATGTACTTGTATATCATTCAGTTTGGAACATTTCTACATAAAAAGTGGGGTGGTGGAAGTTTTGTAGGGTGTAAAATTAGGTGGAGGGAATTTCTTATTTGGGTTGTTGGTTTTTACTGTTGAATACAAATTCGCAACAGGTAGGAGCTGGTGCCATTGGCTGTGAAATGCTGAAGAACTGGGCTCTGATGGGTGTGGCATGTGGGTCCAACGGTCAGACATGGGTCACAGATATGGACATTATAGAGAAATCAAACCTGAATAGACAGTTCCTGTTTAGACCTTGGGATGTGACCGTAAGTAGAATTCTGGAAAGGTGCAGAGCTTTAAGATGTCCCCACCGTCAATCAGTAGAATGGTATCATTTATAATAATCAAGGCTAAATGAATGAAAAGAATAAAGAAGAGTCATAAAATGCATAAGAAATACGTAGTTCCAAAGTAATGAAGCCAATATACAAATTGTAAGTGTTTATATATGTGCATAAGAACTTTAAATTATTAATCAAATATTGATTGGTCTTCGTTCTTTGATAATTTATGGTTTAAAAGAAATTGTCTGATTCCCAACATAACATGAATGTATTTTTTCTTAAAATTCTACAAAAATGGTGTTAATTAGGACATTCTTTCACTAATTTACTTATTTCTAAGATCTTCAAATATAAGTAACATGAAGAGCTTTCACGGTCAACAGATTTATAGAATGCCACAAATATTTTGTTTAACAGAAGCACAAGTCAATCACAGCTGCCGAAGCGGCCAAAGCTATGAACCCGAACTTCAAAATCACACCTCAAGAGAATCGTGTAGGCCCTGACACTGAAAACATCTACACTGATGCATTCTTCGAGGCCCTGGATGGTGTTGCAAATGCATTGGATAATGTTGATGCTCGCATGTACATGGATAGACGGTGTGTGTACTACCGTAAACCACTGCTGGAATCTGGGACACTCGGCACCAAGGCTAATGTTCAGGTAATAATTTGAAAATTAAAAAATTGCTTTAAAGTTAAATGGAAAATTGTTTCAAAAATATGTTTTAGATGTGAACCTTTCCTGCTTCAGAGTACATGGGGAAACGTGTCAAATAGCTGGCAGCATCTATACAATTGATGACGTATATTTAATTAAACACATTTACTCAAAAACGAGGTTGAGCCCTAAGGCCTACTTTTCATTTTTGGAATGGGTCCCTGAAGTATGACGTGAAGTAAAAATATAATCTGTTTTAATTCCATAATTTCAGAAAATAGTTAAAATTTGGGTGAAATAACTGCAAGGAAAGTTAGCATAACTTTATAATGGGATAACTGCCTAGAAAGTTTTGCGTTAGCTTATCTGTTCACTCATAATTTATCCCTTGATACCAGATACTTGATACCTTGTTAACCAGTAAGTGCAGTGGTAAGCGCTCTTATTTTCACCAAGGCATCACAGGTTTGGCCAGGGCGCATGTTAAATTGGTTTGCGGTCACCATGCTAGACATTTGTCATTCCTAGGGGGTTCTCCAACAACATGAGACAACTCTTGCATGTAATATTGTACCAACTAGGGAGAAATACATGCTGTAATCACTTGTTTCACAATTGTAAAAGAAAAGAAAAGTTTATTCTTACTCTTTACATCTGTTTTCCTCACAGGTTGTGATTCCACATGTCACAGAATCCTATTCCTCGTCTCAAGACCCGCCAGAGAAGTCCATCCCTATTTGTACGCTGAAGAACTTTCCCAACGCCATTGAACACACACTGCAGTGGGCCCGAGACACATTCGAGGGAGAATTTCGGGGTCCCATTGAGACAGCAAAGTTGTACCTCACAGATCCAAAGTTCTTAGAAAGGACGATGAAATTGCAGGGTACTCAACCAGTGAGTAATTTGTTTAATGCTGACAGATGTATCAATTAATGCTGACAGCTTTAAGAATTGTGATAGCATCGGCATATTTGTCGTCATCATCATGTACAAATTTGGAACCATGACCGGCGCTGAAATATCTTGAAGATATTCAAACTAGATTTAGATATCATGGACAATAAGCACATGTACAGCAATGCCCATGTAATGAAACTGTAGTATAAAAGCATTGAACGCAGTAGTTTTATTTATGTACAAACTTTACAAACTTTATGAAAGTCTTTCTTATTTTAGTACCTTTTTAGTTAAAATTGGTTCACCTATTGTCAGAAACATAACACACATGTAAAGTAAGGCCAGTTATGCCTGTTTTTGAATAATGAAACCCCAGAGAGTTACCTGTTTGTCACATGAATTTATCAATTGCCAGTTTGCCTCTTTTAAGCACTTAATAACTATAAGTGCAGATATGTAAAGGAATGTTAATCATATATTCTGAGCAACTTACAATCAAAAGATACATGTAGACTAAACTTCTCTTTTTCTATTGTGTATGTCAATAAATTTTCTCCTGTTTTTCCTAGATTGAGACATTGGACACTGTACGTAAAGTTCTGGTTGATCAGAAACCGGGAAGTTTTGAGGACTGTGTTAAATACGCTCGTCTCATGTGGCAGGAAAATTACCACAACACCATACAACAACTTTTGTACAACTTCCCAGCAGATCAGGTATTTCTCAACTTTTGTACAACTTCCCAGCAGATCAGGTATTTCTAAAGACTTCTTAAAGCTCAACTGTTTATGTCGAGCCGGCTTGTGGTGAGCAAGACATAGTTGTCACATTAGCGGTTCTGTGTATGTGGGTGTGTGCTTGTGTCTGTCTGTCTGGACTGAATTTGTCCAGGCTGTATCATGATCATGCATTATAGGATTTTCAAAAAACTAACCATGAAGGTTCACCATGATGAGGTGGCGTGGTGTGCACAAGACCCAGGTCTGTACATCAAAGATTAAGGTTAGAAGTCAAAGGTTGAAATGATCCTTGTCTGGGCTGTATCTTGACCATGCATTAAAGATTTTTCAAAAAAAAAACACAACAAGGTCTGTTACCTCAAAGAATAAGGTTTGACATTTGGAGGTTTAACATTAAAATGAGTTTTGTTGATAGTACTGGTCTTGACTGAACCTTATCAAGGGTTCACCATAATGCGGTGTAGTATTGCAGGATCCATGTTTTGTTTAACTCCAAGTTATTCTGTACATCAAATGTATGGAAGAGTATTATCTGTGTCAAATGGCTCTTTCAACAGCCTCGACCTGTCGCCATATGGAATCTAGTTTGAAGAAAGAAAAGCTATAAAGTACTGTAATAGGCTGGCAGGCATAAAACTTGTCTGTGGATTTTTGCAAATTTTAGAGGATCTGATTGCTACAACAAGTCAATTTCCTATAAAAATTTCATAGTCAAATTGAAAGAAAGTACAGTAAAAACTTGTATTTTTAACATATAAGTATGTATTTTAAATGAAATCAATGATAATAAAATATTTCTGATATCATATAGGATTACTGGGTATAACCAGGTTTTGTACATAAAAACAAAACGATACAATCAAAAGTGTCATACTTTTTTCATTCACATCAGATATTAACAAGTGCTGCACTTTTTCAGACCACAAGTTCTGGAGCAGCCTTCTGGTCAGGTCCAAAAAGATGTCCTCATCCACTCAGCTTTGATTCCAGCAATGTAAGGACAGTGTTTTCTTATTGTTTTTTCATAGAAAATATCCTACAGCGTCTGTGCCTTTCTTTATATTATGATATTTTTCAGACTTTCAAAAAATGCCAAATGAATGATGTAATATTGAAATATGCATTATGCATATATCATAAATCCAATGTCTTTGACATCGTTTCTGTGAAAGAATGCAATACAGATCATTAATTTAAATCAACAAATTGAATGTGTTCTAGTTGTCAGGATAAGCACAAGCCCTGCACAGGTAAAATGCACACATTTTGAAAACAAGTTGCACATATAAATTATGTATCATGTTAGTTTTTCTCCTTTTGGGCAAAATGACGCTATTTTTCCCCGATTAGAGGACCCAGCCACCATTCTCTTAAATGTGGAGAAAAACACTGTAAGCCTACTTTGAAAAGGATGACAATCATAATGTATAGTCAAGATTTGATAAAATCGCGTACATAACATGTTCAAGGTTAGGTAATAAACATTTGTGCAAATCTTCACAGGACACCCACCTAGACTTTGTCATGGCTGGCGCTAACTTGAAGGCAGAGATATACGGTATCAAGCAGGTCCGCGATCGAAGTGCAATCAAGAAGATTGTTGATACAATCAGCGTGCCAGAGTTTAAGCCCAAGTCTGGCGTGAAGATCTCAGTCACTGATGCCGAATTGGAGGCTTCAAACGGCTCTGGAAACTTTGGTAATATTTTGTACTACGGTTGATGAGAGTAAGAGCAGTTAATTTGATGTAATAAACTTAAAAGAAAAAATATTTTGGTCAAATGAATTATACTTGAGTAGTCCTCTTTCCTTTGGAAATGATCGTTTTTGTGTTTGGTAAAACTTAATGCCTTTTTTTCCTATCATTGTACCTCAATTGTTGAATTATACAGTGAGGTTTGTCATAGTTATATAAGTTATTTGATATATTGTTTTATTTTTAAACGAAGGAATGTATTGTTTTTACTGAAATCGAAGGCTTTTTATACCCATATGGTTTATAGGTTTATAGGTCTGTGCTGAAATGCTGTTTTAAGTAAAGCTGCTTCGTCGTTTAGGTCATTATCAAATTCAGTCAATCCTAAAGCATTCATAGGAAGTGGTCTGTTTACATTGACAGTTATATTTTAGCAGATTCAGTGCTTACACGTTCAAGAGAGATAATGGGCCATTGTTAAGAACATTTTTAAAGCTTACATGGTTAAATACATCGTTTTTTGACTTTCAAATATTTACTTCTTGGAAAGTTTTATGGATACACCACGCTAGTGATCTGCAGTATTCTTAGTAAGAGGTGAGACAATTGTTAAAATAGTTTACCTTGAACAGTAAACAAAACTGTCTTATCACATAAACTTTCAAGTTCTGATCAACAGTCATCGAAATTAGACTTTTGAATCAACAAGCCCGAATTCTTATACTATTGCTTGGCATCAAATTTTTGAACAAGCCCTGCTATATAAAATTCAGAATTTGAGCAAGCCCAAAAGACATTTTACCAGTGCAGGACTTGCGGGCTTGTGCTAATTTCGACCATTGGTTCAATCGGGCCAATGTCTTTCACTATTCTGATCGTTTTTAGATACAAATTGTTTCAAGTTTATTTCATATATTACTTTGACTTAGTTTCTTACAATTCTTCACCAGTGGGTTCATTAATTTTCCAGATACGGACCAGCTTGAGAAGTTGAGAGACCAACTGCCAAACCCAGAAAAGATGAAAAACTTCACGCTGAATCCCGTAGATTTTGAGAAAGACGATGACACAAATTTCCATATGGATTTCATTGTGGCGTGTTCAAACCTCCGAGCTGAGAACTATGACATTCCTCCAGCTGATAGACATAAGGTGGGCGTCGGAGAAAAAAAAAAATCAAATACGTGGTTGACATTTTAGAATTTGAAGCTCATTTCTAAGAAAAAAAGTCCAGGTATTGTCATAACCTTTGTGCCGTTGACTTGCACTTATTTTCAGTTAAGGATAAGTGCATTTTTTGTTATGTGCTTAGGTTTACATTTCATGGATAACTGAACTTGTACCGTTTTTTTAATTGTTAAGAAAAAATTTCTAGCCCCTTATTTTGTGATATTGGAAATGTGTACTTTTAAAGCACTGCAAAATATGTGATAGTTGCTTAGTTGTATCAAGAGATAAATAATGTAAGAATTTTAGTGATTGATAAATATTAATGTAAAAAATGTTTTCCTTTTCAGTCTAAACTGATTGCAGGACGGATTATCCCGGCTATTGCTACCACCACTGCCATGGTTGTGGGCTTTGTCTGTCTGGAATTATACAAGGTAGATACATTTAACCTGCCCCAATTACTCTCCTTTAGCCGTTCACTTGTGAAATGAGTGAATCATGCCAATCTAAATGGATGGTTGACAAATTGATTGCTCCTTGCTGTTATTCTCAACTGGAAAATTGACATGGGCTGGTTTATGGCAGCTTTAAATGACATAGAACAATTGACTCACTGTTTTTTGATTGCAAATCAGCCTAATAGAATGGCGTACATCTTGGTAGTAAATGAAAACATTTCAATCAATTATCACATGTGTTAAGATAAGTTTGCAAAGTGCTATCTTTGGAATCTATAACCATGTACTTGACAGTCTGTTGAACCGGGTATTTGTTTTTTTTAGATTGTTCAAGGGCACAAGAAGATGGAGCTATTCAAGAACGGTTTCTGCAATCTTGCACTGCCATTCTTCGCTTTCTCTGAACCTATAGCAGCCCCGAAGAACAAGGTATACAACTTGATCTGTGCTCTCAGTTAGTTTGTTTCAAGAATAAGAAAAATGAGGCCTCCTTTTAATAAAAGAATTAGGCCTTCAATAAAGTTTTTCCAACCACATTGGGAAATATTTATTGTTAATGTTCTTGAATTCAGAATAAAATTTCTAGGTGTTAAACAGACAAATTATTGTAAGCTTCTCTGTTTTGAAGCTGTTGGGGTCAAAATTTGTGGCCTAGACATGTATATAAGTAGTATATACTAAAAAGTTAATTTGATAGAGATTGTGAAAATCCCACTTGAAAAGTGCACAGGAATCCCTACACTGTAGGTTGGCACATAGGAAATTTCTATCCTTGGTAATTGACAACTATTGTGTGTTTTATGTTTCAGTATTACGACAATGAATTCACACTTTGGGACAGATTCGAGGTTCAGGGAGATATGACCCTGCAGGAGTTCCTTGACTATTTCCAGGTATAATCAAGATATCAATGTTCCAAGAGGCTCGTGCAATTTTTGGGGGGGATTTGCCCAATTCAATATGGTTTTTAATTTGCAATGCCATTATTTATAAATAGGAAAGCAAGCGTTAATTGAATATTTTGCTATGATAATGTTTAAAATACACAAACTCAATGTTTTGCGAATTATCATAAAAAATGCAACATGGGTAAATTTTAACAATCAACAATTTTAAATTGTAAATTTGAGTCTATTTCCTAAATCTTTTATAGCGAAATTATTGAGATTTTAATGAATGTTAGAATTTTGTTTAGAATATTATGAAAAATAAAGTTTATTTGACATTATTAAGTTATTATATCAAAATGACGAAAGTTTATAGAAAATGGCTCAAGATGTTTTATGTAATATCGGTCTTTGCTGCTTTAACTCCAGTGATGTGGCCCTTAAGGTTTCTTTGTTGATTCTCTGTTTGAGCATTTCTTACCAAATCTTTACCATTTTTTTACTTTTGTTTCTTCCACAGAATGAGCACAAGTTGGAGATAACGATGCTTTCTCAGGGTGTGACCATGCTGTATTCATTCTTCATGCCCCCGGCCAAGCGAAAGGAACGCATGGGCCTACCGTATGTATCTTGTACTTCTAACATGTTTCATTGTTTCACTATGAAGGATAGTTTTTCTTAGAGCATGAATCTTAAGAACTGTTTTCATACCTAAGAGCAATTGATTAGTTAGTTGTATGTCTACCTCTCACTAGAACGAGCTAGGTTTTCATACTGTAGGATTCTCAATTAAAGGCGTATCATATAGCTGTCACTGTTTAGTTTATCAATTATCATATAGATTACATTATTGCATGGTGTTCAATGTTGTATAGAAAATCAATCTGTATTATATTTGTTTGAACTTATTTGTAATTCATACATTTTTGTAGGATGTCTGAAGTTGTAAAGAAAGTCTCAAAGAAGAAGATTCCATCATATGTGAAGGCCCTGGTGCTGGAATTGTGTTGTAACGATACCGACGGTGAAGATGTTGAAGTGCCCTACGTACAATACCGATTGCCCTAAAACTGCTTGTGACGGTTGATCAGTCACTTGGCGAGTTTTGGGTGGAATGAAACTACTACTAGTACTAATAGTTTATGGACACTGGCTGTGTGTTGACTTGCACAGGGATATTGTGCATTTATTATCATCGTTCAAGTGCTACATATTTTGAAAGGTGGTGTGATTAAAATCATTCATGAAAGAAACATTATTGTCACGCTGTAAAGCTTTTTTTAAAGCTCATTGTAAAAAAGAAAATACACATGTAATCAGGAATAGTGTCAGACATAGGTATTTGCACTAAATGAATTAGCAACAAATGATCAATGACTTGCATATATGTTTATCGCTCAATATCTTCTTTAAAACAGCATTGTTTTCAGTTGATTCATTGCATAGAGAAATATTTTGATGACAAGACAGTTTTTGGTTTAAAAAAAAGGAGCTTAATTTAAAGGGGTGATTTGACTTCTCAAAACTTTTATTTTATTTTGGTGCATATTTCATTGACCAAATTTCTTGTGATTTATTTATTTAGACACTTGATTGTCTGCCTTTGACTTAATGACAAATGATGATTAATGTTTGTACATGGTTTACAAATTTACAGATTTACAAGTAATTATTGAAATTGCAAGAATAAAAGATTGAAATATATCATTATTATGTTTAGTTATGATATGTTCTAAAGAACAATGTGTACTTGATCATTTGTAGAATTAAAAATAAAGAACACAAGTCCTGAAATATTAAAGAAAATATTCTTTGATTTTGTAGATTTTTGTTGTTATGCTGTAACACTGTAACAGAGCACAATTAATTTGTATGTGTATTTGAATGGTATTTATTAAACATTTGAGCAGTCGTAAAAAAAAATTATGTGTGAAAAAATAATGTTTCTGTTACTAAGTCATGTGTATATGTAGTTTGTAAATGTGACGAATTCAAGTCTGTTGTCCTGATGGAGCTTTTTGTATTGTTATCTCATTAAACATTGATCCATTTGCAAATTATTTGCTTTACTTGGCCTGTTTTCAGGCTTGCATAATCCATATTGACCAATAAATATTACAAATGCGTTTCCAGATTTTTTTATTTTTCTGGTCTGATGGTGCTAAAACAGAAAAAGTGGAGCTTTTGCTAGAGATTCTGTCTCTTGTGTCGTTGATATCGTGCAGATCAGTGACCCTAGCAGCACATTTTTAATTAACAGTGCGCACCAGTGTACAAACTGGGTTTCCTTGAAATAATTGACAGCTTTCAAAGCTTTTAACCACAGAAAGACCGTGAAATGAACTTAGAAACGACTTGAAACTATGCCTTCAAATGTGAGGCGAGCTGAATATGCGCATGTCAATACTGTTCAAAGTAATGATCATTAAGTAAAATGAACAGCTGACGCGAGAGGAACATGACCCCTAAAATGGCTATACAAATAAAGTATCTGATCAGGAAGTTGGCCATTGATTAACTATCCTATGTATTACTTTTACTTATTCACTGCGATCACAATATGTATCTGTTACATATTCACAGACGTCAATTGAGACTACAATATCGCCGTTTCCCCAGTCATTCGAGAAAAACACAGATGCAGTGTTATTAAAAAATGTACCAGTTTTCCAACATAATTAGTTCACTTCGATACTAAACATGTACATTGTCGCTCTATATTAATGATAAAAGCTAGTCAATGTGAATGCCGCTTTAGGTTATTATCTATAAAGATTGAATGTATGTTTTGCACATTTGTACATTTTCATTGATCGATACATTTGACGGCTTGCTTTATGTTGTGTTACGTTCCAATTATCCTACATCTAGATTTAGTATGATGTAAATTCATGTTATTTATTTGCAACAATCACAGACTTTGTAGCTGACATTCAATGCTAGTTATTTAGCAACCTGATTCGTGCAATGTTGAATCATCTGCATACTAATCAATAATTATTTATTATCATTACGAAGTGCAACATCATTAATATATGTAAAACTAGTGGACCTTGTACGGATCCCTGTGGTACTCCTGAGATTATTTTCCACAATTAACTTAATGTTTCAATTAGTTAAATATGATTGAACAGATATGACATTTCCGAAAAAATACAATTATAGATTGTGTAAAATAATATGACGATCCACAACATCGAATGCCTTTTGTATGTCAAGAAAGTTGCCCCTGTCAACGTATTCAACCCATCAACTTTATCAGTTATTTGTTTTACCTCATCAGGTGAAGTATTACATAAATGAAATATTGTGTCGCCTGCCTTTTGCGTCTGGAGCTTCCTTTATCTTATGAAAATGTTCCGGAATAAGTGTTACTTTTTCTAGCATTCGGCTAAATCTGTAGAATATTTGTTTAATTCATTTACAATGTTGAGTTCTCCATAAATCTTGCTCTTATATGTTTGTTATCGTGATGGCAATACTATGATATTAGTTTATTTCAAATGTGAAATGTCTGTCAGATGATGAAGTTTTTCGAAATACAGATACGTTTTAGTTAGTTGCGGGTCCTAGGTCTAGTGGTAACATACTTGACTCACAATTCAGGGGTCTCCGGTTTGATTCATCGTTGCACCACTAAAGAATACCCATCATCTTCCGGGAGGAACGTTAAATCGGGGTCCCGTGTGACAGCGCTATACATTGGTGCACGTTAAAGAACCAGGGTAGCTCTAACCAGGGTTACATTCTGTCTGTGCACTTTGCTCCAAAAACCTAAAATGACTAACACTCTTATCGGAGCACTCGCTGAATGGGCCTTGCCCGAGTGCGAGTATAAATAAACGTACAAACAGTGATTTTGCACATGGCCAAGGGAACATGACCGTCGGGTTTCTGGTAAACTCTCACATGACTGGCCGTTCTTTACATGTTATGACCCTTCGTAAAAACAGAACAAAAAACAACTTAATTATGTTTGAGATTTCTACCTTATACGGAGATTGGTGAAAAATGCCGTTGACGTGTCCTCTTGTTGTATTCACATTCACTGTGAATCAAATGGAATATATGTGATGATGTGTTTGTAAAACTCCGCTTTGTTTTTTTAACTGTTGTAGGTCATTTAGATTCGATTGTAAAACCGGTATGTTTTCCGCTGGGACCCACTCCCTTGATCAAACGAATACTTTGTAACCACTGCTGAACATATGTCTTTGAACACCCGTAAAATACGGGTATTTCGCTAATTTTGGACCAGAAATGAACCCGGATTCGAGCGCTCACCTGTGTTCCTTTTATTTACCGATGAAAATTGCTAGAAGTCGAACGACAAAAAATATACACCAAAAGAAATAAGAATAAAAATGGATGGGAAAAAAATGCATGCTTTCGGGAATATATAAGTTATTATCATGCAACAATTTTCTTTCAATTTTCTTCTTACATATATGCATTGCCAGTGGTGTTATCTAAGACAGCAGAAACAACCTCATATTGTTGAATAGGACAATATCAAGATTAGATATAATCTGTAAATATTCGATCTATCAAATAAAAATCAATGTAATAAAACACGTTTAAAATGAGAACAGTTTCTTTCAAATAGAGGCAAGATTTATTTTTAAAGTCACATCTACCGTGAATCATCTCCTTATACGTAAGTCAAAATTGGACATATAGGTATGGCTTTGCAGATATAAATAAACATTGAGTAAAAAGGGAAAGCGAAAATGTTACCACATTAGTTTTGTGTATAATTATAATATAATGAAATCAAATGAAAGTTCATGTCAATTCTTTTCATAAAAAGCATTATTATAATTCATCTAAAGCATCGTATGCATTATTGTCACATACATTAAAGGGACTAGACACCAGATGGTCCAAAAATCGGTAAATACATTATTTTCTTTAAACAAGCTTAGAGGTATCAACGCGAGCTAGTAGGAGGCCGATATAATACATCAATGTTTATTATTAAAATAATAGACACAACAATCATGTTGCTGTCTCATCTGCGTTTTCTCATTTATAAAAAGTTCATAACGATTTCCCAGTTTAAATAGTTATTAATAACGAATATATAAGTTTAAACCATTTCACCAGGTAAAGGATATAAAGTATGTTCACTTTACAAATGAAATGTGTGTATAGAGTGTTTAGTTCAAATCACAGTAATGAATAATAACATAATGAAAATAGTGGTATACAGCTTAGTTTAAATAGTTCACTGCATTTAATGAAATGAACGCGCCTTTGAAACTTCGTATTTATACTTAACATCAATATTTCTCCTTGTCCCTGAAAAAACTTTATTGCACACAATACGTCTTCCTAACTTCGACCCCTCCGTCCCCCATGCTCCGATTGACCTTCCGTTTTCCACTCCCTTTCCGGTCGCTGTTCCTCTCATACTTGCTCCTTGGTTAGCATGTTGTTCCGGAAGTTATGGCGCAGCCCAAGCGCGATGTACCCGTTTTAGTTTTAGATTGTCCAGAACTTCTTTAGCCATTGTTAGCTTCTCCACCATAAATTCCGTAACAAGCTGTTCTGTTTCCGCAGTTTCTCTTCCCCCACTCCCGGGATGTTTCCCCAAATCAGGTTGTTTCTCAAACTCTGAGATTTTATATACTTCTAATCGTCCTTTATTTTGACATTGTTTTTCTCCAGGTCGGCTATTTTCCTAGCCATAGCCTCGTCCATAGCCGCTTAAGATCGCGATCGAAATTGTCCTCTTTTTCTCAAGCCTGTCTAGCGGTTTTAGTTTTTTATGCCCCCACAAAGTGGCGGCATATAGGGTTGCCCTTGTCCGTACGTACGTCTGTCTGTCTGTACGTACGTACGTCCCGAAGATTGTTTCCGATCTAATTCTTGAAAACCGTTTGTCCAATCCTCACCAAACTTTAAACACATGTTTGTGACCATAATATCTTGATCAAGTTCGATAGTCATGGAAATCGCTTTAGTCATTTAGGAGTTACGGCCCTTTTTTGCCAAAAATACTTCAAAAATATATGTTTCCAATCTAATTCTTGAAAACTGTTTGTCCAATCCTCACCAAACTTTAAACACATGTTTGTGACCATAATATCTTGATCAAGTTCGATAGTCATGGAAATCGCTTTAGTCATTTAGGAGTTACGGCCCTTTTTTGCCAAAAATACTTCAAAAATATATGTTTCCAATCTAATTCTTGAAAAGTATGTGTCCAATGTGGATCCAACAAGTTTTTTCCTGCCTGAATGGCGCCATATAACCTATACAGTCTTGCGATGCCGTAAAACCCAACTCAACTCAACTTATCCTATATGTGCAGATTATCCTGAATAATCATTATGGCTTATTTTCTGTGACAAAAAATCGAAGTGGGGGCATCCGTGTCCTATGGACACATTTCTAGTTATCCTTTTCGTTCAGTTTTAAAAGTCATTTTCCCAAGCAGCGCTTCAATGTCGGCGTTGAAGGCCGCTCGGAGGCACTTCCGGGATGGGATGATATTGTTTGTGTCCCAGATTATAACTTCGCCTCTGTATCACTCTCACACTGTTCTAGCGGATAAAAAAGGTTTGCAGGTTAAAAAGTAAATTAATATGCTACTGTCTGTTGACTTTCGCTCACTAATATATAAGTCAATGCTTTCGCATAAATTGTTCAAATTTACTCGTTAAATTTATTTCATCACCACTTTCTTTGTTCTGCTTTTTAAACTCATTAAATCATTTGTCATAATGTATGCAAATACAATTGTCTATCTACTGGTATATTTTCCATATACTCCTCTCTGTATAACATTTATTTGACAAAAAATGCTGAGCCCCAAAAAACATACGTCCTATCACTCTAATGGCCCGCTATTTATTCACTCTGTACACGCATTGCAACAGGTCCTGAGCATTCTCTTCACATCTGCTCTAAACGTAGGATTGCAAAAGAAATAAACATAAAAGTTCAAAGCCGAATTAAGCAATTTTAAATTGTAACATACTTCAAAAGATATAATCCATTCTATGTTTCTTCTTTTTGCATCGAATCTTGGAAGATATGAAAACAACCTGAGGAAATTAGATGGAAACATTGTTATCAGAAAAACTAGACTTGCAGCGACAAACAGTTTTAAAAAGGACCGCTGGGTCCTCTGATCTCTGACACGGTTGAAATTTGTCGAGTTTATTTTCACATAAATTGTTATATATCCAATAACAACAATTATAAACGGAGCGGCAAATTCACAAAAGGCTCTAAAGAATTCTGGAAACGCAGGTAATTTTTCTCTGATGTATGGGATCAAGAAGCTGCAGACATAGAAAACGCTCACCCCAACACTTGTCACGGCAACTGAACACAAAGCGACAATCGCCACGTTGACTGTGCAAATACGTTTAACTTCGAACGGTAACGTCACACTCAACATTCTTTCAACGGTGATCAGTACAAGAACCCAGTTGGAGAACAATGTAAACGAAAAATGCACCAGACTCGACGCTATGTACACATCAATGTTCAAATCGAGGAAACCATCTATTGTAAAAAATACGGCATTCACGGTTGTAAGGATCAAATCAGAAACTGCCAGAGCACAGAAAAATAAACACGTTGTTTGTGCGAGTCTTCGAATACCTGTTAACTTTTTACACATGATCATGATGATTAAGCTATTTCCAAAGTAAGACAATGCCACATAGATGGCACAAAATGCGATTCTCCAGGTATTTAATGAAGCCATTTTGGCACTATATTCGAAGCACATCAACGCTAGCCATCAGAACATAAAGGTGGTTCGCTTGTGCGATGAACGTTCGTGATTCCGTTGTAACAAATGTTGTTGTTTTCTCTCACTGAATACATTGCATACATTGATATTTATATTAATCTACAAATTATACCAAAATAATTGGATTGGATATACAATATTAATGATACCAAAATACCCCCATTAGGCCAAGAGGTCATGGGAGTGAACAATTATATTACAGTGGTCGAAATTAGCACAAGCCCGCAAGCCCTATACTAGTAAAATGTCTTCCGGGCTTGCTCAAATTCTGCATTTTATATAGCAGGGCTTGTTCAAAAATTTTATGCCAAGCGATAGTATAATAATTCGGGCTTGTTCATCCAAAAGTCTAATTTCGATGACTGTATTATATGGATTGGTATTATATTTCCTAAAACTCAAAAAAACACACACAAATAAATCCGCTGTCAATATCGTCGACCATGATAAATGTGTGCTGGAACCGCAAAGTCTCATCGAATAATAATATAATATTAAAGTTGTTGTCATTATACGAAGCCTCGGCATACGGGAATCTGTCAAGACTGATGTCATGTTACAAAGGGTGTCTAAACACGGTTCTAAAATTTAAAATTGCCAAAATAAACTAAGGTAGACATAAATGCAATCGCAAATTCTCGGCAATTTCCGTATAGGTTCCAAAATGTTCCTACCATAAACGCCCCCGAAGTTAATTCCAATCCTGCAATTTACATTTTGCTTTCATTTAGAATATACATTATCCGTGAAGAATGACGGACTAAAACTGTGTTTATATTTCGTTTACCGGTCAGGAAGGGGCTCACTCAGTGCCAGTTTTTGACGTTAATTGGTTTCTGCCTACCTGCATATTAAATGGTTCGCTGCCATTTAAAAAAAATATTATTTAGAAAATTATGAATTAAAGTAGAGAAATAAAAAGTGCGATGTAGCAAAATCCCAAAACTATTCCCCTTTAATCTCCGGCCTTTTTTTATCCAAGCGTTTTGAGGGATGACCATAGGACTTCTAAAGTCCGGCCAGAAAGAGCCCAGTCCATATATTAATACCACCATAATATTTGTTTTATTGGCACTACATATATTCAGTTTTAATTTAAACGAGTGACCGAGAAAATAATATTTCATTGATCTATATATTGGTGTAAGGAACCAGGGAAAAGCTCGCCGAAATCTTCAGTCTGGGAGAATCACACAACAATAGCAGAATTTCTGTTGGGTCTTTTGGAATGTTTTTTTTTTCAAGAACAAGCATTAAGGCCTTACCATTGATACGAGAATATATCTTGGTTAATTGTGTATATGTTTTGATTCTTCTTCCAAAGCAGAAACTGCGTTCGCAAAAAGGGAACCCACAGGTAAACTAAAAAAAAACCTGAAATTTTGCATTACTGTTGAGAAAGTAGTTTTCGTCACACGGTGCAAGTACTTCTTTGAGCGACACAGGCGTTCTTTTTGTTTTGGTGCATCCTTCTCATTACTTTGGCTTTGGTCTCAAATTGAACGATCGTTGGGAATTGTTTGATTTGGTCTTTACTGCTACTGTATACGTAAGTTTATCATTAATTCAAGGTAATAAATATGTTACCTCTAAAACATCTTCCAATTGTTCAGATAAACAGAAATAAGGTGCTGTATTGGTGGTCTAAGTATTTTCACAGGCATTATCCCTGTCTTTTTGTTAGCCAACGGTCAGTTGTTTCCCTGGCAATGCATTTATTTGTACAGATATTCTTACTTACATGTTAAATCTTTTCAAAATAGTCTCATTATATTTTTTAGGATATCAGCAAGGATATAACCGACAGTTGGTTTTTCTATTAAAAATGGTATAAGTTCTTAAAGTTAGATTTTATTAACTTAAACCTACAACCATAACAGCAATTACTCATCACCTTAACTATGCTATGTCATTTATATTTTGGGGTGGATGTCGTGTACTGCAATAAATCTATGTTATGTTATGTTATGTTATGTTAGATCAATGTGAGACCGTTACAAGTCACAGTCATTGGGTTACAAATTCACAGACAGTGATCATATAAATGCCGTTATGTATTGCTTCAAACCTACCTTAACGACGAACTCAAAACTTTCCATTGAGCTCAAATTATTTGACGACTCATCAGGAGCTGACTGGTCAGATGATTCAGATGATTCATCAACAATATCTCTTTATGCGTTGCACGTGTGGTCATAACTTAATTAAGTGATTATTAAAAATACAAAAATAAAACATTGAAATATGTCATGATAATGTGTAGTTATGACAGGTAAGATAGAAAATGTGAACTTCTTCGTTTGTAAAAATAAGACAGAAGAACACAACTCCTTAAATATTAAAGAAAATATTTTGATTTTGTTGTTTTGTTATACTGTAGCACTGTAACAGAGTACAATTAATTTGTATACATGTGCATTTGAATGATATTTATTAAACATTTGAACAAACTCGTAAATATATGATTATATGTGTGAAATAAATAATGTTTTCTGTTACTAAATCATGTGTGTATGAAGTTTGTAAATGTTACGATCTTTTTGAATTGTTATATCATAAAGCATTAATCCATTGGCAAATTTGGTGCTTTACTTGGCCTTGAGTTCCCGTCTCTTTTTTAACAAACATATTATAACGCCGTTTGATTTGTCAGATTTGCCGGGAGATGCTGGATGCAGTGTTATTAAAGCAATTGTAGCAGTTTCCCAACATAATTAGTTCACTTCGATACTGAACATGTATATTGTTTCTCTATATTAATGATAACATCTAGTCAATGTGAATGCCGCTTTAGGTTATTATCTTTAAAGGTTGCATGAGTGTTTTGCACATTAACATCTTCATTGATCGTTACATTAAGATTGACGGCTTGCTTTATATGCAGTTAGTAGTAAATGGTTATATAGCTCGCTGTTTGAGTGCCGTAGCCAGAGGCATGTTTAAACCGAACCAGTCGGTGTTGGGGTGGGAGTTGGGGTGTCGATATGTCATAGGACTTTCCTAGTGCATCCTGGACGAACCCAGTCCATGTTGTACCACCATAAAATTCGTATTTTTGGTACTATTTATTCATTGATCTATATAATTGATATTAGGATGCAGGGAAAAAAGGATTCAATTGTTTACTGAATCAAACGTCAAAACAGGTATTTTGTGTCCGGGAGAATCCCACAATAGCAGGATATCCATGCGGTCTATTTCTGTATCGCTTCGTCCACGTATTCAAAATTATCCACAAAGTTCTTACAACGGTTTAAGTTAAACTGATGCCCTTCTTAGTGGGTTTGTCGTGTTCCCATTTTCTAAGATCCACGCATGAGAAGTAAATGTAAAATTATCCTTTCTTATATAGTATACATTAGTGACGTCAGTAATTCGCTTGACGTCCATTGGTTCGTTCCAAATTAACCGTCGTTCTGAAGTAGAGTTTGAGTGACGTTACCGGATGACTCACGGTCGCGTGTGGCTGATAACGCGTCTTTTAGGATTGGTCATATTTAGGTAACGTATAATCTTCAACATTTTTTATAAAGTGTGTGAATATGGATGAAATACTACAAAGGTATTTAATAATATCGATACAGCCACTGGGTTCCGTTACACAATTTAGTCCTGAACAAAGTTTGCTCTTTTCCGTTGAGATTCTGAATGGTATTTCTATTGTTCCCAAAGGGAGAGCATATAGTCGCTGTTTTGTCCGTCTGTCCCCACCGTCCGTCCTTCACAACAGTGTCCGGCGAATAACATCAGAACTACTTATGGGACTAAAATAAACCAGGGTATAAAGATCAGGGCCTTTTCTGTCCATTTTGGAAAAAAAACCCAGACTAATTGGGAAATTTTGCGAAGAAATTCACAGATTTTGGAAGATATTTCTGGCCTTTTTTGTCAATAGGAGATAAAAAGCTTGCAAATTTATTTTTTCGAATCGTGTTATAATTGGTAATATAGGGAATAAAATTAAAAAAATCACCATGTAGGCTGGAATTAGGATTAGGTCCCGGATTAGGGCAACAATTCTCTGTGGAATTTAGTGTATTTACACAGTTTGTGTATACCATGTGATAAATTACATCATATATGCTACGTCGGAAGGCAACATTTTGCTTCAAATGAAGACTTAAATCAAAGATAACTTTTCTTTTACTACACCATTTTAAATGAAACTAAGGGTAGTTTATACCGCTTAAAGAGCCCTGCCTTCGTTTTATTACCGGAGTTTTATAAGGAGATTAGTTTCATCAAACACTTGGACAAACCTGTTTACAAAATAATGTTTTGACAGTGCTCCGTCAGACGGCCGTTTCGTGATAAGGTGTGTCGAGGTGATTTAAGAAAATAAACTCTCAATCAAACTCTGGTAAAAGCCCGAAGCCGGGGCTCCGTAAGCGGCGTAGACTGCGCTATGTTTCATTAGAAATGGTGAAGAAATAGTGAAGATATCTTTGTTTAAAGACTTTATTCGAAGCAAAGTATTGCCATCCGAGGTAGCATTTATGACGCAATTTATCACGTGGTATACCCACACTGTTACATGTCGACCAAAAGTGCTGATAAATGCATTTGTAATTGGAAATGGACAATTGTTTTGAATGAATTGTTCCTGCGCTTAAACCCAAACTTAATATAAAGGTGCAAGTCGAGAATCCAGGCTTTTGGTGACAGCGATTTCATCTCTTTTGGTATTTATTTATTTTTTGAAATTGGGAAAAGATGCACATTTGACATTGGGAATGGGTCAGATATTGTGACAAGTGAGATGGGCAAAAAAAAGCCTGTAGATACATGACAGCGAGTGGAAGTGCAGTGCACAAGAACCATAATT
Organism: Mya arenaria; assembly: GCF_026914265.1. Taxonomy (NCBI): domain Eukaryota; kingdom Metazoa; phylum Mollusca; class Bivalvia; order Myida; family Myidae; genus Mya; species Mya arenaria. The sequence goes on from NC_069135.1 coordinate 42,260,003, forward strand.
ATAGCATACATACTAATTAAGTTATCTCCCTTAAACCAATTTTCACAATTGGTGCTTGTCCGGATCATAACTTAAAAACCGCTGATGGGATTGGAATAAAACTTGGTATATAGATATATGGCATTGAATGGAAATGCATTACGTACATCGGTACATGTTTTAAGTTTATATTTCCACCAGTTACTATATAAGAACATGTTGTTTTTTTCTCAAAACAACTTTCAAATATCATTCCTAGGCTTTCTATCACAATTCGTGTCTAAAGTGGTTGCGTGTTTTGGAAACATATAAAAATGAGGTCCATTAAAATCGTTTACATATGCTCTTTTGAAATATTCATTTCTTTTGAAAAATATAATAATGGCTTGAGTATGTTATGTCTGAATCATGTGGATAATGTGTTTGAATTTTCTTAATTTAATTTCTGTTATGTTTTAAAATTGATTCTGATCAATGATAAATTCAAGCCAGATATTCGCCATGAACAATATATAGAAAATAAACAACGTTTGAACTGGACAGTGAAAATTTTGTTTTTTTCCGTGCCTCTTGGTCTACTTTCAAAATGCTGTACTACGACAAAATATTTTCTAAAGCACTATCATCAAAAACAAAACACCGTCTAATGCGCGCTTGTAGATACACATATACGATGCACTTCAAAATGTATTCATCTGACATGAGATCTAAATAAGAATTGGAAACTTTTTAACCCATTTATTTGTAAAAAACAGCAACATTTTGGTCACTCAAAGTATGAACAAAATCGTATTTTCGGCAGTAAGCAATATATCAATATTTCACCCCTTCAAACAGGCCAATCAGATGTCCTCAGCCAATATCGGGTTTCATTTAATTATCTGTACACTAGCAATAAACTTTCGAAATAAAGGCAATGTTCATATATCCTAGAACATATAGGTTTATCAGTATCTGTTATGAAACTAGCTTATTGTATTAAAAAGTCATCAATTTACATATCCTATTTTTAAGTAATGACAACCACTTATCGGTCAGTGTTTGTCAGAAAGATACATATTTGTCCATATATAAAACTACATTTGGCGTGTGATTTCTTCATATTTGAACCTTTATGCTATACATATATATAGACAAAATCGGACTCCCCAAATACCAACATGTTCGCAAATAACCAACTGGAAATGTTCGAATATCCAACTGGCAGACGTAGAAAGAGTATTTAAATAAAACTGTGTTAAATATGGGTGCATGTATAAAAATACATTTAGCGAGTGATTTCCTCACATGTGTATCCTTTTACCATCAAACGAGACAAAAACCCAGTGGCGGATATACCGGGGGGACATAGGGCCCGTGCGCCCCCCCCCCCCAGCGGGCCGGCAAGTAATGTTTCTTGGGCACATCTTTATTGATTGAACTGTACAAATAAATTGTTTTGTCCAAATTTAAATTTTATACATGTATGAGCATTTCAGCAAATAAACAATTGATCCTGATTATCGAGTATTATATAGTATAGAAAACGAAAAAGTCTCTTGAAAATGACATCGGGGCCCGAACATTGGATAAATAAAATCGGCGCTGCATTTTACACAGACAGCTGATCAAAAGTAGACAAATATGGATGCAGTTATACGCGTAATGCAACAGTCAATTGTAACCCCCCCCCCCCAGGTCCGGCGAATAGCGGGGACTTTGACTTTCAGTCCAACCAAGCCTGGGCAAAATCCCTGCCCTGAGGAGACAACTACTGGTGAAACCCCCGCCAAATGCCCCCACACCCCAGGGACTCTAGGTAAGGCCCTTCCCCGCTATATTTGGCGCGAAGACAAAACCACCGCATTCACCCGGCACTGCGGGGCCACCTGGAAGGTAAAAACACGGCCCATTTCCCCGGCTATCCCCGGTATACCCCCGGACTTGGTGGGCCGTAGTTACAATTGACTGGTGCACAAATTTACTGTTTTCGAAAATATAAGTTGTTTAAAACTGTTTTCATGTGCACATTATATGTTCGTCATTGCTTTTAATAATGTCATTGTGTGTCAACAAGATATGTGTGTGCATGACGTGAATTTAAAGTTTAAATTCAAAACGTTGCCGCCTTGAAACTTTCCATTTCGGCCTTTATTATCGTCTAATTCTCGGAATTATGCTAGAGCCTTTATTTATTTAAAACCTTTTGGAATTTGTTGTCAAGTTGTTTTTACTTCAGATAACTTAAATAACAATGACATCCGAGGTACCTAACAGTATCGTTGAGTGCAATCAATATACTGTAGGTTTATATAGCATTTATTCTACACCACATATATGTGTGTCTCAGGTAGACGAGTGGTTAACGACTTTGACATGTTTATAATTAGTTGTGCCCCCATTTAGAAAGTCCTGGAGCCGCCACTGAAACCGAATCCAAAACTGATTGGTAGTTGGATATTCGCGACAAACAACTGACAGTCTTCGAATAATCTGCCGGCGAATGAACAAAAAAGTGCATCACATTGAAAGGAAATTTTAAATGCGGAAACAAGAAATCCATAGTTAACACATTCTCGGATAACGAATAATCATTTTGATATCCTTTTCCTCCTACCACCATTTGAACATTTCTCGTGTATGTCACACAACGAGAGACATACAACTAGGACACATACCGAGATAGACACGACAAGGGACATATAACGAGAGACACACAACTAGGACACATACCGAGATAGACACGACAAGGGACATATAACGACAGACACACAACTAGGACACATACCGAGATAGACACGACAAGGGACATATAACGAGAGACACACAACTAGGACACATACCGAGATAGACACGACAAGGGACATATAACGAGAGACACACAAAAAGGACACATACCGAGATAGACAAGACAAGTGACATATAACGACAGACACACAACTAGGACACATACCGAGATAGACACGACAAGGGACATATAACGACAGACACACAACTAGGACACATACCGAGATAGACACGACAAGGGACATATAACGACAGACACACAACTAGGACACATACCGATATAGACACGACAAGGGACATATAACGACAGACACACAACTAGGACACATACCGAGATAGACACGACAAGGGACATATAACGAGAGACACACAACTAGGACACATACCGAGATAGACACGACAAGGGACATATAACGACAGACACACAACTAGGACACATACCGAGATAGACACGACAAGGGACATATAACGACAGACACACAACTAGGACACATACCGAGATAGACACGACAAGGGACATATAACGAGAGACACACAACTAGGACACATACCGAGATAGACACGACAAGGGACATATAACGAGAGACACACAACTAGGACACATACCGAGATAGACACGACAAGGGACATATAACGAGAGACACACAACTAGGACACATACCGAGATAGACACGACAAGGGACATATAACGACAGACACACAGCGGGAGAAACAACGAGACACACAGGAAGAGACACACGACGAGACACACAACGACAGAAACGGCTAGCCACACATAGCGAGACACACAACGAGACACACAACGAAACACACAGGAAGAGACACACGACGAGACATACAACGACAAAAACTGCTAGCCACACATAGCGAGACACACAACGAGACACACAACGAAACACACAGGAAGAGACACACGACGAGACACACAAAGACAGAAACGGCTAGCCACACATAGCGCGACACACAACGAGACACACAACGAAACAAACAGGAAGAGACACACGACGAGACACACAACGACAGAAACGGCTTTCCACACATAGCGAGACACACAACGAGACACACAACGAAACACACAGGAAGAGACACACGACGAGACACACAACGACAGAAACGGCTAGCCACACATAGCGATACACACAACGAGACACACAACGAAACACACAGGAAGAGACACACGACGAGACACACAACGACAGAAACTGCTAACCACACATAGCGAGACACACAACGAGATACACAACGAAACACACAGGAAGATACACACGACGAGACACACAGGAAGATACACACGACGAAACACACAGGAAGATACACACAACGAAACACACAGGAAGATACACACGACGAGACACACAGGAAGATACACACGACGAGACACACAGGAAGAGACACACGACGAGACACACAGGAAGATACACACGACGAGACACACAGGAAGATACACACAACGAAACACACAGGAAGATACACACGACGAGACACACTGGAAGATACACACGACGAGACACACAGGAAGATACACACGACGAGACACACAGGAAGATACACACGACGAGACACACAGGAAGATACACACGACGAGACACACAGGAAGATACACACGACGAGACACACTGGAAGATACACACGACGAGACACACAGGAAGATACACACGACGAGACACACAGGAAGATACACACGACGAGACACACAGGAAGATACACACGACGAGACACACTGGAAGATACACACGACGAGACACACAGGAAGATACACACGACGAGACACACAGGAAGATACACACGACGAGACACACAGGAAGAGACACACGACGAGACACACAGGAAGATACACACGACGAGACACACAGGAAGATACACACAACGAAACACACAGGAAGATACACACGACGAGACACACACGAAGATACACACGACGAGACACACAGGAAGATACACACGACGAGACACACAATGGCAGAAACTGCTAGCCACACATAGCGAGACACACAGGAAGATACACACGACGAGACACACAGGAAGATACACACGACGAGACACACAGGAAGATACACACGACGAGACACACAGGAAGATACACACGACGAGACACACTGGAAGATACACACGACGAGACACACAGGAAGATACACACGACGAGACACACAGGAAGATACACACGACGAGACACACTGGAAGATACACACGACGAGACACACAGGAAGATACACACGACGAGACACACAGGAAGAGACACACGACGAGACACACAGGAAGATACACACGACGAGACACACAGGAAGATACACACGACGAGACACACAGGAAGATACACACGACGAGACACACTGGAAGATACACACGACGAGACACACAATGGCAGAAACTGCTAGCCACACATAGCGAGACACACAGGAAGATACACACGACGAGACACACAGGAAGATACACACGACGAGACACACAGATAGATACACACAACGAGACACACAACGAGACACACAGGAAGAGACACACGACGAGACACACAATGGCAGAAACTGCTAGCCACACATAGCGAGACACACAGGAAGATACACACGACGAGACACACAGATAGATACACACAACGAGACACACAACGAGACACACAGGAAGATACACACGACGAGACACACAGGAAGATACACACAACGAAACACACAGGAAGATACACGCGACGAGACACACAACGACAGACATAACGAAAGACACCGCTAGCCACACATAGCCATACACAAAATGAGGCACGAGAGACACACAACGAGGGATACACAGCGAGACACATACCGCCAAAAGACATCAAACAAAATTGTACTTGAGAACAATGTTAATGTTTACTTTTTTACAGAGGAACAATTAGATTATAACATTTCGGATGAGCCATTAAAGATAAATTGTAAACATTCATGCTTAAAAATGATTCTACTAACCATTCGAGAGGGTTTCTAAGAAATGTTTTTCTCAGATTATTGTCAGGTGGCTGAATAAAAGTGTTTATTTCATGTGGTTGTTCAAGTCAATAATTTAAGCTTTAATATAATTCCCATTGACTTCTGCTTTATAAAATGTGATCTTTAACAGCATTGCAATTGGATATAATTCAAACAGACAAAACAAGATGAATAGTTTTTATATAACATGTCATGGTAAAAGAGATCGTTATGGCATAGAGGATATATGTTGATTTCAGTGTAAGATCGTAATTTATTTCAAGAGTGGCCATCGAAAAAAAAACATTTAACGGGTGGCGCAGCCACGAGTGAAAATACTATTTTACTTTGACCGCGAGATTTTTTTAAAAGTCGGAATCATTGCGATTTTACTGTAATTTTCATTTACGAATGAGGTTAATTCTGAAAAACTTTAAAAACTTAAGTTACTCATCCGAACCTTAAAGTTTGCGTTCAGTGTTATAGCAGAAACAGCTAATAATCGAGGTATTAGGAGCCTTTTTCATATCCCTATCCCACATAGCCTCATAAAACCCTACGTTATTTACATATGCTATCACCTATGGCCGGGTCGCAGTTATGCAGTGACATAGGTTCCCATGCCCCTTCCCCCAGATCGTTTTAAGGTTTCCGCACCTTAACAATGCCAGACTATCGGCAGGCATCCGAGTTTTTTTTAATATTGTATAAACTAGGGACATATTTCAACAACACAGTGGCATAAGCACCCGTCTTCCCCTTGCTCGCCCTTGTGTTTCCGCATCAAATTAGTGTCAGAGCACTGTTTTATACTGTATATATATAAAATCATTGAAGCATGTAATCTTGCTTTTAATTTTAAATGAAATTGAACCTGATGTACCCGTTTTGCAATCTTTAAAGGCCAATAAACGTGTACTTGTAATATTTGTTTCGGTGTGTTTTTTTTACATACTTTTTCTCTTCCTTTTCCAGGCATCAAAATGTACGCAATTGTACATTGGAAATGGTAATAGGTATTTAAAAACACCTTAAATTCCGCCCCAATATTATGAATTGCCATTAAATACAAAGTTGGTTTAAATTTAAATATATCAATAAATGGATAACATACTAGTAGTTGCATCTGTTTGGCATGTAGTAACATACTTGAAAATTCAAATACTCTGATTTGCAAGTTAATTATAGATAAACAGGAACTGTTTCTTTTTCCATAACAGTTTATTTACTAATAAACACCAAAGTTCCAGATGGTGGTGTTGGTGATGATGATGATGATGATGATGATGATGATGATGATGATGAATTTTTATTGATAAATTTAGTAATTTTCTTTATATATTATCTACATGTATGTATCAGCTTGTTGTTGTTTTTTCAAAATAATGTCGAGAAATATTAAACTGTTTATATTTTATTTTGTATATGTATGGCAGTATTATTATCTATACTAATAAGTTAGAAAGGCTTTTAAAGTACTTTTTTTTCCTTTACAGCACTAAACATTCTAGATGGGTAAAGAACCTGAAGGGGCATAAAAACCAAATCAGCATTGACTCAGCATTGATTATTTATCATCTGCGCACACACTACAAGTACAAACGCATGGGAACAGACCAAACTTCAAATGTTGAAGAGTGAAGACTTATTGTGAAAAATTCTAAATGTAAGAATACCATTGACAAAATAAAACAAATATACATCGATTACCTACAGAGACTGTTTACATGTTATAATATTAAAAAGACAAATTAGTTGAGAACTTTCACTCTGACATTTTTGGAGGGGCATTACCGCCTACATGTACATAGTGTTCTTGTTTCTTTACATATTTTAATTTGAAAGTACATTCATTGATTTTAAATCTGAATTCTGAGTTAGTATCACACGTAAAATTCATTTATTTGAATGATTACATTTTATGAATAAGTCCAATAAAGCTTTATCAATTTTTACAAGAAAAGGGTTGATTTTTAAGCATTTTATTAGCTGTAAAAATGTATGGTTACATGACATTATGTATGTATTTTCTTCAAAATTGAACGGTAAACTATCATAAATTGTCTTTTAAATTGTTCATTAGACATTATAGAAAATATTTAAAATGGTTACAGCAGGTTGTCTTATTATCAATTATTTTTTATGAATTCATGAAACTGCTGTATATTTTCAAACATCGAAATACTGCTCTGTTCAGAAGACTCACAAGATCAATCAAAATGATTTTTTTTGCATGTGTATCAATAATGCTGTTCGGTTGAACTTATGTTTTCTGTTAACTGAAGTTTATTTCACCAGAAACTGTTGTGTTTATTTCATAAGCTCTGATAATGTGAAACAAAAATCAAATATAGACAAAATATTTACCTGTCGCTCTTTGTAGCCCTTGGAGTTTGGGGTTGGGTGTAATGAAACTTAAATATCTTTTTTAATTCACGGTAAAATATCTTCAAAATTTGGATAAAAGTCCCATAGTGTACCTTGATGATAACTATGTTGTCGGTGAAAGCTTTTATTAAAATGTGTATTACTGAAATACCTTAATTCAGTTTAAATAATTATGGCCTTTACTGAATTTTGTTTTCAAATAGATTTCCTGTTATACTGAGCTTTGTCAATTTTTTGGTTGTTTTGTATTATGTACAATTACTACTTCTATTTCCTAACTTAATTTTTTTGTCTCATTTGTCAAATTGAATTGGTATTTATTTCATATAAAGTGAAAAAAACACACACTATTTTTAAAGATGCACTCTTACTCCCAAACAAGACTTATCATAATTAATATTATTGTTTTGAGTTTTCAAAATGGGTTGATAGATGTCAACAACAATGTTTCTAATGAAGGATTTTGAGTTCAATTTGCTAATAAGAATGAACATAAAACATGGTATTTCTGCCTTGTGATACTATAGAAGACCACAGTAAATCTTTTAGCAATCACCAATCATTTAATATTTGTCATGCTTTCTGCTATTATAAACAGAGTCACAAGCTTGTTATAAATCAGTAAACAATATTTCAGTAAATGCATTATTTAGTAAGTAGTTATTGTTTTATCAGTCAATTTGATGTGTGTTATAAATACAATTATATGCAGGGCTTCCATTAAAGGATGTTTGAAAGTATATTACTCCTTAGAAATGGGTTAAAACTTCCAAAATTGATTTCTAGGAAGTACAAAAACTTCCATAATTTTGAAGAAAACCACCAAAGTAGAAAGCTTGGAAGTTCAAAATATTCAAACCTTGTGTCAATATTGCTTTTATGGTCACAATTTCAATCAGTCTTAAGATAAAATGATTTATTATAATATAAGTCATTGAATTTGGCAAGTTAAAGTTACAAATTACTTGATTTTTAACATTCTAATTGAAAAATAGTGGAAAAAGATAGTGCATGTATTCGGGAGATTTTAACTTCCACATTTCAGTGTAAAACTTCCAAAATTGATGGACAGGAAGTTTATACTTCCAGTTTCAAATTCTTAATGGAAGCACTGTTATATGTATTGATTTCAAATAAGAGTTTCACTTTAAAGATAATGAACAGACACACAAAAACTAGACACATTTGATACTAATTGTATGAATGATTATTGTTTAGGTGACCTCTGATTTGTTTTGGAGATATTCATAAATGGGTATTATTCTTTGTTGTCTTCAATTTCTTATACATTTAAGGATTTTTATAATTGCTTTTCTGGTATATATATTAATTTAATGCAAATGAAAACACACTTTAAGGTAGACACAATTGACATTAATTATATAAATGATTATTGTTTACATGTACTCTGATCTGTTATGAAGATATTCATAAAGGGGTGTTCTTCATGTTATTATACATTTTGGACTTGATTTAGTATTGCTTTTCTGGTATATATTCATTTAATGCACAAAGAAATTATTTTAAGTGTTCAGTATCACTTTCACACATTGTTTACTATTTTTTTTGTGCATATTTGGCCTATTTATGCTTAAATGTGCATTGTTGTATTTCAAAACCTTTGTGAAAAATAGAAACAGTATTATTTCTTTCATGCATAGTCTGATACATATTCAGTTTGTATGCATTATTTTTATCATATTTGAAAAATTTGCCATTGTCCTATAAGACACATGCTATTTTTGTGTTAATATCACTATGAACTAAAAACATCCAATTTCAACTCTTCTTTACCATGTAAATGGAGAAGTTAACATTATAACTCCATTGACCAGTTTTTATGCAATTTGTCCAATTTCATACATTTTAGTATTATTAAACAGCTAAAACAAGGCATGTTATGTTATAAATGCATTTCATCTAGTAAACAATGTTCCCTTTTTATATAACAGTTCAATAATTATGTTTTATTTATGTTTGTAACTTTCAGACGAAATGATAATGTTTATTAAAGTACTACAAAAGTGGTTATTTCATGTCACTTCTTCATGATGAATTCCCCATATACTCAAGAAACTTATTCTTCCCTTCAAGTTGTCATTCCAGCATGGTGACTTTGCCCCCTCCCCCTAAATGATTAGAACTGCAGTGTACAAGAACAATAACTATATTTCAGCGAATTGCAAGAGTTATTCCCTTTGTTCCTTTTCCAGTCCGTAGCATAACAAGAAAACTACTTTTTGGAATTTCATTAAACATCATTCAATGGTAAAGCACAACAAGAGGAAGTGCAGTGCAACATGACTATAGCTGTATTTCAGCTAATTACAGAATTATTGTCCTTTGCCTCTTTTTCTTGACCAGAGCATTACTTTTAAAATACTCATGGTATTGAAATCAAACTTGGTATATGGATAGGTGGCAATGACAAAAAGTACAGTGCACAAGCACCCTAATTCTGTCGTGTTCATTAATGTACCACACCCCTAATGAAATGTTCAACTTAAAACTCTTCAATTTCAATGCTTTAGCCTATGTTGTTAAGCAGAATACTACAAATATTTTGAGAATTTTATGGATGCGGTTCGATGCATTGTTATATGCTTGTTGGCCTTGACATTCCTTGTTTTTCAACATATAACAAATGCATAAACTATTAAACGGCGCCCTTTGATGGTATGCATCAATGGTCTTTCTTGTTTATTGATAAAACGAAAAGCAATCAATGCATGTCGGTTTCACATGAAACCATGTTTAAACTTTAGCTGAAGATAAGGACGACTGACTCTCAAGCTAGTAATAGCAATAAACAATTCAGCATACCGCTTTAAATGTAAATTCTTAGAGTGATATCAACTATTCAAGAGCATTTTACAATGACATTGGGCGTCGATTACATTTGAGCAATTCGTCGCATTTCTTTCCCCAATATGACACATTATACACAGTCATTATGAAATCAGAGTAGACGACCAGTCTTTTTCTGTCCTTTGTTGAACATACGTATTGTGGCTTTCGTACTTCTACTTTAAACTGATCTATAATTTTACCATTGTCGGACATGTAAACGATGCTATCGTTGCCACTTGAACAAACAAACATGGTTCCTTGTGCTCCCAATGCTATGCCTCTTGGTTGAATTATACTTCGGTCTTTCACCTTTATCTGTTCTTTATAAATTGTATCATATATATACACGGTGTCTGTCTCTGTATTTGTGAAGTATAATTTAGAATTGCTGTCATCATAAACACATTTGCAATCACAGAAACTTGAGAAGAGTTGTAGATCTTTGAGACCGTCAACGACCTCTGCTCTACCCTCCTTGTCCACCTCATAAAATGGTTCGGCGCAGTTTATTGTACTGACAAGAAATTTAGAATAAGGTGTCCGGCAAATTGCATCACACGGAAAGGAAATTTTAATTTTGGAAACGTGCTTGAATTTGGACGTCGTGTGCTTTTCACGCGGAGGACGAACATCTATAATTTTGATAAATTGCAGTTTGTCACTTTCACTTACCGTCACGGCAATTTCTTTTTCATTCATGACCGTTACATCACGTGGTGTTTCTTTGAAAAACAACTTTGTGCCTATTTTTTGAAGATCCATATTGAATATCCAACCTTTTTTATTCACTGCATCTAAAGCTATTAATCTGTTACCAGGTAATGTTTCAATCGCGGTTATTTGTGGTTCATGTGTCACGTTTTGAAAATCGGGCCGTAAATCTTTTTTAAGTATTTGTTCTATTTGCAATGGTCCAAACAAGGAATCCATATTTTTAGTTAACACAAATTTATATAACGTAGAATCATTTTGATATCCTTGTTCCTCCTGCCCCCGTATGAACAGTTCACGTGCATGTCTACATCTAGACTGCAGCATCGCTGTTGTGTCGTCTGTTAACTCACTGGCAAGTCTCAGTTGATTGTTGATATCGTTTAACGAGTCTGATAAACTCTGACAACGTCCCTCAAAACGTTCTAGTTTGTGAGATATAACGAAATTTCCTTTTCGTTTTGGCCTTGGAGGCATTTATTGACAGCCACATCGAACATCTTCATTTCATTAATAAGCACTCCCGACGTTTTACGCAAATTTAAACTCTTATCTTTAAAGGTGTTTGTTTTCTTTAGAAGATTTTGGAAGGTATCAATGAGCTCATTTGCTTCTTCAAGAAGTTTATTTAACTTGCCAGTGGCATCTTCAAAGCGTATATCATTTGCTTGATACGCAGAAATATTTTTTTCGAATTCTCGTTTCGTTCTTTTATACTCATCTCTTAGCTCTTCATTAGAAACAGTGCCTAGTTGTTGTATTACACAAACTGGAGGAATATGTACATTATCCGTACAAATACTGCAGCATAGTTGCCTATGTGTTTTGCAGAAAGATTGTATTGGTCTGTTATGATCTGTACACATACGTAAACCTTGATTTGAAACCAATCTTGCAGATCCGTGTCTTCTCTTTTCTTCTTTACCTACAATATCATGTTTTCCCCGTTGAAATGAACAGTAGTTTTCTTTACAGACACCACACAGCCAGTCGTTGCATAATCTACAAAAGAAGTCCGCAGCAACAACTTGATTTTTCCATTCACATGGTCGGCAAATACTTCCACTACACGAAGCCATAGCTATCATGTGCATTAAGGAATCCCAAACATGTTTTAAGCGGAATAGATGTACAATTTAAATAGAAACTATCAATTTACTTCCTTTACAAGATATGGATATGTAAATAGAATACAGACGATTTATACAGGTATTATTAACCGTTTATGATGTTAAGCTAGTTGAAGTACATTAGCGATAATAAATCCATATATATCTTTGTTTATGGTCTATTGACTGACACGTTGAATAAAGTTTAATTTTTTTACACTCTAAATAAATCTAGTTGCACAAATATACAGATCTATGGAAAAGGTAGGTTCTTTAAACAAAATATTAGGCGCATAAATAAATAAGAATAATTTCAAGTTTTCAGCTTGTCAATGAAACAACAGCAATTACAGCAGGCATGAGTCTAACTATTGTGTCGTTTAAAGGCATTAGGGCTTCAGACCAAACGGGAGACGAACAACACACCGAGACAACGAAAGACAAACAGCGAGAGACACGAAGAAGGAAAAAAAAACGCGAGCCACACAACAAGATACGAACCTCAAGAGACACACAACGAGAGACATAAAATCAGACAAACATCTAGATACACAAAACGAATGACACAGGACAATAGAAAAAACAACAAGAGGCACACTACGAGAGACACACACCAGGTGACAACAAGAGACAAACAACAAGAGACACTATACGAGAGACACACAACGAGTGACTCACAACGAGATACATACAACGAGAGACACACAACGAGAGACACACAACAAGTGACACACAACGATAGACATACAACAAGTGACACGCAACGAGAGACAGACACACAGCGAGAGACACACAGCGAGAGACACACAACGAGAGACACACAACAAGTGACACACAACAAGTGACACACAACGAGAGACATACAGCGAGAGACACACAGCGAGAGACACACAGCGAGAGACACACAACGAGAGACACACAACGAGAGACATACAGCGAGAGACACACAACGAAAGACATACAACGAGAGACACACAACGAAAGACACACAACAAGTGAGACACAATGAGAGACATACAGTGAGAGACACACAGCGAGAGACATACAACGAGAGACACACAACGAGAGACACACAACAAGTGAAACACAACGAGAGACATACAACGAGAGACACACAACGAGAGACATACAGTGAGAGACACACAGCGAGAGACATACAACGAGAGACAAACAACGAGAGACACACAACGAGAGACACACAACAAGTGACACACACCGAGAGACATACAGCGAGAGATACACAACGAAAGGCACACAACAAGAGACACACAACGATAGACATACAACGAGAGACTCACAACGATAGACATACAACGAGAGACACACAACGAGAGGCCCACAACAAGAGACACACAACGAGAGACACACAACGATAGACACACAACGAGAGACATACAACGAGAGACATACAACGAGAGACTCACAACGAGATACATACAACGAGAGCCACACAACAAGAGACGAACCTCAAGAGACACACAACGAGAGACATACAACGAGGAACACACAACGACATACAACGAGAGACACAACGAGAGACATACAACGAGAGACAAAACAAGTGACACACAACGAGAGACATACAACGAGAGACACAACGAGAGACATACAACGAGAGACACACAACGAGAGACACACAACGAGAGACATACAACGAGAGACATACAACGAGAAACACAACGAGAGACACACAACGAGAGACGCACAACAAGAGACGCACAACGAGAGACATACAACGAGAGACACACAACGAGGGACACACAACGAGAGACATACAACGAGAGACATACAACGAGAAACACAACGAGAGACACACAACGAGAGACGCACAACAAGAGACGCACAACGAGAGACATACAACAAGAGACACACAACGAGAGACACAACAAGTGACACACAACGAGAGACTCACAACGAGATACGTACAACGAGAGACACACAACGAGAGACTCACAACGAGATACATACAACGAGAGACACACAACGAGAGACACACAACTAGTGACACGCAACGAGAGACATACAACGAGAGACACACAACGAGAGACATACAACTAGTGACACACAACGAGAGACTCACAACGAGATACATACAACGAGAGACACACAACGAGAGACACACAACTAGTGACACGCAACGAGAGACATACAACGAGAGACACAACGAGAGACACACAACGAGAGACATACATCAGTGACACAACGAGAGACATACAACGAGAGACATACAACGAAAGACACAACGAGAGACACACAACGAGAGACACAACGAGAGACACACAACAAGAGACATACAACGAGAGACAAAACAAGTGACACACAACGAGAGACATACAACGAGAGACACAACGAGAGACATACAACGAGAGACAAAACAAGTGACACACAACGAGAGACATACAACGAGAGACACAACGAGAGACATACAACGAGAGACACACAACGAGAGACACACAACGAGAGACATACAACGAGAGACATACAACGAGACACACAACGAGAGACAGACAACAAGAGACGCACAACGAGAGACATACAACGAGAGACATACAACGAAAGACACAACGAGAGACACACAACGAGAGACACACAACAATAGACGCACAACAAGAGACACACAACGAGAGAAACAACAAGTGACACACAACGAGAGACATACAACGAGAGACATATAGCGAGAGACACACAACGAGAGACACAACGAGAGACACACATTAAGTGACACACAACGAGAGACATACAGCGAGAGACACACAACGAGAGGCACACAACAAGAGACATACAGCGAGAGAAATACAGCGAGAGACACACAACAAGTGACACGCAACAAGTGACACACAACGAGAGACATACAGCGAGAGACATACAGTAGGATAAACAACGACAGACATATCACGAGAAACACACAACAAGAGACACTCAACGCGATACACAAAGAAAGAGAAACAATGAAAGACACACAACGAGTGACACACACCCATAAACACACAACAAGAGACACATAACTCGAGACATACATCGACAGATACACAACGAGAGACACACAACGAGAGACACACAACGAGGGACACACAACGAGAGACAGACACACAACGAGAGACACAAAGAATGAAAAACAATGAGAGACACACAACGTTAGACACAAAACGAGAGACACAAAGAAGAAAACAAAACAAATGAGAGACACATTTAGAGATGCACACAAAGAGTGGCATATAACTGGTGACACAAGGAAGGTGAATCAACGAAAGACACATAAGGGGAGACAAACAACGACATATACACAACGGGAAACTCACAACGGGGGACACACAGCGAGATACGCACATAACATAAGACACAAGGAGGTACACACAATGATAGTAACACAACGAGAGATACACATCGAGAGACACACAACGAGATTCACACATTACATTAGACACAAGTAGAGACACCCAACGAGAGACACAAAACTACAGTCACACAACCAGAGATGCATATCGACAGACAAACAATCCTATAAATGAACATTTACAAAGACATTTAATAAAAGCTATTTTTCACACCTTCCGTTTGGTATTTTTCTTAAGCAGTGTAAAACAAAATAGGGTATGATATTTCGGAAAAGAGACAGATAAAACTAAATATATAGCACCGGTCTTTTAGGACAGCAAGTTAAATGTCAGTAATATTGAAACAACGTAAAAACGTTAACTACAAAGAATGCATGACGGACAAGTAAAAAACAATCAATGTTAAGTTGGGTGCGAAAGGAAAATAGACCAAAGTGTATATTTTTGTATAACTTATGAACATGTTGACTTGATGCAATTATGCAAATATTTATCTTTAAATACCATTGTTTATTATGTTTCATAGCCCATATGTATTGCCAATATTGCAAATTACACTTGAAACATTAACATTTTAAACGAAAAAATCAATTCAAAACTTTATTTAAACTATTTATTTCGGACTTTTAAACTTATGAACATCTTAACACCTGATGAACAAAAATATATATTTTGATTATCTCACCTCGAGTATCATTATTTTAAATAAATAATGATAATGTTATAAGGGGAAAATGCAGTCAAGCATAAATCACAAATAATTTTAGGAGCAAAACAGTTATGAAATAATTTTATTACTATAAATGACAATCTTCGTTTCAAATGCCCTACCCGAAGTGTCATTACCTTGCCGATGGATTATTCTTACCCTGCTGAGATTACCATGATGACCATGATCACGCCAAATGAGGGGTCATAAAACCTTTATCGTACAGTTGAATACACAGTTCCTGAGCATCGATTTTCTACTAATTTTGCATAAATGGTCAAAAAGGACCAAAAGATATTATAAATTCATTTTTTCGAAAAGTGCATTTGAAAGAGAAAAACATTCTGCACCGTAATCCGTTGGAAGCTAAGCGATGGGATGTTTATAAGTAACTTTAAATAGCAAAACAATTTTAGCTCCTTCTTAATTCAGTGTAACTTTGGGTGACCAACAAAACCCTAAAAAAGGACCAAAATGTAAAAATCATAGATTAAAACAAAAATGTCATCTTAACTGGCAAGAATTATCCTCACATATATGTAGGAAGTTAGTCGATCGGTTAAAAGACTAACTCGTGGGAACTGTTTAACCATATTTCCCCTATAAAACTTTACAGGCACCTTCGCTACATTGGATTTCCCCATCTGGTCATACAATTTGCTCCCTTTAACTGTTTTCTTCTTTTACCTTCTTATAAAGTTCTCCTCTCTCCATGATTACGTTCTTCAAATGGCTGATCTATTACTGTTCTTCGACACTTCTTAAATAATGACTCTTCTCGCTGCCCCTTTAGCTGGTACCATAACAGTGTCAGAATACATTGAATGGGCCAAATAGGCATTGCAAGCCTATTTTAAGTCCATATCCTACATAACCTGCCTAAGCTCATACATATTGACATACGGCATCACCTATGCCCAGGTCTCGGCAATACAGTGAAAAAGGTGTCTATGGTCCCCTTGCTCGTTTTAAAGTTTCGGCACCATAACAATACAAGAATATTGGCGGGCATTGGGAGCCCATTTCATGTGGATATTCATCATGGCTTGCCAAATATTTGAAAGTTTTCGAATGTTCTGTTACCTGGTGATATACCTCAACTACACAGTGACATAAGTCCCTATGGTCCGCTTGCTCATTTGAAGGCTTCAGCACCATACCAGTTTCAGAATATTGGTAAAATAGGCACTGGGCCCGGTGTCGGTTACACAATGACATGTGTTGCTATGGTTCCCTTGCTGGTTTTAACAATAGTCTTATGGAGCCCATTTTATATCCCTATCCCCATTATATCCTACCAAAATTCCTTGGTATATATATATATATATATTATATCGCCAATGGCGAATAATGAATTTCAGCTATACAGTGGCATAGGCTACTATGGTCCCCGTGATCGTTTAAAGAATTCCGCACCAAACCAATGTCAGAATATGGGATAAATAAGCATTGAGAAACTGTTCATAACCCTATACCGTATGTCCTGCTTTAAATCCTATGTTATTCGCATATTTGATAAGCCTATGGCTAGGTTTTGGCTGCGCAGTGGCATAAGTCTCTTTGCTCATGTCCACGAAGACGTGACTTTTAATAATTAGTATACTGATCTGACAAGATATTGAGATACGGTGCTAGCGCGGCATCAACGCGGTGACGTGGTGATACGGTGTTTCGGTGCTAACTTCACGCACATTCTAAATATCTGCAATTGAACACTGGTAAAATTCTTTTTTACTATCTCAACATTTGTCAAATAGCAGGCAGACTTACCCAATCCATTGAAATTAAATGACATTACCATTTAGGTCCCCATCAATGTCCTTTTCACACATTTTTATATTTCAATAAAATGTTACCAATAATAAGAATACGATCACAAAATAAGTGGTAATAGTTAGCCAATCATTCTGTATTTGGTCTCACATATCGCTTTGTTGATTGAACATCTCCTTTAGCGGCCACTATAGACTAACTATATTCTAAAAACCCATAATCATTCCAATGTCAAATGTAAAATCTCCGTACATGGACTGCAGCATAGTTGTGTATGTGTTTAGCAGTAAGATTGTATTGTTCTATTATGATCTGTACACCCGACTTGTTTTGAACCCAATCTTGCTCATCCGTGTTTCCTCATTTCTTTTTTTACCAACAATGTCATCTTTTCCTCGTTGAAATGGAGAAAAGTTTTATTTAAGGATACCACACAACCAGACTTTGCATATTCTATACTAGAATTCCGCAGCAACAAAGTGATTTTTCCTTTCACATTGTCGGCAAATATTACCACTTCACGAAACCATAGCTATAATTTGCAGTAATGAATGGTTGAAGCAGAATACTCGTACGTATTAACACAGATTTTCTTACTCTAAACAATGAATGTACTTTACTTTCTTTTCATAATGTAGAAATAGAATTCGGTGTTTGCACATATTTGTGGGCAAATGACTATCGAGGATCTACTCTATTTATTGCAGCTCCATCATGAAGAAAAGATTTAATGGTAAAAATAAACATTTATTTTGTCGATCTTCATGATTTGGTAAAGTCGTCTATTTGCCATAAATCGCTTTGCCCTCTGCGCATGCGCGAAGTAACTATGATTGAGAGTTAAGGGTGCCGTTTTCTGGAGGTAGTTGAAGTCATGAAACCGAATTTGAAAATAAATGTGTAATCAGCTATTACATCGCATTGAGATCTATTCAGTGCACAAATAAAATATTTATGTTAGTGATTAAGACTAAAAACAGGCTTGAAACAGCTGTACAACATTAACAGGTTATAGTTTACGAATTCCTCTGAGTAAGTTACATAATAACTGGTTAACTAGATATGATTCGTAATACTACTAAATAACAAAACATTTTTTTATATAAACACATTTCGATGAATATATCAACCGTTAAACACACAATTGCGATGAGTGTTTTGTTTGCAAACAATAATTATAAACAAAAACCATGACTGTGTATTTGCTTTGCGTGCTTACTGTGTTTGATACAATAATACAATCCACGTTAAGGTATCCTTTTCGAGAAAACATCTAATATCGAGTCACAAACATTTTTCCATGTTGTTTTAAGAACGTAGTTTCCGCCTTCCAAAGTCAAGATAATTCGCACGTTCCTCTTGTACAATTCCTACATTGCAGGACTTAGAAGCTCTTCATTTACCGTATCCTTGATTAAAAACATCACTGGTTTGCCCATTTGTAACGCCTGTTCGAATTCTTGACGGCAGTACCTGCTTTGTTCGTACGAATCGGACAATAGGATAAGGACCATTGCTGATCGTCGTAGAGTTAAAACGATTTCGTCAGCAATGATGTGACCCGATCGAAATTCATGGTCTCCGATACACACGACCGTCCTATTGGTTTCTAGCTGAGCATGGAGATGCTGTTTCAAAGGAGCAATAACATACTCCCGAAGAAAGTCCTCATCTGTGCTGTTAAATGACAGAAATATTGCAAACTCATACTCATTTTCCCCATCTCTGAGTAATTCAACTGTGTCAGCTGTTGTCGTTTCTTTTTCCTTTTTATGAACATGATGATAAAAGATATAAAAGATACCAATAGTAATGTCCGTACTCCAAGACCAATAGATAACCCAAGACGAAGTGGAGAATTACAAGTAAACTGTATTTCGGACAAAACGGCTTCATCAACGTTTCTAGTATTTCCGTTATTATTCATGCAGGTTGCCTGTTCATAGCTGTCTTTTCTAAACGCCACCAGCCATTGGGCTGTTTTCAAATCTTCGCAACATTTACATTGAAAGTCGTTTCCACTTATGTCAAATGTGGCGTTTTCATTATGTTTTATCATATCTTCAATAGTTTGCATTGATCTTATATCCAGAATTCTGATATCGTTGGCAGAGATTCTTAGAATGTGTATGTCTTTCAAAGATGTCAAGCTTAAACTTATAGTGCGAAGCCTGTTTCTTGACAAATCAAGGACTCTCAGTAAGATGTTTGGTGAATATATTCTTTGGTATGCTGTCCAGAGCATATTGCTTCTATTTTCAATAGATTTTTAAATAGATTTCCAATTAACGTTTTGTTCTTCGTATTCATAATATTTAGGTTATTGTTAGAAATATCAATAATTTTAAGAGAACTATCGAAACATCCAGGGTTGATGAATTCTATTTTATTTTCACTCAATGAAAGCGTCGTTAAGGCAGGAAATATTCGAGAAAAGTTGACTTGTGCATCTAAAACCTGTATATTACTTCTTTTCAATGAAACTGTTTCCAAATTAAACGGATATTCACTCGTGAATTTAATGTTCGAAATATTTTGGAGAATGACAGGATTGTCCATGTTGCAAATTTCATCAATAATCAAGTGTTTCGTTTCTCTAAACAACGTTAAAACGTCAACGTTTACGACGATGTTATACACATTCTAAACGGGCCAAAAACATGCTGGTCTGGCCATTGCTGGTAATATCACACCAGTTAGGTCTATGGCTTCAATTTTTGCCACCTTTTGTGTGTTTTCCGAGTCTACAATTTTAAGAATATTGCAATATCGAAACGACAACTTCTTGAATCGGATTTAATTTGCCATTTGATACTTCATATCATAAACTGATATTTGCGTCATGTCTAGAACAAGAACGTTTATTGGTCTTTCACTTATAAATTTCCAGAAAGTATCATCCAAAGCCAGTTGATGTAACTTTACTCCAAAACGTTTCAAAACAAGTGTTTTAAGATTTGGTAAAGAAGGTAGATGATAAAATTCAGAATATATTTCGTTCGGGCTCATGTCAAAGCATCCAGTCAAGTTCAACACCAGAAGGCCATTAAGTTCACTTAGCCATCCCTTTTCAGCTCTTGATTTAGCAACACTGACGCGCAGTTCAAGCAATTCAGCCAAACTTTCAAAGCAGTTAGATCTAAAGTTTATTCTATATTTTTCGTCATCTGGACTGTGCATCTCCAATATCCTTAGTGATTTATAAGTGGGATGATCGAAGATACGTGGTTCAATAGCTGTATTCTTCAACAAGCACTTAAGAGTTTGCAGTACATCCATGTAAAATGCTTGAAGGTATCATATTGTTGCATACCATGGTGTTTCCTTTGATTTCACATGTTTTCTGGTGGGAGGTGCATGTCGTTGAACTCTCGAATGCTTGGGAAAGCACAATAACCAGTAGCAAAATCCAACTGACTTTCGTAATGACGGTTAAGTCCATTTTAATACAATACGATGTTACAATATATTGACCACTTATTATTTGTTTAATTTGATTATTCACTGTTTGTATTATGATAAAATATATATTGAAATTCAAATCGCCTTCAATAAGTAACTAACTAGTACATGTGTTATGAAAATGGTGAACAATCTCATGCTTTATAAATTTCTTCCTTATCCAGTGTGTACACACACACTCGCACGCACGCAAATCCCCCTTCAACCAATTAGTTTAACTGGAGCCCACGCGTCTCTTCTCTACGCCACCGCTAGCTTAAGATCCAAATATTCATGAGGTTAGTACTAATTTATATTCCGCCTATGTTTTTGAAATAATTTGAGAACACGATGCCTTTTTAATAGTGTTTTTTATCAGTTAAATTGTGGTATGGTTTTGGTGGCTTCAAATGACAAATGAATTAATTTGTGATAAACAGGAAGCTAAATGAAGGATGATTATATTTCAATAAGTCAGTCTCTATATTGTGTATCCAGTGCAATCTTTGTCAAACATCTTTCACAACAATATTTGGAAGGACTAGTCAGTTTAAAAATTATAAGACAAAGATAGAAGATAAGTTTAAATTCGAGTATTTTTATGGAAGTTATTAATATTTTTTATTTATAATTGTATAGCTATAAATGACATGTCTTAATACATGTTGCTGCCTGGTATGTTAGATACCTTAATCAGGTAAGACGATCACTTTTTATGAGCGACGCATTTAGACCAACAACGAGAGACACAAACCATGAGACTTACAACGAGACACATAACGAGAAATCCAAACAGATACACAACGAGGGTAACAACAAGACACATAACAAGTCACATTACGAGAGTTACAACAAGACATATAATGAAAAAACATAACGAGACACATAAAGAGAGACACAAACAGATACACAACGAGGGTAACAACAAAACACACAACGAGACACATAACGAGAGTAACAACAAGACATATAATGAAAAAACATAACGAGACACACAAAGAGAGACACAAACAGATACACAACGAGACTTAGGACAAGACCCATAACGAGACACGAAACGAGAGACACATAACGAGAGACACAAACAGATACACACCGAGACTTACGACAAGACACATAACGCGACACATAACGCGACACATAACGAGACACATAACGAGACACGAAACAAGACACATAACGAGACACATAACGGGACACGAAACGAGACACATAACAATACACATAACGATACACGAAACAAGACACATAACAAGACACGAAACAAGACACATAACGAGACACGAAACAAGACACATAACGAGACACGAAACGAAACACATAACACGACACATAACGAGACACGATACAAGACACATAACAAGACACATAACGAGACACGAAACGAGAGACACAAACAGATACACAACGAGACTTACGACAAGACACATAATGAGACACATAACGAAACACGGAACGAGAGACACAAACCGATACACAACGAGACTTACGATAAGACTCATAACGAGACATATAGTGAGACACATAACGAGACACCTAACGAGAGACACAAACAGATACACAACGAGACTTACGATAAGACTCATAACGAGACACATAACGAGACACTGAACGAGAAACACAATAAGAGACTCCACGAAAGTTACAACGAGACCTACAACAAGACACAAAATGAGACACAAACAACGGGAGACTAACAGAGAGCGAAATATAATGACACACATAACGAGAGACATAAACAAAACACACAACGAGACACACGAAATACACAAAATGCAAGTTTTATTGTTGGTATTGCTGCCCATTTCTTTAAAACTGTAAATCACAAAGTCGACCCAAAGTGTGCGTAATCCAAAGAATTTTGTACAGCAGGATTAAAGTGATCGTTTAAAAAAGAATGAATATAAATTCAATTAATTGAAAAGGTATTTGCGCAGCGATCCGATTTGACAATTGGTATATTTATTAATACGATGACAGTAGTGACCAGATTATTATGATTGAAAAACAGGCATTTAACAGGCTATGTGTTCAGGTACCACGAGGTCAGGGGAATGTTCTAAAACCTGACATAGCCTGGCCCGGCCATGCCTGACCTGGTCTCCTGACTCAGCATATCGTGTCGGGCCAGACCAGACCAGGTCAGATTTAATTCATAATCAGAAAAAAAATGTCAGTTGATTTGGGTTAGTTAGTCATGTTACTGAATATTTGGGTGGTTTTCTAAAAAGATTATCTCGCATACATAGCTTATTTCATATATTATGTTTATAAAAGTGTCCTCGGAATTTTATGATGAAATAATTGAAACAGTATTTTCAATAACCATTACTTACGACTGATACTGATCAGGGTTTTAAATACAACAACATATTCATCTAAGTTATGACCATGAAGTTCAATTACATAATTAATTAGATTACAAAAAACAAGTTTTCAAATGAACTATGCATGTAGTTTTCAATTACTTCATGTTCAACTAAATGAGCCGTAAGATGGAAAATTTACTTCTAAAATAATGACAAATCATCACAAATAAAAATATATATTATATACAATTATATATTTAGTATTATTTACCTAAGTCTGAACACATTGATTTTAGGAATTGATTTGTAAACCCAGATCTGTGTACTTCAAGGGACTATACACCAGATTGGCACCAAAAAAAGGTTTTTTTCTGTAACGAATCTCAGGACAATTATTTAATAAAATGTTTTACTCTTTGATATCATAATTGTAAAAAAATACCAGAATGTAAAATAAAAATTGTGTCGGAGACCAGTTTCGAACGGGTGTCGCCAAAATTGCAGTCCAGCGTTGTATCCACTGTGATACGAAGGCTTACCCTTCACACTTTGAATATTTACGCTATATACCTAACTTGGTAATATCACGTGATAACATCGACTAGCTTATCACGCATAAGGAATGAATTCTACTCGGTAGACATACCTAGTAATCTTTTTTAATGGAAAAATATGAAAAAAAACGTAAAATAAATTTATTGTAAACTACGTGGAACTTCAGTTAGTAAGTTTCAATGCATTGTACACATCGATTCCAAGTTTATGTCAATTTTCGACAATTTTCTTTTGTTTCGCTATTTCACCATACTGAGTGCAGCCCCTTTAAATATAAGTTTATCCGATTATTGTTTACATATTCCCATGCATTCAATTAAACTACAATTGTTTGTATCAAAATAAAACTCAGAAAAAATCATTCTATTGAACATGCCGTTTAATTTCTAAATAACGTTATATCATTACGTTCCAGTATATTCATAGCTTGTTTTCTCAATATCCTGGCTGAGTTAGCAGGCCGGTCCATGCCAGGGTTTGGAACACCCTGCCGCCAGGTCAGCACTGCCGATACAGGCAGACGATTGGTTCCAAGTCAATGCGAGGGACATAATGCAGGAGCACATGGTATACCACCGATCGCGAGCACACAAACCAGCGACACGACAGAAACTCCCGAAAACTTCGCCTCGGACAAAATTGGTGTTCGTCCTAGCGAAACGGCTTCTTACGAGTGTAAGAGGACACTTTTAAAGAAAAACTTGTACTGTATCTATTAAATACACTTCTTTTTCTGCTTGACATATTGTCCGTATAAACATTATTATGTCAAATGATTGTTAAATTGTTTTCGTTAATCTAACTAGTATGACAGTACATTACCTGACCGCAAATCGTAAACGAATAACTCTGACGTCACGCATTTTACAGGTACCTTGATTTTCTTGATAACATATTTCGAAGAAGCTTTCGTCCGCAACTAGATCTGAACATTTTGGAATTTCAATATCGGGCATGTTCATGTCATGCTAGAATTAAAATGTGTTCAATTAGTCGAATTAATTAAATTACTACTGAACAATGCATATTTCGACAATGTATAATTTCGAGGGATTCGCAATTCATTTTTCCTAAAGCACTATTGGGCTTTTTACAAACACGTTGAATGATATCTTCATTTTTATTCATGCATACCTTGTACATTATATTGAAAAGAATCAAGGACATTCAACAATTATTGATTACAAATACTTGCGCTGAAAATCTAAACAAGAACAACCATAGTTTATGAACACAACCTTCACCAGCTTTAAGAACTACTTGGCCTCGAACTGAGTTGAGTAATACGGGCTTTAGCCTGCCCAAAATTCCATGTAGTCATTACAAAAAACGGCTCAGCCACAAATAATATTTTTGTACATTTCATAGCTCAAATTATTTTATACCAAAACGTGTCATGGTGGTTATCAGTAAGTGTTAGCTCGTTAAAGGGGTCAGTAAACAAAAACAATCGCAATTTATTAACAGTTACTTTACATACTGCTCAATAAGCTAACACTCATTATTTTCAAAGTTTTACATTGGCATAAAACATTCGTACTGACGATGCTAGCCTTAAAGGCCTTGTTTGAGCCTTCTATAAGTGACTTCCTCCCGCCCAATCCGTGTATTGCACACACTTCAGTGAATAGATCTTAAGCTTTATTGCCTTGCGCTGTCTATCAGATCTCTAATCTGGTTGTCCTGCTGTGCAGTTCTAAAGGTTTAATCATAGAAATGGACAATACATCTTGTCTTTTAGTTTTTTATTCTTGTTGTTTTTTCAAATAATTATATTATTATTACAATGCCTTAGAATAAGATTAAGAGCTATGTTATATATAAAAGCTCCTTTATATGATTCAACCATGATGCTTCAAAATTTGGATATAACAATGGTGACCATGCATTTAAAATGGATTTAAATATATATGTTATAAAACTATAAAAAATATTTATAACTCCTATTTGTGTTATATGTATTTTCAATCCGTTTCATTAATAAATTAATTTGCTACCCATAATATTTTTTTAAGTATAAGTGAGACAATGCGATTATCAACTATAAAAACTTTCAACTTTCAAAGGCCCTGAACCAATTAACAAAAACAAAGGAAATTGGTCCCTACTTTAACACAAGTGCAAAACAGGAGATGCACAGCAGGGATTAGCATACCAAATATTCCTTGAACTAGGCCTTTAAGGTTAAATTACGTTAGCTTAAAACGGTATAAAATGGAGAGAACGGGTAGCTTTTAAAACTAAACCGCATGTCTTACAACATATATAAACACATTTCGATTAAAAATATAACAACAGTCAAACATGCAATAGCGATCAGTATTTGATTGCAAATCGAATCCATAATTAAAAACAAAAATACGAAACATCACTGTGTATTTGATGTGTGCGATTACTGTGTTTGATACAATACGGTTCATGATGATCCCTTCGCATTAAGGTATCCTTTTCAAGAAAACATCTTATATCGAGTCACAAACGTTTTTCCATGTTGTTTTAAGAACGTAGTTTCCGTCTTCCAAAGTCCAAATAATTCGAACGTTCCTCTTGTACAATTCGTACATTGTAGGACCAAGCAACTTTTCATTTACAGTGTCCTTGATTAAAAACATCACTGGTTTGCCCATTTGTAACGCCTGTTCGAATTCCTGACGACAGTACGTGCTTTGTGCGTACGAATCGGACAATAGGATAAGGACCATTGCTGATCGTCGTAGAGTTAAAACGATTTCGTCAGCAATAACGTGACCCGATCGAAATTCATGGTCTCCAATACACACGACCGTTCTATTGGTTTCTAGTAGATCTTGTAGACGCTGTTCTAAAGGAGCAATTACATACTCCCGGAGAAAGTTCTCATCTGTGCTGTTTAATGACAGAAATATTGCAAACTCATACTCATTTTGCCCATCTCTGAGTAATTCAAATGTGTCATCAATGAGCTGTTGTCGTTTTTTTCCCCTTTTAATGAACATGATTATGAAAGATATAAAAGATATCAAAAGTAATGTCCTACTCCAAGACCAATAGATAACCCAAGACGAAGTGGAGAATTACAAGGAAACTGTATTTCGGACAAAACGGCTCCATCAACGTTTCTAGTATTTCCGTTATTGTCCATGCAAGTTGCCTGTTCATAGTTGTCTTTTCTGAAAGTCACCAACCATTGGGCTGTTTTCAAATCTTCGCAACGTTTACATTGAAAGTCGTTTCCACTTATGTCAAATGTGGCGTTTTCATCATGTTTTATCATATCTTCAATAGTTTGCATTGATCTTAAATCCAGAGTTCTAAAATCGTTGGCAGAGATTCTTAGAATGTGTATGTCTTTCAAAGATGATAAGCTAAAACTTAAAGTCCGAAGCCTGTTTCTTGACAAATCAAGGACTCTCAGTAAGATGTTCTTGGTAAACATATTCTTTGGTATGCTGTTCAGAGCATTCGAAGAAAGGTTTATAGCTTCTATTTTCAATAGATTTTTAAATAGATTTCCAAATAACCTTTTGTTCTTTGTATTCATAATATTTAGGTTATTGTTAGAAATATCAATAATTTTAAGAGAACTATCGAAACATCCAGGGTTGATAAATTCTATGTTATTTTCACTCAATGAAAGCGTCGTTAAGGCAGGAAATATTCGAGAATAGTTGACTTGTACATCTAAAACCTGTATATTACTTCTTTTCAATGAAACTGTTTCCAAATTAAACGGATATTCACTCGTGAATTTAATGTTCGAAATATTTTGGAGAATGACAGGATTGTCCATGTTGCAAATTTCATCAATAATCAAGTGTTTCGTTTCTCAACGTCAACGTTTACGACGATGTTATACACATTCTTAACGGGCCAAAAACATGCTGGTCTGGCCATTGCTGGTAATATTACACCAGTTAGGTCTATGGCTTCAATTTTTGCCACCTTTTGTGTGTTTTCCGAGTCTACAATTTTAAGAATATTACAATATCGAAACGACAACTTCTTGAGTCGGATTTCATTTGCCATTTGATACTTCATATCATAAACTGATATTTGCGTCATGTCTAGAACAACAACATTTATTGGTCTTTCACGTATAAATTTCCAGAAAGTATCATCCAAAGCCAGTTGATGTAACTTTACTCCAAAACGTTTCAAAACAAGTGTTTTAAGATTTGGTAGAGAAGGTAGATGATAAAATTCAGAATATATTTCGTTCGGGCTCAAGTCAAAGCATCCAGTCAAGTTCAACACCAGAAGGCCATTAAGTCCACTTAGCCATCCCTTTTCAGCTCTTGACGCGCAGTTCAAGCAATTCAGCCAAACTTTCAAAGCAGTTAGATCTAAAGTTTATTCTATATTTTTCGTCATCTGGACTGTGCATCTCCAATATCCTTAGTGATTTATAAGTGGGATCATCGAAGATACGTTTTTCAATAGCTGTATTCTCCAACAAGCACTTAATAGTTAGTGCAGTACATCCATGTAAAAGGCTTGAAGGTATCATATTGTTGCATACCATGGTGTTTCCTTTGATTTCACACGTTTTCTGGTGGGACGTGCATGTCGTTGAACTCTGGAATGCTTGAGAAAGCACAAAAACCAGTAGCAAAATCCAACTGACTTTCGTAATGACAGTTAAGTCCATTTTAATACAATACGATGGCACTTTATATTGACCACTTGTTATTTGTTTTTAGTTTGATTATTAACTATTTGTATTATGATAAAATATATTGTAAACTAAATCGCCTTCATTAAATAACTTACTAGTACGTGTGTTATGGAAATGGTTAAAAAGCTCATACTTTATGAAACTCTTCCTTATTCAGTGTGAATATAATATCGCATCCAGGAGCATATCAGCTATACCATAAGCCGTGTGACAAATTTAATGTTAAGAGCATTAGGGGAGAAAGGTGACATATCATAAACTCGACATAAGAGGGTGGCGTGACAAATGAATCGTGAATAAATATTTTTACACACACACTCGTACGCACGCACACTAGCATGTACATCCCCCTTCCCCAAATTACTCTACCCAGGGCCAAATATGCATGACGTTAGTATCAAATTGTTTGAGAACACGAAGCCTTTTAAATAGCTTTATCAGTTAAATAGACGTAACGAGACACATAACGAGAGACATAACGAGACACATAACGAGTCACATAACGAGAGACACAAACAGAGACACAACGAGAGACATAACGAGAGACATACGAGACACATTACGAGACACATAACGATACACATAACGAGAGACACAAACAGATACACATAACGAGTCACATTACGAGAGAAACAAACAGAGACACAACGAGAGTTACAACAAGACACATAACGAGTCACATAACGAGAGACACAATAAGAGAGACAAAGAAAGTTACGACAAGACACATAACGAGACACATAACGAGAGGCACAATAAGAGAGACAAAGAAAGTTACGACAAGACACATAACGAGACACATAACGAGACACATAACGAGAATCGAAACGAGAGACACAAACAGATACACAACCAGAGTTACGACAGGACACATAACGAGACACATAACGAGACACGAAACGAGATACACAACGAGAGCTACGACAAGAAATATAACGAAACACATAACGAGAGACACAAACAGATACACAGCGAGAGTTACGACAAGAAACATAACGAAACACATAACGAGAGACACAAACAGATACACAGCGAGAGTTACGACAAGAAACATAACGATACACATAACGAGAGACACAAACAGATACACAGCGAGAGTTACGACAAGAAACATAACGATACACATAACGAGAGACACAAACAGAGACACAACGAGAGTTACAACAAGACGTATAACTAGACACATAACAAGATACACAAACAGAGACACAACGAGAGTTACAACAAGACGTATAACTAGACACATAACAAGATACACAAACAGAGACACAACGAGAGTTACAACAAGACGTATAACTAGACACATAACAAGATACACAAACAGAGACACAACGAGAGTTACAACAAGACGTATAACTAGACACATAACAAAAGACACAAACAGAGACACAACGAGAGTTACGACAGACACATAAAGAGACACGAAACGAGAGACAGATACAACAACAATCAAAAGTAACCTACGAAACTTATAAATGAAAACAAAATGTGTCGATTGAGTAATTTTACTTATTTGGCATAACTTTTAAATTAAGCCTCGTACGCATTCAAACTGCTATTGACGAAAACATAAACCAGACGGTAGCGCTCGAATTACATGTATATAAATCGTCTGCATATAATATGCGCTCAAATGAAGAATTTAAGTCTGCTTTACAATCTGAGCCTGTTTCGTCGGATAACGGATGCGATGAATTAACGTGCGCGAAGTATTCACTGTTACATTGATAAGGTACACAAATAATGAGCAGGATTTTGCTGCATATAAAGCAGTTCGTACGAGGTTTAAATTACATTGCAAATCAAAGCAAATTTTGCATCAAATCGACCGTAAGAATGTCCTGATACGAGTAATAATCCAAAACAGTTTGGGTCAGTATTGAAGTCTAGTACACGCCAAACTAAATCAGTTCCTTGTAATATTAAGAATGAAGAGTGGTTAATGTACTTTTTAGACCTATTATTTAATACTTACTTTTTGATACTTTTAAATACAATTTTAGATACTGGCTCATTCCCAGATGCTTAGTGCGAAAGCATTTTGGAGCCTATATTTAAGTCAGGCTCGAGAAACGATCCATCTAACTTTAGGGGCGTTTCTCTCATCAATGTCGTGTTCAAAATATATTATGGTATAATGCATTATAGGCTTACACGTTGGGCGGAGGAATTCGACGTGATCGACGAGGTTCAGGCGGGTTTTCGCGCAGTATATTGTACCATAGATAAAAAAATTCTGTTTACAACCAATGATAACGAATTGTATTGTTTGTCGACTTTAAAAGGCATTTGATTCGTTAGTTCACCAAAAACTGTTTACTAGTTTGATGAGTAAAGGCATTCGTGGCAAAATATTAAATGTTCTTGTATCAATGTATGCAAATTTGACCGCGCGCGTTGGAGTAGAAAAGAGAAATTTACCAGAAGCCTTTATTTGCAACATAGGTACCAGATAAGGGTATTTGAGTTCACCGATCGTTACATAAACGACCTCTGTTCCTATTTAAGGGGAACAATAATAGAGGAATTTTCATAACAAATGATATTCCCCACATTATAAGTCTGATTGTGATAAGGCGAAAATGATTGTTAACTTAAAGAAAAAAGACGGCGGCCCGTTGAGAAATTATGTGAAGGCAACCTCTATGTATAAATATATGGGTCTCCTTTTTAATGTGGTCGTGTTCCACATTGCGTGACCTATTAATCAAAATGTATTAAATCCTGGTGTAAGATTCTAAAAATGCAAATTCATCACTACCTCAAACTTTGTAACGTTATGTTAAAACGTCAAGACGATATTGGAAGGAAAAAGTGGGTAACAAAAGTTAGAGAAATATTATTCCAGTATTGTTTTGGTTACGTCTGGTTATGGCAAGACGTAGGCGACATTAATATTTTCAACGCGCAATTAAAACTTTAATCGTCCGTATGACTCAGGGGTGGCACGATACAGTTAATACCCCTTCAAGATGAGATCTCAATTAACACGTTAAATCCTTACTCAATCCGGAAAAATATATTTCCATAAATTTGTCACATAAGTTTGTTCGTGTGCTCGCGCGATTTAGGTGTTCAAGTCACAGGTTAGATATCGAAGTTGGCCGGCATCTTAACATAAAAAGAAATGACAGAATATGTACGTCCTGCTAAATCAACGACAACACGGTTATTGTTAGAATAATTTCAATCGGTTTTCATATACCAGAGGTTCTCTACTATAAGAATTCAGTTCTTATACAGTTTGTACACGGGTCGTTCTGACCTACATGCCTTTTACCGACTCCTGCAGTCAGATAATGGTTTTGTTATTAAACAAGTGGCAATAGTTAGTTTTAACTTGTTAAAAATGGCAGATTAATATTAAAATTTGTACAAAATTTGTATTAAGCAATGACACCACTGCATTGTAATAAATGGTGTATATATTATAGTTTGTATTTTGGGCCAGAGGCCTTTATGTATTAAATAAAGTTGGAGGAGTTAAAGGAGAAGACACAACAAGAGACACAACGAAAGTTACAACGAGACCTACAACAAGACACATAATGAGACACATAACGAGAGACACAGCAAGAGACACAACGATAGTTACAACGAAACCTTCAACAAGACACATAATGAGACACATAACGAGAGACACAGCAAGAGACACAACGATATTTACAACAAAACCTTCAACAAGACACATAATGAGACACAATCAACGGGAGACACAACGAGAGCGAAACACAACGACACACATAACGAGAGACATAAAAACAAAATATCTAACGAGACACACGAGAAACACAAAGTGCAAGTTTTATTATTGGTGTTGCTGTACATTTCTGCAAAACTGTAGGTGACCCCAAAGTGAGCGTAACCCAAAGAAGTTTGTATAGCAGGACTACAGTGATGGTTTGAAACAGCACATGAGAATAATCGGGGAGAAGCCAGCAAGGTAATAACGCAGCGATCCGATTTGACAATGAGTCTGTTTATTAATACGAGTACAGTAATGACCAGATAATTATGATATAGTAACGGGCATCTAACAGGCCATGTGTTCAGGCACCTAGCGGTTAGGGGCATGTTCTAAAACCTGACCTAGCCTGACCCAGCCAGGCCTGACCGGGCCTGGTCTCCTGACTTATCATTTTGTGTCGGGCCAGACCAGGCCAGGCCAGATTTTATTCATAATTAGAAGAAAATATCTGTTGATTAAGTTTAGTTAGTAATGTTACTGAATAATCTGGGTGGTTTTCTAAATAGATCATCTCGAATACATAGCTTAAAGCATGCATTTTGTTTATAAATGTGTCCTCGGAAATTTATGATGAAATAATTGAAATAATATGTTCAATAACCATTACTCACTATGGTTATACATGCAACAACATATTTACATATTCATCTAAGTGATGATCATGAAGTTCAATTACATAATATATATGTTATATATACTTATAGTATTTACTTGAGTCTGAACACATTGATCTTAAGAAATGATTTGTAAACCCAGATCTGTGCACTTAAATATAAGTTTATCCCATAATTGTTAACAATATTCCCATGCATACAATTTAAGTACAATTGTTTGAATCAAAATAAAACGAATAATTATATTAAACATACAGTTTAATTTCTAAATAAAGGTATATCATTGCGTTCCAGTAAATTCAGAGCTTGTTTTCTCAATATCATGGCTGAGTTAGCAAGCCAGGCCAGGTCAGGGTTTGGAACATCCCGCCGCCAGGTCAGCACTGACACGATAGAGGCAGGCGAATGGTTTCAAGTCAACGCGAGGGACATACTGCAGGAGAACATGGTATGCCACCGATCGCGAGCACACCAACCAGCCATTCGGAACTCTTCGGCCATTTTTTTTTCAAAAACAACCTCGGATGTATGCCGGTATATCAGTTGAAGTAGTTCGTATCTTTTTAAATTATATCTTTAAATAATTTAATTTTAGTGTTTTAGAGTTGTATAAATTGATCTAAGTTTAAATTGATAACCAGTGAAGTGTATTTTTGCAAACATAATTAAGATTTTCAAGAGTAAAGACATAAAGTTTAACTGCTAAATAAAATTACTGCGCGATCTACTTGCAGCGGACTTAATCGTACCTCTTTTTGAGTATTGTAAACCGTCCAAATACATCCGAGGTTGTTTTTGAAAAAAATGGCAGAGGAGCTCCGAATGACCAACCAGCGACACGACAGAAATTCCCGAAGGTGACATACTCTCGGATACGGCAACGGACTAGGAAATCGTAACGCGTAGCATTTGCTGTACTAAATAAACATTGTGAAAACATTGAAATGACGGGATTCTTAAGTGTTTTGATATTATTTGCAAAAGTGTAAAATTACAGATAAATTTGACAACTTTTTAGATTCATATTTCCATTTTTGTTTTTTTAGATCTATAATAGGTAATGATATATGTAATAGTGGAGGTATTAGTGTATTTATTAATAAACCTCTGTATAATTTGAATATTGGCGAACGATGCCAGTTTGACGATTGTGTAGTATTACATGTTATTTCACCACAGTCAAAATGTTATGTATTTAAAATGAAACCTTTGTAATAATTTAACTGTAGCAATGTCTAGGATACTTATTTCTTCTCATAATCTGTCTATTGAAATCGGTAGATGGCATCATCCAAACTGCATTCCTCGTGTAGACAGGAAGTGTATAACATGCAATAAATTGGAAGACGAATACCATTTTGTGATAGAATGTAACTTATATACTGAACTCCGTAAAAGATACATTTCTAAATATTACTGGTCCAATCCTAGTATGTTTATTGTGAAACAACACTTCGAAAGTACGAATATTTCTTAACTCAGAAAGTTAAGTACATACTTACATCAAGCTTTAAATTTAGATCTAGATTACAAAGATAAAATCACTTTTATTTGTCAGTTTGTTGTTATATAAATTTGCGTTATATTTACATTATAGTATTGGAGAATCCAATCATTGTTTTGTATGTATTGGATGGTTGATATTTCTGTCTATGAAATGTATGATGTTTAATGTGTAAAAGTTCACTTGACTAAGATTTCTATGTTTGCACTGTATGTATGTGTATGTATAAAAACACGTGCTCCGTCTATGCTGTGAACGTTCACCTTTTACGTTGTCTTTAATCATGTCCATCATTATCGGTAAAAGTTATTGAAAACAACAACTATTTCTAACAGCTCGTGTCTAAAAAAGTAATCCTCACATGCTCCACTTGCTATCTCATTTGTGAATATTTAATAGTGTATTTTTCTCACGGCCCATGTGGCTTATTGAACCTGTATTCAAAATAAATACGCATTTTATGTATATTTCACCTGAAGTCTTCACGTATAATAATAGAAAGGCTGAGAAAAATGGCCATTAGGTATTCCTCGGCCATTTTTACCGAAAACAACCTCGGATGTATGCCGGTACATCAGTAGAATTAGTTCGTAAATTCTTTAATTATATCATTAATTCAATATGGTGTTTTAGCTTCTATTTATTGATCGAAGTTTAAAGTATTTGCCAGTGAAGTGTATTTAAATTAAGATTCCCAAGAGTAAAGTCACTAAGTTTAACTGTTAAATTAAATTACTACGCGATATACTTGTAGCGGACTTAAACCTACCGAATTCTGAGTATGTAAACCGTCCATATACATTCGATGTTGTTTTCGATAAAAATTGCCACGCACGTACCAGGCAGCGAAGGCCGATTGTTGGGTGCTCCCCAAACTTTGCCTGCAGTTCACAAATAATAGTTCAAAGACAAATTTAATTACTTATCTATTGAAACGTAAACAATACTAGTTATACAGTTTTTTCAACATAATTATACATTGTACTTCATTACTAAAAAGTGGTGAATGCCAATGGATAATTTCACCATTTTCTTCTAAAGAAATACTACCGAAAGAAAATGGCAGATAAAAAGCAATATTCAACTCTATATACACGCAAACAGATATACCACAAAAATGGCAATACAATTTACATGTTATGTCCCTAATACAATTGAAAAGTTTGATTTTTAAGTTTAATATACAGTGTGTGTGTATATCACGTGATATATTACGTCATATATGCTACATGTACGTCGGACGGCAACATTTTGCTTAAAATAAAGACTTAAATCAAAGATAACTTTTCATTTACTACAAAGGGCAGTCTTTGCCGCTTAAAGAGCCCCGCCTTCGTTTTATCACCGAAATTTGATAAGGTCATAAGTTTCATCAATATTTGACAAAATAATGTTTTGACAGTTCTCCGTCAGACGGTCGTATTGTGAAAAGGATTGTCGTGTTTTTAGAAACTAAACTCTCAATCAAACTCTGGTTAAAGACCGAATGCGGGGCTCCGTAAGCGGCGTAGACTGCGCTCTGTTTCATTTAAAATGGTGAAGAAATAGTGGTTATCTTTGTTTAAAGTCTTCATTCGAAGCAAAATGTTGCCTTCCGACGTATCATTTATGACGCAATTTATCACGTGGTATACACACCCTGTATAGAGAAAAACAATATAATTCTACGTACTTTAGAAATTTAGATAATACTATATATATATATATATATATATATATATATATATATATATATATATATATATATATATATACTAAACCCGTATGCGTATAAAAAGAACAATAACTATTATAGAAGTGATTTATTTGACGAATTAAATTTATAAAGTCGATTCAAATCTTACTAAAATAACCCATATCCTTATGCATAAATAGATCAGTTATGTTCTATAAAACGAGCTAGCAAGATTTGCTCCCCTTTACACTATACTGCATCATTAAATCGAGTACTTTTTATACGACGATATCCATAGCAGAGCTATTGAAAAAGTATCGTCTTACGGTTGTAAGAATTTCGAGTAATCCCACTAGCCGATACAGTGTAGAAAGGCCATGATAATAATCTAATGATTATCGTTTGGAAAAATATTTCTATTTATCTACTTGTAAATCGGTATTTATTTATTTATGAATGCAATTACTTGCTCACTAATATAAATCCAATACATGTGCACTTATCGTCGTATAAGGCTGATACAGTTGTTCGTTTTTTCTTCAAAAGTGTCCTCTTACAAACGTAAAACACCGTTTGGTTAGGACGAACACCAATTTTATCGTCGGCTTCGCCTCGGACAAAATTGGTGTTCGTCCTAGTGAAACGGCTTCTTACGTCTGTAAGAGGACACTTTTCAAGAACAACTCGTACTGTATCTATTACATAAATTTCTTTTTCTGCTTGACGTGTTGTCCGTATAACGACATTATTATGTCAAATGATTGTTAACTTGTTTTCGTTAATCTAACTATGACAGTACATTATCTGACCGCAAATCGTAAACGAATAACTCTGACGTCACGCATTTTACAATGGACTGGTACCCTGATTTTCTTGATAACATATTTCGAAGAAGCTTTAGTCCGCAACTAGATCTGAACATTTTGGAATTTCAATATCCGGCATGTTTATGTCATGCTAGAATTAAAATGTGTTCAATTAGTCGAATTGTTTATATTACTACTGAACAATGCATATTTCGACAATGTATAATTTGTAAACTATTTTTCGAGGGATTCGCAATTCATTTTTCCTAAAGCACTTATTGGGCTTTTTACAAAAACGTTGAATGATATCTTCATATTTATTCATGCATACCTTGTACATTATATTGAAAAAGAATCAAGGACATTCAACATTTATTGATTACAAACACTTGCGTTGAAAATCTAAACAAGAACAACCATAGTTTATGAACACAACCTTCACCAGCTTTAAGAACTACATGGCCTCGAACTGAGTTGAGTAATACGGGCTTCAGCCTGCCCAAAATTCCATGTAGTCATTTCAAAAAGCGGCTTAGCCACAAATAATATTTTTGTACATTACATAGCTTAAGATATTTTTAACAAAACGTGTCATGGTGGTTGTCAGTAAGTGTTAGCGCGTTAAAGGGGTTAGTTAGCAAAAACAATCGTAATTTATAAACAGTTACTTTACATTCTGCTCAGTAAGCAAACACTCATTATTTTCAAAGTTTTACATTAACATGAAACATTCGTACTGACTACGCTAGCCTCAAAGGCCTAGTTTAAGCCTTCTATATGTGACCCCCCCCCCCCCACCCCACCCATGTATAGTACACAACTTCTGTGCATATATCTTAATCTTTATTGCATTGTGCTGTCTATCAGATCTCTAATCTGAGTGTCCTGCTGTGCAATTCAAACGGTTTTATCATAGAAATGGACAATACATCTTGTCTTAGCTGTTGTTGTTTTTCAAATAATTATATTATTATTTTTACAATACTAATGTGAAAAACTACAGAAAAAAGGTCAGTAGCAAAATGTTTAAACATAAACCCGGTTTAGAATGCCTTAGAATAAGAATAAGAATAATGCTATATATAATAGCCCCTTAATATGATTTAACCATGATGCTTCACAATTTGGATATAACAATGGTGACCATGCATTTAATGTGGATTTAAATATATAGGTTATTAAACTATTAAAAATCTTATAACTCTTATTTGTGACTTTTGTATTTTCAATCCGTTTAATTAATAAATTAATGCGATTATCTACACTAAAAATTTTCAACCCTCAATGGCCCTGAGCCAATTAACAAATACACGGGAAATTGGCCCCTACTGTGACACCAGTGAAAAACAGGAGATGCACAGCAGGGGATATTCATGCCAAATATTCATTAAACTAGGCCTTTAAGGTGAAATTACGTTAGCTTAAAACGGTATAAAATGGAGATAACGGGTAGCTTTTAAAACTAAACTTCATTTCTTACAACATATATAAACACATTTCGATTAACATTATAACAACAGTTAAACATGCAATAGCGATCAGTGTTTGTTTGTAAATCAAATCCATAATTTAAAAAAATACGAAACATCACTGTGTATTTGATGTGTGCGATTACTGTGTTTGATGCAATATGATTCATTATGATCCCTTCGCATTAAGGTATCCTTTTCGAGAAAACATCTTATATCGAGTCACAAACGTTTTTCCATGTTGTTTTAAGAACGTAGTTTCCGTCTTCCAAAGTCCAGATAATTCGAACGTTCCTCTTGTACAATTCGTACATTGCAGGACTAAGCAACTCTTCATTTACAGTGTCCTTGATTAAAAACATCACTGGTTTGCCCATTTGTAACGCCTGTTCGAATTCCTGTCGACAGTACATGCTTTGTGTGTACGAATCGGACAATAGGACAAGGACCATTGCTGATCGTCGTAGAGTTAAAACGATTTCGTCAGCAATAACGTGACCCGATCGAAATTCATGGTCTCCGATACATACGACCGTCCTATTGGTTTCTAGCAAAGCCTGTAGACGCTGTTCCAAAGGAGCAACAACATACTCCCAGAGAAAATTTTCATCTGTGCTGTTAAATGACAGAAATATTACAAACTCATACTCATTTTCACCATCTCTGAGTAATTCTACTGTGTCATCAAATATTTGTTGTCGTTTCTTTTTCCTTTTTATTAACATGATGATGAAGAATATGAAAAAGAGCAAAAGTAATGTCCCTACTCCAAGACCAATAGATAACCCTAGACGAAGTGGAGACTTACAAGTAAACTGTATTTCGGACAAAACGGTTTCATCAACATTTCTAGTTTTTCCGTCTTTGTCTATGCAAGTTATCTGCTGATAGCTTTCTCTGTTGAACTTCACCAACCATTGAGCTGTATGCAAATCTTCACATAATCTACATTGAAAGTCGTTTTCACTTAAGTCAAACGAGGCGTTTTCATTATTGCTTAAACTGTCTTGAATAGTTTGCACTGATCTGATATCCAGAGTTTTAAAATCGTTGGCAGAGATTATTAGCAAGTGAAATTCTCTCAAAGGTATCAAGCTAAAACTGATGGTGCGAAGGCTGTTTCTTGACAAATCAAGGTCTCTCAGTAAGATGTTCTTGGTGAACATATTCTTTGGTATGCTGTCCAGAGCATTTGAAGAAAGGTTTATATTTTCTATTTTTAAAAGATGTTCAAATATATTTTCAAACAATGTTATGTTCAGCGTATTCATCATATTTAGGTTATTGCTAGAAATATCAATTGTTTTTAGAGAACTGCCGAAACTTTCGAAAAAGCTAGGGTTGATAAATTGCATTTGATTTTCACTAAGTAAAAGCGTCGTTAAGTTCGGGAATATTTGAGAAACGTTTAATTGCAAATCTAAATATTGTATATTATTTCTTTTCAATGAACCTGTTTCCAATTCAAACCTATAGTTACTCGTTAAATTAATGTTTGAAACATTTTTGAGAATGACAGGATTGCCCATGTTGCAAATCTCATCTAAAATCAAGTTTTTGGTTCTTCTAAAATATGTGTTGTTGTCAATACGTTTAACAACGTTCTGCATACTTTCAATCGACCAAAAACAAGACGGCCTTGATTTGGCTGGTAAAATCGCACCAGTTAGGTCAATGGTTTGAAATCTTGCCACCTTCGTTTTATTTTTCCAGTGTACAGTTTTAATAATATTGCAATACCGAAGTGACAACAACTGTAGTCGGATTTCCTTTACCATAAGATAATTCAAATCAAGTACGGATATTTGCGTCATGTCAAGAACAAGAACATTAATTGGTCTTTCACGTATAAATTTCCAGAAAATCTCATCCAAGGCCAGTTGATCGAACTGTACTCCAAAACGTTTTAAAACAAGTGTTTGAAGATTTGGTAAAGAGTTGACATGAGGGTTATAAAATTCTGAATATATTTCGTTTGGGCTCATTTCAAGGCATCCAGTCAAGTTAAACACCAAAAGCTTATTGAGTCCACTAAGCCATCCCTTTTCTGTACTTGGTTTAGCAGCACTGACGCGCAGTTCAAGCAATTCAGCCAAACTTTCAAAGCAGCTAGATCTAAATAGTAATCTTTTCCCCATGTCAGATGGACCGTGCAACTCCAATGTCCTTAGTGTTTTATAAGTGGGATCATCGAAAATACGTTTTTCAATAGCTGTATTCTCCAACAAGCACTTTATAGTTAGTGAAGTACATCCTTGTGTAAGGTTTGTAGGTATCATATTGTTGCATATCATGGTTTGTCCTTTGATTTCACATGTTTTCTGGTGGGAAGTGCAGGTCGTTGAACTCTCGAATGCTTGAGAAAGGACAATAAGGGATAGCAAAATCCAAATCACTGACTTAATGTAGGTTAATTCCATGTTGGTACAAGTTGTTCAAACGTTAGAGTAACCACTATTGTCCTCGTCCTGTTGTGTTTAGGTGAACATTTTATATGAACACGTTTTCATTAAGCTACTAATATTTTGTTTATGCTATATTATCGCATATCTAACATAAACTCGCAAGTTAGATCCGGTATTTTGTATCCGGTATGTGTTTGTCCAGATGAAATATCGAATGCTACGTTTTGATATCTGATAACAATTACAGAATACTTTGAGTGCAATGGCATTGAGTAACGTTTAATGAGTTTATAGATTTGAAATTTAGGTTAAGTTTACTTAACCTTTGCAGCTGAAAAAAAAAACAGCTAAAAAGTAAACTTCAACTAAATAAAAAACAATCTCCTTCACATTTAACTTTGCACACACTCAATATTAACGACACCTTCTTTCATTTAAATTTAAGTGATTTCCATTTTACGATAATCTAACATGCACAATGGTAATGTTTACGGCAGCATTAAATCATTTAAATATAGTTAAACATCGAGTTAATTTACTTTAAACATTACATAAACTCATTGTTGACGACTCCTTAAACTCAATTTGAATTTAGCTAAATGTCTATTTTAGGTACGCCTTATTTTTCATTTCGGCTTGCAAAACAGTCATTGATCTCTTTAATCAAATAAATCAATCTTTAAGACAGTTTGATACTTTATGTAATATATACCTTACCGTAATCTTAATCTAACCGGCTAAAAAGCAAATTGAACCGTCCATTGTTCCCGCCAGCAGTTTGTTTTTGAGAACCCTGTTAAATATACATGCATATGTTTAGCTCAAGCCTCTATTGTGTATGTTACTAGGGCGGCAACCAGTAGGCGGAGGTTACTATATGTTCAGCACATGCCTAGTTTGTATCTACGTAATATATACAGTACAAGTTTTTCTTCAAAAGTGTCCTCTTACAGACGTAAGAAGCCGTTTCGATAGAACGAACACCAATTTTGTCCGAGGCGGTAAGAGGACACTTTTGAGGAAAAAAACGAGTAACTGTATCTGACGATTAGTGTATTGCATATATTAGTGAGCAAATAAATTTATTAATAAATACATATATACAGATTAATAAATACATGTAGATAAATAGAAATATTTTTCCGAAAGATAGACATTAGATTATTATCGTGGCTTTTCTAAGTACAATGTATCGGCTAGTGGGATTACTCGAAATTCTCCTGCACGGTCCGCTTACAAGCGTAAGAAAACGCTTTTTTATAACTCTGCTGGGGTATAGTCGTGTAACGTGTGATAACTAGGGCGACAATAAGAAGGCGGAGGTCACTATATGTTCAGCTCATGCCTAGTTTGTATACATTGCGTGATAAATAGGGTGACAACCAGAAGGCGGGGGTTACTAAAAAGACCGTCTCCGTGGCCTAGTGGATAAGCGTCCGCCTACGGAGCGGGAGGTCGTGGGTTCGATCCCTGGCCGCGTCATACCAAAAGACGTTAAAAGTTGGTACAAGTAGCTCCCTTGCCTGGCGCTTGGCATTTAAAGGGTAGTGCTTGGAAAAGTGGTGTACTCAGTACTGGTTTAACCCAGGAAAGTTGTACCCCGTGTATCGGTGCTTTACACCGAGCACGTAAAAGAACCAAGGGGTCTCTTCGAAAAAGAGCTAGGGTCTCGCACCCGGACTTCCTTGTATCCCACCACTGTCTCTTCAGCGTGCTGTTCCTTCAGCAAAAACAAAGGACCCCGTTGGAAATAAGTGCTTGCACTTTCACGGGTTATCCTTGATCGCAAGGTCTAAAGAAATACATACATACTATATGTTCGGTTCATGTATGTTATGTCCCTACACTGTGTTAATTAATGCAACAATCATCAGGCAGATGTCACTGTAAGTTAAATTCAAGCCTATGTCCCTATTGTGTGTTTATAAGGGCGACAACCGGTCGGCGGAGGTCACGGTATGGTCAGTTCAGGCCTATCATGTCCTTATTGTGTGTTTATCTATGCGACAACCATCAGGCGGAGGTCACTGTATGGTCAGTTCAAGCCTATTATGTCCTTATTGTGTGTTTATAAGGGCGACAACCAGCAGGCGAAGGTCACTGTATGGTCAGTTCAGGCCTATCATGTCCTTAGTGTGTGTTTATCTATGCGACAACCAGAAGGCGGAGGTCACTGTATGTTCAGCTCAGGCCTCTTATGTCCCTATTGTGTGTTTATCTATGCGAAAACCATCAGGCGGAGGTCACTGTAAGTTAAGTTCAGGCCTATTATGTCTCTATTGTGTGTTTATAAGGGCGACAACCGGTCGGCAGAGATCACTGTATATTCAACTCAGACATATTTGCCTCTATGGCGGAAGTTACTTTATGGTCAGTTCAAGCTTATAGTATTTCTACTGTGTTTATTGGGGTGGCAACCAGTCGGCGGTGGTTACTAAATGTTCAGCCTAGTATATGTAGTTTGTACTTCATATTATGATCATTTGTCTGTCC
Source organism: Mya arenaria (assembly GCF_026914265.1). Lineage (NCBI taxonomy): Eukaryota > Metazoa > Mollusca > Bivalvia > Myida > Myidae > Mya > Mya arenaria. The sequence continues at coordinate 42,304,229 of NC_069135.1, forward strand.
ACAATTTGCCTAGTAACACGCTGCATTTGTAGCTTAAAAATTGAACGACTCATTTCCTGTTTAAATTATTCTCATATTTAACCATTATCTTTAAGGCTGCACTCTCGCTAAAACCAAAACATGGGCAATACCATGAATACGACAAATACAATTAACAGGTAGTAACAACCTTGGCCTTTGATCCACTGACCTCAAATCGTTAGGGTTTATCTGCTGGCTACGATCAGCCCGCCTACTTTTGAGGCCAGCGTTCTTCATTAATTATTCGGAAATAGATTTTCAGCTCAAGATCACCACGATGTTGACATTTTTCACACGTATCTCAAATTCAAAAGGGTTCATCTGCTGGCCATGATTAACCTGTCGACATGTTTGCGATTCACGGGCCCAAGGGTTTTTCAATTGAAAACGGACTTTCATCTCAAGACAACCTCGACCTTGACATTCAACGGAATGACCACAACATTATTAGGGTTCATCCGCTGGTAGTGTTCAACCTTCCGTGGTCCAAGGTGTTATTCAGTTCTTGACCGGAAACGGATTTTTCGGCTCACTGTCAACACAACCTTAACCTTTCACCCACTACCCTGAAACTAAAAAGGGTTTTATTTTCTAGTCTTGCAACTCTTCCTACCAAGTTTAAAGTCACTGTGCCCCCGACTTTCTTTGGTTATTGATGGACATGGATTCTCAGCTTAAGGTCAAAACAACTTGACCGTTGACCCACTGACCTTAAAATGGATAGGTTTCGTATGCTGGTCATGACCAACAAGACTGTTTAACAAGTTTGAGGTCCCTGTGCTCCAGCATTATCAAGTAACCTATTGATCGGAAACAGAATTTCAGCTCAAGCTCTCATAAACCTTGATCTATGACCCACTGACCTCAAAATCAATAAGGTTCATCTACTGGTCATGGACAAGCTCAATGTCACCATGACCTTAACCTTTGACCCATTGACCTTAAAACATTTATCTTCTGGCCATGACCATCCAGTCTATCAAGATTGAGGTCACTAGCCCTAAGTGTCACAAGTTATTGATTGGTAATCTTGTGGACTGACTGATGGACGGGCAGACGTCCAATCACAATATGAGACGTAACATGGGTCCGTTACCATGGATTCTAGAAACGAATTCTAGTAAACTTAATGTGAATAATTACCTTAACGCTGCCCTCATGGCATTGAAACATTTTGAAATCCCACCTAACAATGAAAATGCTGCGGATAGAGTTTTGGTTCTTGAACATTCAACTTTTCTTATTGTGCTTAACCATTGTATGAAGTTTCGATCTGGTAATATTCAAGTCATGATGCGTACAAGAAAAAGTAACTAAGGGAAATAACTCTGTATTATCTAAATTAGAGTTATTATGCTCTTTCATTGTATGAAGTTCAATTGAATTCATTTCAGTGGTTTTAAAGTTATGCTCCGAACAAGGAACGCTGCAATGGACTGACTGCTCGACCACAGGGTGACTCCAATACACCCGCTTTAAACTTCATGTCAGGAGGGGTACAATTATGAGTATTACCATGGAAACAAAATATATGCAATCTTTGATGCTAAAATAATAACTTAAGCCAGTTATATTATTAAGTTTTAATCATAGTTTGCATGATGTGCATATCTTCAATGATAACATTGAACATAACAGAAAATGAGCAGTCATACCATTTCTATATACAAGTAGAAAGACAGTATTACACACCTTTAAATATGTACAACATTAGTTCAGCTCATTTTCCCCCATGACGTTAACATTTACAAAACATGAATTGATTAAATAAATAATTGCCATTCAATACCAATAAATTCTAGTAAATTTATACAAACATGACATGAAAATAATTTTGACAAAGGGTAAAAATTGCACATAAATATGAACAACATAAAAATAATATGATGCACTGCACTACAGTAATATCTTGATAATAAACAAGAGTTGGAGCAAAAGACAACGCTAGTCTGTTCTAGTTGAACCAAATGCAAATGCTCATTGGCTATCCCCCCCCCCCCCACTCAAAATACCTGTAGTTCAACACTTATTGAATCCAGAGTTATGGGCCTTTCTGTAAATGTTTGTCTCGTCTCTGTCAACTTGTGTACCAAGTTTTATTTGAATATCTTGAGTTCTAGCAAAGTTTTAAGAAAATGCCGAAGACTCTGCAGACAACACCAAATCTATACCAATTGTAAACTCATCTTGTTTACTTCAAAATTCTGCCGAGCTAAAACTTGTTATATGTACAAAACATGACAGTTAAAGATTACAATATTTTACCCTTAGCATCGCTTGCTTTACAACATAACAATCCCACATTTACTTGCGCCTTTTAAAGACTTTTGAACACCTGAAAACATCCATTTATACATGTAATCATTGTTTATGAATTAATACATGTACAACATGTGGAATATTAAATAGTTCCATAATCAATTTACACAAACATTTTGCATATTCAAACAAACCTTAAGCAAACAATGATGCATCAAAATGTTTCAAATAAAAATCACTTTGGAGTTAAACTGAAATATTACATGACAGTAAATCATGTTCAAAGATATAAAAATATAAAGCAGGATATATATATAACTAATATTTTATAGCATGAATTAACATTCTGGCACTGGTACCACTATCTATATGATATTCTGTGTTTACTTATGGTACGATAATCCATATGATATTCTGTGTTTAATTTATGGTATGGTTATCTATATGATATTCTGTGTTTTAATTATGGTACATCTATATGACATTCTGTGTATACTTATGGTATGATTATCAACATGATATCTTGTTTCATTAATGGTATGGTTATCCATATGATATTCTGTGTTTTATTAATGGTATGGTTATCCATATGATATTCTGTGTTTAATTAATGGTATGATTATCCATATGATATTCTGTGTTTTATTAATGGTATGGTACATCTATATAATATTCTGTGTTTAATTAATGGTTAATGGTTATCAATATGATATTCAGTGTTTAATTAATGGTATAATTATCCATATAATATTCTGTGTTTGATTAATGGTTAATGGTTATCTATACGATATTCTGTGTTATATTAATGGTTAATGGCTATCTATATGATATTCTGTGTTAATTTAATGGTATGATTATCCATATGATATTCAGTTAGACATTAAATATTTTTCTTTCCAAAATGGATGGTTTACCATATTTCAATTCAGCAAGTTTTCACTATTTTAATTATTTCAAGATCTTCGAAATAAAGCAGCCACAAAAAATGACATAATGCACACAGGATAAAATTACTAAAACATTTCTCGTTACTTTTGATTGCATTTCATTATTTTGATTGTGTTTAGCAAATTAAATCTCTTGGCACAAAAAAAAAATCAATAAAAAAATCAGAATCACAATTCATGATACAAAAGTAATACAAATGAATATCATAGCACAAATGTAACACAAAAAGAACAAAGTTGTGCATTTCAAAGATTCAATAAGGAGATTTTGAAGAATCAGTTTTCAAACCGTTTTAAGGGAATTAATATGATTTCTTATTAAACTAATACACATGTATTTTTGTCATAACATACAACAATACATTAATGAATGCAATCAGTTTCTTTTCATATTGTACTGTATTAAGTACAATGTAAACATTCACATCTAAAAAATACGAAACTAAACAATCTCTTTTTTCGTTATGCCAATAAACCATACAGTGAACGCTTATAATGGCTGTAAGATAAAATCGCCACTCTAATATTATAATGGCAAGCACTTAAGAAATATTCTTTACTGGTATTTAGTTCAAATCTCAAATCTTATATCAACAACCTGAATGCAACTTTAAAACTTTTTTTTTTTAAACTAATGAAACTATTTATTCTGTTACTTAACTTTTTACATTTGAAAAGGAATATAATAAATGTTTCAGCAAATTTTCAAAAATTTATAATGACAAAATATCAAGAAATTAAATCCACTTAAATCATCAAAACATGATCTTGCAGTGTTATTACACTGTCTGTTTATGTTGCTTAATTATAGAGTTCCGCATTTTCACCAAACAGTTAAATATAATTTCTCTTACAGCAACCACACATACATCTTATAGTAACACAATTAATAGCAGTCTGTTACCTGGGACTAATCTTATCATATCACAAATTGTAATGTGCTTTGCTTTTTAAAGCAATATAACTAAATATTTACATACAAGCGCTCCTCTTTAGAGCTAGATCAAAATGAACACACTCATAGCAAATAATATCTCTTAAATAAAGTGCTTTGGTACCATTATCCTGTAGTTCCACTGAAATACATGCAGTGTTAATATTTCACCCAAATTATGTCTTTAAGAAGCTGACAGTATCGTAACAGTGCCTTGAGCACGCTATTCCCACTACCTGGTTTTTTTCATGGTATTTCCACTAAAATACAAGCAACTACCGTAACATGGTTTTTTCCAATGAAACTGAGCCCAAGGCATGGTATTTCAATTGAAATGTGTCACTATCATGGTATTTCCATTGAAATGTATCATAAGCATGGTATTTTCACTGAAATGTGCCATAAGCATGGTATTTCCATTAAAATGTGTCATAAGCATGCTACATCCATTGAAATGTGACACTCACATGATATTTCCATTGAAATGTGTCATTAGTATGAAAGAAATGTAGTGTCATCATAACTCTATATTTCCCTCAAATAATGTCTTTTAGATGCGAACAGTGTCCTGACACCGTCTCAAGCATGCATTTTCTCTGAAATTAATCCATAACTTATGGTGCTAATTCAACTGTTAACACAAGCACTTTAAATTCCATCTCAATAGAAGATTGTTAATAAGAAAAAAAATCCATCAACAAATCATTGAATCTGTCAAGTTAGATGTTGATGCTACAAAAATGCCTGTCTGCCGGCTAAAGGCCCCTCCATTGCGGTAATCACGGTTCCCAGTTTAGCGCCCAGCTGCATTCGGGCACTCACTGGGTCTGTGTCTAGCACCTCCAGTAACTAAAAATAGAGACAAAATTTAAATGGCAAGCTTTGTTATATTGAACAGCGAAAATCTGCTCTATAAAAACCACTCTCATGGGTCTTTTTCCAAAACAGATGTAATAAAGCAATGGAAAATTTGAAGAATCTTTCATTGTCATTGGCTTGACAAAACAAGCACATGTGGGCATTTTGGTCAATGTACTGGAAAATTGGTGTATGTTATCTCAATGCATATGCAGATGGGGCTCTCAACTCATTAATGTATCTGTTGACAAAATTGTATTTTGATTACCTTGTTACTGTATTTGTTGACATAGGTGTATAGCTTGTAACTGTTTTTGTGGACATAGGTGTATAGCTCATAACAGTATTTGTGGACATAGGTGTATAGCTCGTAACTGTATTTGTGGACATAGGTGTATAGCTTGTTACTGTATTTGTGGACATAGGTGTATAGCTTGTTACTGTATTTGTGGACATAAGTGTATAGCTTGTTACTGTATTTGTGGACATAGGTGTATAGCTTGTAACTGTATTTGTGGACATAGGTGTATAGCTTGTTACTGTATTTGTGGACATAGGTGTATAGCTTGTTACTGTATTTGTGGACATAGGTGTATAGCTCATACCTTGTTACTGTATTTGTGGACATACGTGTATAGCTTGTAACTGTATTTGTGGACATAAGTGTATAGCTTGTTACTGTATTTGTGGACATAGGTGTATAGCTTGTTACTGTATTTGTGGACATAGGTGTATAGCTTGTTACTGTATTTGTGGACATAGGTGTATAGCTTGTTACTGTATTTGTGGACATAGGTGTATAGCTCATACCTTGTTACTGTATTTGTGGACATACGTGTATAGCTTGTAACTGTATTTGTGGACATAGGTGTATAGCTCGTACCTTGTTACTGTATTTGTGGACAAAAATGTATAGCTCGTTACTGTGTTTGTGGACATAGGTGTATAGCTCTAACCTCGTTACTGTATTTGTGGTATATAGCTCTTACCTCGTTACTGTGTTTGTGGAGATAGGTGTATAGCTCGTACCTTGTTACTGTATTTGTGGACATAGGTGTATAGCTCGTAACTGTATTTGTGGACATAGGTGTATAGCTCTTACCTCGTTACTGTATTTGTGGACATAGGTGTATAGCTCTTACCTCGTTACTGTATTTGTGGACATAGGTGTATAGCTCTTACCTCATTACTGTGTTTGTGGACATAGGTGTATAGCTCTTACCTCGTTACTGTATTTGTGGTATATAGCTCTTACCTCGTTACTGTATTTGTGGACATAGGTGTACAACTCGTACCTTGTTACTGTATTTGTGGACATAGGTGTATAGCTCGTTACTGTATTTGTGGACATAGGTGTATAGCTCGTAACTGTATTTGTGGACATAGGTGTATAGCTTTAACCTCGTTACTGTATTTGTGGTATATAGCTCTTACCTCGTTACTGTATTTGTGGACATAGGTGTACAGCTCGTACCTTGTTACTGTATTTGTGGACATAGGTGTATAGCTCTTACCTCGTTACTGTATTTGTGGACAAAGGTGTATAGCTCTTACCTCATTACTGTGTTTGTGGACATAGGTGTATAGCTCTTACCTCGTTACTGTATTTGTGGTATATAGCTCTTACCTCATTACTGTATTTGTGGACATAGGTGTATAGCTCATAACTGTATTTGTGGACATAGGTGTATAGCTCGTAACTGTATTTGTGGACATAGGTGTATAGCTTTAACCTCGTTACTGTATTTGTGGTATATAGCTCTTACCTCGTTACTGTATTTGTGGACATAGGTGTACAGCTCCTTTAATGCACTTGATTTGTAGACTTTGCCTGGATACGCCTGGAAGTATCAAAGAAAAAAGTTTTCTTAAATTTAAAAATAGGAATATATCAAAGATTTATTTCTCCATATTTTAAAATAAGAATGAATAATGCATTAACAGAAATGAAAGAAACATTTCTTCTAATCATCAACATAAATGTTAATTTAAAAAAAAAAACCCTGAACATATCAAAGAAACCTTATTTGTTTAAGTTAAGAATAAAAGTGTTATTATTTTCTTAATACAGTAAAAATTTAATGTATAGTTCATATGAACCCTGAATAAACAGTTCTTGGAAAATAACTAATGTTATTTCCATTTTAATTATGATATGATTTTCATGTTTCCAAAACTAGTATATCACCAGATACATCTTTGTAGTGATCTTTGAATTTCAAATTGTAATGAAAGATTTTGTATTAAATTGCATTATTCAAAAAATGTCAAAGGTCTTTAGGAATCTTTACTTGCTTATTTTTTTAAAGTATTTTCATCATTAAAAGATATTTTCAAGTCTTGTGTCAGGTCTGCTTTGCAAAGATCAGATCAAATACGACTGAAAATCTCATTAAACAAGAATATTATCAACAGTAGTCTCATTACAGCTGATCATAAAATAAAAAATCTTTCTTTGCAGTAATATAAAATGGAGATTATTATGATCATTGTTTGGAATAATTACAATTTTGCCAAAACACTACATTGTACATTACATTTTTTGACATCAGTAAACTACCTACTTGCATTTCAAGTCAGAAATGGAGCAGATCGAGTGGGTTATACAGGAAAGTTGTGTTTTTGATATTATTGCAAGAATGAAGGACGGTTAGAAGGAAGACTGTCATGCTACATGGTATATTAAGAAAGATTAATATAGCTGGGTTGCCTTCTATTTGCAAAATCATTGGCCAATTGGACAGAACTCAATACAAGTTGGTATTTGTTATCGAAATAGTTGTCACCCCTGAAATCTTGACTGCTCAGGACTTATCGCAGACACATTATTTTGGGTCTGCTGTATTTCTTACAAGGATAAAAGCTGCACTCTCACAGATGGACCGTTTTGACAACTTTTTTTATTTTTTGTTTTAAAATGAGCAAATGTTTGCATAAATGTCTGAGAATTAGTGATATAAGTCTGCTGACAAAAAATCAGATCGCAGCTTTCCATATTTACCTCCGAAAATTGATGTTTTATGCCGAAAAACTCAATTAACTTAAAGGGTTAGTAACTTTTTCTTTTTCGAACGTAAATGTTAAAAGCTGTGATCTGATATTTTGCAAAATATTATATCACTGGTTTCCAGATATAGTAAGCAAAAATTGGTTCATGTTAAGATCTTTTTTTTAAAAGTTATCAAAATGGTTGATCTGTGAGAGTGCAGCTTTAAGACAATTTTTTAAGCTGTACATGTTTATTTACAAATATGAAAGAAATATAACATTCAATATTTCATCAACAATGCAGTTAACAATATTGTTAACTTTAAAACTGCACTCTTTCAAATTGACCATTTTGACATTTAAAAAAAAAATTGGTCTCAAAATCAGCCGATTTTGGCGTCTTTCAATCCCTTCAATTCAGTCATATATGATAACTCTCAATAAAACAGATCTCAACTGTTTGGTGAACTACCAAATCATTTTTTTCTTAAAGTGATAGTAACCCTTTAAGCCATAAAACATCAATTTTGGAATGTAAACATGAAAATCTTCTACGTGATCTTTTGACAGCAGTCTTATGTCAATCAAAAAATTGGCTCTGATTTCAAGACAAAAAATTAAAAAGTTTTCAGAACAGTAAATTTGTAAGATAGCAGCTTTAACACAGTTCTGAAGAATTGGCCCCATGTGATAGTATGTTAAAATTTCTAAAATATATGTATGAATTTGGTTAGTAAGCATCAATACATTATTTGATCAAAAGGTAAACTTTTGGACATATTATGCAATGGAATTTGGCCTCATGTGTACTTCTTCTACATGTTCATCTGGCATCCTCACAGTGAGTCTATTTTCTATCATTATTTCATGCAAGTACATGTTAGGGTGCATAAAGGTCAAAGGTCAAGGTCATTCGATCATTACCAGTTTGATTGGTTTATTGGTCTCCGGAACATCATCATTTTGCTGTCAATCAAATTGGTACTATTATTATAATCTTTCAAATGGAACCGACATAATTAATAATTAAAGGTAGAAGGCCAAGGCCAATACTGTTATGTTCATTATGGCGTATACATTATAGATTGTTTTAATTCTACACGGTCATTTTTTTCACAAATCACCTGAAAATTGAATTATTTGGCAAGTTTTGCAACCATGTATATTTTTGAAAAATAAATGCTCTTAGAATTTAAGCAATCTAGACTTCATTGACTTATGGTTTAATACGAGTGTTTGAGACTGTTAAATTCTACTTCCATGTGAATGGTTGAGGCATATTATAAGGATTGTCTGAGAAGATGTTTGATTGGTTGATTAGCTCACACCAAGTAAAATTGTTTTGAAAAAGCTGTTAGAAAACACCAATCTGTTAAATATAGCAACAAGTAAGCTGAAAGCTTTCCCCTAAGGTGGTTCCGTGTTCTAGTGGTAACACACTTGACTATCAATCAAGGGATCACAGGTTCGATTCCCAGACACTTCACTAAAAAAAATACTAATCATCTTCCAGGCGGGACACTAAATGGTGGTCACAAGTGACAGTGCTATACACTGGTGCACGTTAAAGAACCAAGGTAGCTTTAACCAGGGTTACATTCTGTCTGAGCACTTTGCTCCAAAAACCTAAAATGACTAACACTCTTATCAGGCTCTAACCAAATGTTGCCTGAGTGTGAGTATAAATAAGCTTACACACCACCACCACCTTTCCAAAAGAATTAATGAACAAAACAACTGTCAGAAAGTCCAAGCACCAAGTCAAAGCATTAGAAAAAATTATTTGCCATCAGATTTTCAAAATGGATATAATCTTTTTAATGGTCCATGGAAAAAACACAGTGTTAGATGAAGGAATTCATACTAAACATGGTTTTACAATATTGTACCATAAATGTATAAAAAAGGCCAAAGAAAAATACTTTTAGATTCTCACCTAAATTTTTCGAAAAAGATGGTTTCAGTAGGGAAGATTTTTAAAAAAAAATATGAAAACTACGAGGTATGTTTAAATACACGAAGATGATTTTGACCCTATCTAACCAAGGCAAATTTTTGTCAAATGATAATGATTAGGCCCGGGTATTATGGACAGGGATGAGAATCGTGAACATTTTTTCTTGGCCTTTAAAACGGCTGTACTCACAATGAAGTAGTTATCGTGGCAGACCTGCGACACAGATGTTAAATATGACGTCATCTCTTTTTCCGCGACACCAGGTAACTCATGCACTTCTCGGTAAAATCGGTCCACCAGTTTCCGGTAGTTAGGAATGTCCTTTGCAAATAACAGCTTATTGGATGGCGAGTCCTGTCATGAAACAGATTGTATCACAAAGTTAAATTTGAGTAAGATTACTTTATGAACCTTTAAAAGTATAAATGTCAGCATAATTGAGAAATTACAGTAATATTACTTCTTTGATATAAAATTTGGCAAATAAGATTAACCGCACTATTAAAAGCCATTGAATACTGTTTCTGAACCTAACCTACACAAATTGAACTGCTTAACTATATAAAAATCAGTTTTCCCACCTTGCCAAGTCTATGTTCAGACGTCGAACAGCTGTCCATAAAAGTCTGGGCGACTACAGACAGACAGGAGTCCACGATCACAGGCTTGTGAATGTCGAACACAAAATCAGGGTTCTTGATTATATTCACCCAGAACCGCAGGGGAAGGCTGTAAAAAAGGAGGAAAACTATAGTGAAATCGAAACACAAACTCGTGACATGGAGCGAACAACAACACTCATCTCGTCTGTCCTTTTTTCTGTCAAAAAAGGGGCATAACTCAACAATTATTACATCAAGAGTTATGGGCCCTATTTAAAAAAAATACTCAATTTTAGAAGATACTGCTAATTTTTAATCATAATGAATTATTTAAAATGTTAATATTATCATTGTTCCCTTTTTCTAGTGTTTATGCTGTATGAACTCAGTAGGAACAGTGAGCAAATAACCAAGAAGCCCAAACACGATTAATGGATTTTGCTCGCATGCCCTACTGTGTTCAGACAGCATAAACACAAGTAAAAATGTGGTCAATCCTTTATTAACAAATTTATAACTTTGGTCAATACCTATTACACTTCCAAGTATGCAGAATATCGGGATCGTGTATCCCATACTTGATTGCAGCGTTGTCCAGATAATCAAACAGGTACTTGATAGCCGGCGGCATTGTTGAACTCACAGATAAGATATTGTGGAAAAAGTCGTCCATGAACTTCTGTAAGGTTCCCTGAAATCAGAACAGCAATATTTTAAATATTTCCCTAGCAATTGGTAGCGTATCATAAGAATAATTATGACTGTTTAAAAGTCAGTGTCTAAACTTAAAAATTTTACACTAAGTATTCCGACTTTTTTATCTATTCTTTAATTCAAAGCAAACAAATTATAATCACACTACACAATTGCATCGAAGTTCAATAAACAAATACTGCCAATACACAGTCAGCAAACATATATAGGTATTGTTAGGCAAGCTCAATTTATTTGGCAACTTATGCATTGTTAAAAAAATCATAAATAACCTAACTAGAGATTGCTTTTTTGAAAAAGCGCTTGTCTCCCCTATTGTGTGGTCGTAGCTGAGAAAAAATAAATGATGGACATGAAGTTTGGTGAACCTAGATCAAAGCATTCTCCTGATATTGCACGGAAATATTTTTTTACATTAGAGGTCACAGCGACGTTGACCTTTGACCTTGTGACCCCCCAAAATATAGGAGTTTTCTAAACCTCATGATCAACCTCCCTACCAAGTTTGGTGAACCTAGGTCAAACCATTCTCAAGATATTGAGCGGAAATGTTTTTTACATTGGGGGTCGCCGCGACCTTGACCTTTGACCTAGTGACCCCAAAAACAATAGGGATCTTCTACACCTCATGACCAACCTCCCTACCAAGTTTGGTGAACCTAGGTCAAACCGTTGTCAAGATATTGAGCGGAAATGTTTTTTATATTGGGGGTCGCCGCGACCTTGACCTTTGACCTAGTGACCCCAAAAACAATAGGGATCTTCTACACCTCATGACCAACCTCCCTACCAAGTTTGGTGAACCTAGGTCAAACCGTTCTCAAGATTTTGAGCAGAAATGTTTTTTATATTGGGGGTCGCCGCGACCTTGACCTTTGACCTAGTGACCCCAAAAACAATAGGGATCCTCTACACCTCACGACCAACCTCCCTACCAAGTTTGGTGATCCTAGGTCATGCGGTTTTCCAGTTATCGATCGGAAACGAAGTGTGACGTACGGACGGACTGAAGGACTGACGGACTACCGGACAGGGCAAAAACAATATGTCTCCCCCAGAGAGGGGGAGACATAAAAAATCATAGCAAGTAATGAAAGTGACTGATCAACCGATTTCATTGTACTTCAATATCATTCCTTTATCATTGTAGCGAGAAGTTGGGGCAGAAAGCCCTAATTGCAGAAAGACCTCCGGAACCGTTTTTATCCCCCCCCCCCACCCCACAGGCACTTACAGTAACAACGACAGTGACTACATGAACATACCTTTGTAGCGAGAAGTCGGGGCAGAAAGACCTCAGGAACCATTTTTACCCCACCCTCTTTACTCTGTATCTCGTCATGCTTCACCTGTTGAATCAAATAAAAGAATAGTAAAAAAACTGATATGTTTATTGTTAGTCCCTGCGTTATCAGCTGTGTTGCAAGCATTCATAATCTTGAAAAAAAAAAAATCAATTTTCGAGTTCTGCAATATTTTATTACATTTCTTATGGTAACAAAACTAGAAGAACAAACTTTGAGAATCTGTAAGGACTCATGGATTCAAAGGTTTAACAAAAAAGTACTTTGAAAGTACTTTGAAATATATAAATATTCATAGTTTTTCATTAATCGTTGAAATTGCATAAAATAATTCTCTTTTAAATTATTTCAATAATAAAATAGTGATTTTGTGAAGAGTTTTGAGAATGTCAGATCAGTTGATATTTCAGATCATACAATTATGACATTACTAATAAAAACGTTTTTGTTTTTAGCTCTAATATTTAGAAACATGCATTAAATTGATGGAAAATGAAGACAATATGTTGCTTTATATATTTAATTTTATTCAGATCTTTTGAAATTAGTTTTTTGGCAGATAAATGTTTAAAATGAAAAATGTAAAGGGCCTTAACTATTTCAATAATTGGCGAATTTAAAAAATATTTGAGTTTATAATAGAGTAACCTTTAAAATGATAACGTATCACTTGACTTTACCACATATGATATTGTTTTTCATTGGTTTTACTAATTAAATTGCTTTTTAAGAACATTACAATCACTTACAAGATGAAAGAACTTTGTTCCCGAATCACTCTCCGATCGTATTATCGGCATCGACGAGTTAACTGACACTACCGATGTATCCAATGACCCATTTGGTGACTTTATCGTCTGATATCGACGTATAAGAGCGCATTCTGAGCCATCAAACACGCGGTAGTGTTGTAACGTGTTGATTTTTTTCCACCCTTCCCATTTCATAGTGGAATTGTCGTCGTCCTGTAGCGTGACAGGAATACCACCTTTCTTCCACTCTGAGAAATGAAAGTAAAATATTAGTTTTCATGCCGAGTTTTCTTAAAATATCATTTTATATTTTTTTTTTTTATTATATATTAATGGGAGGGGGGTGGGTGGTATATTTAGTAAATGAGATAAGCATGTCAATGACGCTACATGTATATGTAACCAAAGTTCCTTCAACAAATCAAAAACATCAGTTTGATCGAGACTATTACTGGCAGTAAGTCTCAGTTTGAACGAGACTGTTACTGGCAGTAAGACTCAGTTTGAACAAGACTGTTTCTGGCAGTAAGTCTCAGTTTGAACGAGACTATTACTGGCAGTTACAAGTCTCAGTTTGAATGAAACTGTAACAGACAGTAAGTCTCTGTGAGATTGAAACTGAAACTGGCGGGAAAGGTTTGTGTAAAATTGTCCATACTTGGAACAAACATGAATGCTTGTCTGTTGTGTTTTTCCAGTCAAAACAAGGGGCATAACTCAACAATTATTCAAGCCAGAGATATTGCACTTTCATGTTCTTTCCTCTATTGTCTCAGGCAACATATATACCAAGTTTTATTTCAATGACCTGAAAAACAAATTGAGCTGTGGTCATTGACACCATGTTTATAACAATACCCCCCTAATTTTTTTTGGAAAAATGACAAGCAATTACTACAACCTACCCAGATCTAAGTCACATGCCCACGGCCTGTTGGAGAATGGAATGTTTTTGTAAAACTGGTCAATAATTTTCTCCTTGGCCTGCGTAATCGTATCACAGTTAAGAACCTTACATGGCGTTACCTCACCCTCGTAAAATACATTCAGTGTCTGAAAGAAAAAATAGAATAAAAATTTATTCCATAAATTATGAACCCAATGAAAAAGAATTAAGTTTCAAAATGCATTAGCAATTATCTTTCGAAGGTAGTTTAAAATGACTTTTTAATTTATTAACTAATTAATATGACACCACTTGAATAATTATCTACTTTATTTAACAAAAGAATATATTGAATCATCTCCATTTACGTTTAATCATCAAGGATTATCAGATGACTAGTAATTATCTCCATTGGTTTCAACAATTATAAATAAATATATACAGCAGGCTGATTTGGCATAATGTTCATTCTCTACGAATAAAACATAATTCTCAGCGAAAAACTGAAAACGTCATTTTTTACTAGTTCAGTTTCACCAATGACGTCATAATTATAAAACATACCAGCAGCTTGGCATCCACTTTATCTCGAAGGAGTTTATCCTCAGACAGTGTGTACCTCGCGTCACCCGTCATACAATCGACCGGCCCCTTCTCCACGTGCAGCTTGATGGCACGGTATAACACGTACAGACTTGAACCAGCTGTATCCTAGATACATGTAATAGAAATGTAAATATGAATATATTGTGTATCACTTATTTCAGTGTGAACTGGGCGTTGCCAATCAGACAGTTGACAGAACTATTTTCCACGTGCAGCTTGATGGCACAGTATAACACATACACACTTGAACCAGCTGCATCTTGGGTAATAGAAACACAAATATGAATATGAACATGTTTGTGTACTTCATGTACCAGTGTGAACTTAAACAACAACAAAAAAACTAGTCGTTGCCAATCAGACAGTTGACAGAACTATTTTCCACATGCAGCCTTATAGCACAATTTAACACAGTAAGTAAGTAACACTGTGTTACTTTTACATATATGTGTGTGACTAAATCCTGTTTTTCCCAGGTAAAGTTTATCTAGTGAGTATGCTTATTTGTGATCACCCAGAAAGCTTTTTCTATAAACAGCTCCCCCCCCACCTCCTCAGTATTCATAAAAGTTCACTGACAGCAACATGGTCAGCAGCTACCTTGCAATTTCTATGCTCTAAAATATTTCAAACACCATAAATTCACACAATAACCAAGCTTTTACTCTCAGGTATATTTACATATACACGGGCAGCTGCATGGTAAGTTCCTTTGCAATTTCTACAACAGGGATATTTTACATTTAATGTTTAGTTAAATGATTCTAATAATAGCTCCTTCTAGTAACCAGCAGTTATTTATACACGTCAAGGTCAGCCACATGGTCAGTTACTTGGCAATTTCTATTACAGGGAAATCTTACAAAGTTAAATAATTCTAAAAATAGCTCTTACCCGCAGGTATTTATACATGCACAAGGACAGCCAGTTAGTCAGTAGCTTCTCCACCACTGACTCTGTCCTGAAAGAACAATGGAACACTCTAATAGTACAAATACATAGTTCATCTATTCAATCAAGCAAATCAGAGGTCCGGTTAGCACAGTGGTGAGCGCACTCGCTTCTCACCAAGGCGACCTGGGTTCAATTCCAGGCCTAGGTGCATGTGAGTTTGGTTTGTGGTCACCAAGCCGGACAAGTGGCTTTTCTCTGGGTACTCCTGTTAACCCCACAACACAAGACCACAATAAGAGTGATTAATATAATGTTGTAATAACCTGTTATAACATAAATAAGTTTAAACTAAACCAATCAGAGGCAAGTATTTTGTGTTCTCTATTCAGGTTATTGGCCTAATGTGAGAGACTCTTTATAGTTCCTGCAGTTCACTGGCGCTTCTTAATGGAACAAATTTGTTAAATTTCTAAAATATGAACTAACCTAACTTGTACATACATAATATTTGTGCTACATTCTTAATCATTAATGCAAAAACAAAACTTATCCGGAGTTGAATTTCTATTGCAAATTTAAGTGTTATAAATGCGCTCTCATCTCCTGACTTAGTGCGATTGCAGGGCAATTTAGGAATTTCTGATTTTATAATTTAGAAAGCTTGGGACATTAGACAGACTGTCAAATTAACATTGTGTTATTAAACCTATTATTAGGTATTATATTAAGCTGTAAAGTAACAATCAAGAATTCTTAAAAGTTATCAAATTGAACTACAAGCTGTGACTAAAATGTACACGTACCTTCGAAGCATAAGCTTTGGGTGCTTTCCTAATACTGATTTCTCCACTAACTCATTCAATAAGGCCTTCAAAATTCTGAAATACAAAGGAGAGTGTTAAATTAAAAAAAAATTGTTGAATTCCGAAGGACCTCGATCTCTTACAGTTGAATCGCATAAATTAAAAAGCTATAACAATATGTTAAAAGTCATATTTTAAAAAAAATTAAAAATGTTTTTTGAAATCTCAATAGGTTTTGAAAAGTTGTTTGAATAACATAGTATAGTCTTTCACTCTTTCAAATTAATATCAACAGGATTTATATTCAATCATTTCCGAAAAAAACACTGACATTAACTTGACACAATAAACAGGATTTTTTTTTTTTAATTCTTTCATAGAATTCTTATCTGCGTATAAATAGATTTCTGATATTCAAAATGCTACAATGGCATTTTATTTTCTTGACAAGCATAGATCTAACCCATTTTAAGCATGACATTTATGGAAAACTTCATCTAATGAAATTCACCATATATTTCATTTTGTCAGAAAATTTCCAGAAAGTCTACCGAAAATCTGATAATACTTTCAGAATGCATGAATGCATGTAATAAATCCGTAAAATTACCATAACGAAAGCACGAAAAGCATGGAAAATCTTGTAAGACTTACTCCGTTGCATATTCTAAATTATCTTGGTATATCACCATTAGCAGCGAGGCCACGTTCACTCTGAAATAAAACAGGGTTTGCCATTAACTCTCTTACATTTTGACGTGCATTTCCGATATGTAGTGTCATGTTTTGTTGGAAATTGATAAATGAATTATTGGCATGATAACTCTGACGCCGAACTGAATAAACACTAGAAATAATATGTTATATTTGGGTCGAATATAACATTTGCCGACTATGCACTTTTAAATTTTAGTCAAATCTAATTATCTTCTAATTTTTTCAAATACTAGGATTTTACAGATTTTGTTTAAAGCAAATCTATTTCTCTTTCAATTTTGTTTAAAATAGGATTTTGCAGAAAAAGTTTATCATTCCAATTAAAATTATTTTTTTTCAATCTGTAACCATCAGAAAATTAACAGAGATTGAATTCAATTCGACTCAGAATCCTTTTCAAGAGATTTAGTAAACAAATACTTTCAGGGAAATATTTGTGGCAGAGAAGTTGGTAAAATGTTAGTACATTCCAGGTCTGTATTTCAGAAGCATCTTAAGAATTTTTTAACATATTATATAACTTACATGTAAAATTTGGAATTGTTATATTTCTTCAAAACACTAATTCCTTTAAAGGGGCTGTACTCCGTATGATGAAATAGCGAAAAAAGAGAGAAAATTGTCGAAAACTGTCATAAACTTGGTATAGATGTGTACAATGCATTGAAACTAACTAAATGAAGTACCACATAGTTTACAAATAATTTATTTTTGCAGTTTTTTCGTATTTTTCCATTAAATTTTTTACTAGGTATGTCTACCTAGTAGAATTCATTCCTTATGCGTGATTGGCTAGTCGATGTTATCAAGTGATATTACCAAATTAGGTATATAGCTTAAATATTCCAACCATTTAGGGTAAGCCTTTGTAGCACAGTGGTTACAACACTGGACTGCTATTTTGGCGACACCAGTTCGAACCCGATCTCCGACTTGATTTTTTTTTTATATTTTGGTATTTTTTTACAATTATGATATCAAAGAGTAAACCATTTTATTAAATAATTGTCCTGAGATTCGTTACAGAAAAAATATTTTTTTGGTGCCAATCTGGTGTACAGTCCCATTAAAGGGAGTTTTTATTTTTTATTTTTAAGTGTCCATATCTTAATTGCAGAATCTACACAAAGCAGGGAATATTGTTGAATTTAAGGAAAAGGTACAAATTTAACTTAAGGTGCTTATGTAATTATGGCACCAGAACTTAGTTTTGAAAACTGACTTGTCACGTATGGAGAATGTCTTTTGTGTCTCCAATGTGCGAATCAGCGTCAACAGGAAGTATTTGTGGCCCAGAAGGTGGTAAAAGTGTTGAAGCCCATGCTCTGTGAAACCCACACCATTCTTCTGCTGCAAGATACAACATAGTCATTCAATGATCTTTCTTCCACAGTTATCAAATAATCAAGAACTAAAATTTATTTCTGGGTTGTTTATGCAAACTTGAATGCCGTGCTCAAACGGCAATTGCCATAAAGCATTCCGGGTTGTTTATGTAAACTTGAATGCCGTGCTCAAATGGCAACTGCCATAAAGCAGCTAACGCTTCGGCGATGATTTAATGTAAGTTTGTGTACTTACAAGAACTGTTGAGGTTACCCCATTTTAAATCCCACATACCAAACAATTTGAGGGCGTCCAAATTTTAATCATTTACGCCATCTGTCTGATTTAAGCCTGAAAATAAATATCGCACAACTATTGATGCTTACCTCTATAACTGGTGGATGAAGTATCACATGATCTGAGAGGCCGGGAAACAGTACTTTAAACGTGTATGTGTGGTAGTCCCAGAACGGGATCCCTCCACCCTCCAAATCAGTTGTTACGTCAGTGATGTCTGTTTGGAGCTCAGCAAAAGCTGAAGTGGAGGACAATATAAGTTTACCTTTTTAATTTAAGTGTATATATGGCAATCCAAGGCCCTCTAAATATAATTGTTACCTGTAATGGTATTGAATCATGCTATGTTTGATGTTATGAGGTAAAATTTGACTGAAGTATTTTTTGTCATTTTGGGGCCTTGATCATTTCTACCCAGGAAACAGACTTGAGTGATACATATAAACTTTCAACTGTCTTTACAATCAAGCTGAAAGGAATAAGTATAAACTGAAGTCTTCTCTCAATACCATGCTTGCACTTATTTGTAACGTTCACTCTAGATTATACAGCAGCATCTGCATCTTGGGATATTTACTCTCAAAATGACTAACCTTGCTTGCACTCATTTCTGACGTTGCTCTCAAGATTATCAAGCAGCAGCTGCATCTTGCGATAATTTCTCTCCGCGTTGTGACTCTGGCGTCGGCATAGGATCAAGATCAGAAGAATCACGAGGAGCATGAACCCTCCGCCCGCGGCAATACCCATGATGTACTCGGTCGGAAATGTCAACATGGCGATACGCTCATATTCGAGTCTGCCAACTTTGAATTCTAGGTTGCCTATCTTTACCTGTAAAAGGATAAAGAAAATTTTGTTGTCTGTATTTTTCAATAGTGTGATGGTGAGAATTTGTGAATTCTTTTCTCTCCTACAAATATGTCCATGAATTCAATGAGCAAAATTTCACTGAAACATAAAAACAGGAGAGGACTTTCAAATCTATATGGTCTGCAAATGATAGATAACGGTACTGTCACAATATATTGTCACCTTATTTACTGAGGGTTCATCACTGCTGGAGGTTGGGATGCTTGTGGTACAGAAAATCTGGGTCTACGAGATGTTTGACACCAATGATTTGTAAAACTGTTAGACCAAAATAATACTCTCTTTTTTTAACCATCAGAATGATGACAGAATATAAAAAGGGGGACTGCTGTGGAGTACACAGCATCCGGGCCGTGAAGATGTTTGTAACAGTTTAATTATACAGGGACAAATTTTCTTAAATTATGCCTTTAAATTATTACCATGACAACAGAATATGACAAGTCCTTATATCATTTGCATCTGCGGTTGGGGAATGCAGAGGCGTAAAGAAGATCTGTGTCATGAAGATGTTTGTAACAGTTGGTTTTACAGGGACAAATTTTCTTAAATTATACCTTTCAACCATTACCATGACAACCTGATATGACAAGTCCTTATTTCCTCATTTCATTTGAGATGCGTCTGGGAGATCTGGGTCAAAGAGATGTTTGTTACGTAAAAACAGCTAAGTACTTCAGGGATGAAGTTTCTAAAATTATACTTCAAAACTATTACCATGACAACAGGATATGATGAATCCTCGTTTCCGCCTTCATCTCTGCCCGCGGGTTGAGACTGTGGTGGCGTACAGAAGATCTGGGTCTCAGAGATGTTTGTAACGTTGCACTTCTTAGTGCCGATGTAGACCTCGATGTCATATTTTCCCGCAGCCAGGTTTATGCCTACACCCTGATAATAAAAAATGTTTGGTGTAATGTTAAAGTTATATTGCTATTCCTATGTATAATTTGTCTTAGACTTATTTCAAGCTACATGATGACAGTATTTTTATTCTATGTTTTGTTTGTTTATTTTTTGGTGGCTTACATTGTGTAGAAATTAATAAGAGACTAAAGTTCTTGCACAAATTTAAAATTCTTTTCAGCTTAGAATACAACCTTCATTTACAGCCAATAAAATTGCAGATGGGCAATCATTAAGAAGCAGGCTTAATCATTAAGAATTTCGACTTCAGCAGGTGTATAAAGTTCTGCCTACTGCCCCTCATCAGATACACAATCCCTGTGTCTGATTTTGCGTTGACAATGTGTCAGGTTATATTTTAAGTCAGTTAGATGACCTGAATTAAATCTTGATAATTAAGAAGGGCTTGTTCACTACGCTCATGCTGCCCATTCTTGACCATTAAGATTTTAACTCATCTTACTTTGACTTAAATCAGTGTCAATTGACGTGATACCAAACCACCCTTAAATAAATGTTCATAATTGTCGACCTTCAATGAATTATTTCGTTACACAGAGCAGGGAATTTAATTGGGTGCTTGTAATCCAACTTAACCTTTTATTGTATTAGAGATTACTTATTGGTAGTTTAAGGAACTATGAAAAAGCTGAACTATTTTCGAAATAGTTTCACCCAGTTTTCTTTTCCTTAATAAAAGACGGAAAAATCAATCATTGCACAAATAGCTAAACCAATCAACATGTAATTAAGATTTTACGATTTTACATAGACAATAAAGTTTGTTCTTCACAGAAATTGTTAAGCAGATTTAATTAGAATATTTGCAAGAATATTTGCTGAATATAATGCATTGTTCCATAGCCGAAAATCCAGTCAAATTGCCAATAAAATTCTCTTTAACTACAGATAATATCAGTCAATATCTACTGACGTCAAACAAACAGCATAAATAATACAAATTTAGCCTATGTTTGTCATAAATTTGAGTAATATTCTAGAATTTTACAACGCAATAAATATACAGTTCAAGGAATGTCTTTAGTATGAATTCTTTCAAATTTATTGTCTAAGACCCCAGAGAGAAGCCATTATGAAATCCTTAATATAAGATAAACTGTCGCGATAATGAACAATAAAACACACAGGAAAGTCTTCTAAAATACCATCAGTCAATAAAAACTCTTTTTTTTAACATCTCCGCAGTTTTGTCATACACTTTAATGTGGTCCTAAATTAAAAGGGTGCACAGACTTGACAATATCGGTTTCATAGAAAATATGTGCCATTTCGAAAAACATTGAAAATAATGAAAATATAACAATTTAAAAAAAAAAGATTGCCATGTTCAAGGACACCTAAGCACATGCTCGGTGCCATTTTGGAAAACATTGAAAATATAACAATTTAAAAAAAAAGATTGCCATGTTCAAGGACACCTAAGCACATGCTCGGTGCCATTTTGGAAAACATTGAAAGTATAACAATTTAAAAAAAAAGATTGCCATGTTCAAGGACACCTAAGCACATGCTCGGTGCCATTTTGGAAAACATTGAAAGTATAACAATTTAAAAAAAAAGTTGCCATGTTCAAGGACACCTATGCACATACTCGGGCCATATTATCAGCCAACCTTGAATGGTAACTTTTTTTAAATAATTTTTTGCTCGAACTTGCTTGGCTCTAATTCCCCATTGGCTCTCACTGGATGTAAAGGACAGATGTCTTAATACTGAATGTAAGCATTCCCGCTACGCTCAACTTTTCCAAGGATCCAGGTATTTTTGGCAGTTCCTAGTAGTTTGAGCCAATGGGATTTGACTGTATTTCAAACCAAAGACCTTAAATGGTCAGTTAATTTAAAAAAAGCAAAAAAGCATATAATTTAGGTACAGATAAAAAATATAAGCCTGTATGAATGTTTTTGTTTAATTAATAGCTACTTGGCTACAAATTACATAGTAAAAACAGCGCAAAAATATTGCTTATATTTTTTATCTGTACCTCAATCATATGCATTTTGTATTGGTTTTGGTCATTAAAAGTCAAACAAGTTGTATGTATGTACGTATTTCTTTAGACCTTGCGGTCAAAGATAACCCCTGAAAGTGCAAGCACTTATTTTCAACGGGGTCCATTGTTTTTTGCTGAAGGGACAGCACGCTGAAGAGACAGTGGTGGGATACAAGGAAGTCCGGGTGCAATACCCTAGCTCTTTTTCAAGGAGACCCCTTGGTTCTTTTACGTGCTCAGTGTAAAGCACCGATACACGGGGTACAACTTTCCTGGGTTAAACCAGTACCGAGTACACCACTTTTCCAAGCACTACCCTTTAAATACCGAGCGCCAGGCAAGGGAGCTACTTGTACCAACTTTTAACGTCTTTCGGTATGACGCGGCCGGGGATCAAACCCACGACATCCCGCTCCGGCCACGGAGAAGTTAAACACGATAATACATAAAATTAGAACTAAAAACCCATTTTTATTGCATCAACCTATATACTGTGCATCTTTAACTGCAATTATTGATCAATCAATATTTTCTGTTGTACACTCGTTTTATAAGATAGCCCTTAATAATTGCCCTATCAAAATTTCATTTGGTCACCATGAACGTTAAAAAAAACTGAATGTATATGAGACAAAATTTGTTCATTTACAATTTCATTAAAACCATTGCTGGATAAATGTTAAATAGACTCCTCCATAAAACAGAACATTTATGTGTCTTTCCAGTGCAATAAACTCGGATTATTTCTTAAGCCTGACTCTGTACCAAGTTTTAATTAAATCAATGTTTCAAATGGTTTCAAATGAATGACCAACATTTGGTATGAACACAACACAGACATTTTTTTCTGACAATGACATCTGAATGTTTATACTTTTTATGACTGTATTAAACATGCATGCTGATTGCTTTCTATATTACTACCTTGAGACTGTATGCATTAAATCATATTACTTAGCAAAAGATGACATTCATAAAATAAAAAAACATCTATTTCAAAACCTTTATATAACATACCTCAAATATTAGGACCTCTCCTTTAAACTTCTTGATGGAATTTGGCTCTGAGAAATTGTAGACGATAGGGTCAGGATAGTAGGCCATTCTCGCGTTGACCCCAGCACCGGTCAGGTTGCGTACAAATGCCACATTGTCCATTAGAAATGCAAGCTCCACCTCAATATGGTTGGAACTTCGTCGCGTTCGAGTTGTCATGGAAACCTGGAGATGGCGTCGGGGAATTTGTGGCGACGGGCAAGTCATCTCACTGGAGCCTTGACTTTTACACACCTAGTTAAAGAAAGGAAAATTTTCTAATTTACACTCATATTCTTCTCATTTTTGTACTAAATTACTGACAAAGTTTCAAACGGGCCTGGTATTTTTCTCAATCTTGCACTAAATTACTTGTAAAGTTTCAAACGGGCCTAGTATTTTTTCTCAATTTATTACTAAATTTCTTAAAAAGTTTCAAACAGGCTTAGAAAGTATTCGTTTCTGAATTTTGTACTAAATTACTTAAAAAGTTTTGAACGCGACTAATAATCTTCTCAATTTTGGTTTAATTAAGCTACTTAATTGTATTTAGACAAACTACTGCTGGCGCCCCCTTTTTCACACCTTCTGGTCATGTGACCTCTAATAGGTTTTTCTGGGAGCCAATTCCTCGCTCCATGCTAGTTATTACATGCGCGCTTATCAGACTGGAGGCTGGCCATATGTTTAAATTAAATATTTAAGATTTTTGTTTTAATTCGTTATATAAAGAAACAAGTGTTGTTTTAGGACATATATATATATGTACGTTGACAATGAGTGATATAGAAGAAGCCACCTCCCCGGTGGAGGGATTTAATTTTGAAGAATGGGTAGCTACCCAAAAACTGTCGCGTAAGGTGTCGCAGACACTGAGACAAGATGAGTTTGCTACGAAGGAAGCATTGAGACTACTTGTCGAAAGTGATCTAAAACAAATTGAAATTCTATTAGGCGCAGTGAAAATAATCATGCTGGACGTGAAAAGGTGGAACGGTGACAGAACTTGCCCAACTGTGCCAGTGAACACAGAAGCGGCCGGATTTGACTGTACCAGGGATATTCTTACAGGGGCAGGTAAGACCCTTGATTTTTTTCGGTCTGGGCAAGACCAACCAGATACTCTTGTGTTGAGGACAGATGAAGACCATCCATATCTAGGAATATTTCTTGAGGAATGGGGGGCAGGCAACATGCGCGTGCTAAATCATCTTCTTAGAACAAACCAACTACCCAGAGCTGAGATCGAGTACTATTTGGCTTATACCACCAAAATATTTGAATTTATGGAGAGTTATGAATGGAACAGTGTCCTCAATTTTGATTATTCATACCGGGAGTTGCAGGCGGAACATTAATTCCATTGGGGAACCTTCTCGCCGCATATGGAAATGCAAATTCTCGTGCCAAATTGCCCACGAGTCCCAATGCAAGGGAGTCAGGTTAAGATGAATCGTGAGGACTGTCGCATCTTCAAAGCAAAAGGAACCTGCCCATTCGGCTCGAACTGTAAATACCGCCATCTGACCGCAAAAGACACCTCCCAACAACATGAGACAAAAAACCAGTATGGAGCCAATCCACAAGTTTAATATATGAGGCATGGGAAAGACAGATCCCCGCGGACTACTACGATCGTGAATATTTGCTGTTAGGGATTAAAGACGGTTTTCATATTGTACATCAACACAACAAAATTTCAAACTATTCAGAGGTTGATAATTATTTATCAGCCACAAACGAAAAAATGCGCGCGCATTGTGAAGATCAAATTCAAACCGAACTGTCAAATGGACATTACAAAATTGTACATGAAAAACCAATTATTATATCTGCACTAGGTGCTATTCCTAAAAAAGATTCATCAAAAGTCAGACTTATTCACGATTGTAGCAGACCAACGGGAGCTGCAGTTAATGATTTTGCAACAACTAACCACTTTAAATACCAAACTGTACAAGATGCCATGGATTTCATAACACCTGATTGTTTCATGGCAAAGTTGGACTTAGCAAATGCCTATCGCAGTGTAAAAATACATCCATCAAATTTTAAAGCAATGGGTCTTAAGTGGAGATTTCGTGGTCATGATGATTACACCTTCATGGTAGACCAACGGCTTAGTGTCGGTGCGGCGCGAAGTCCCGAATTTTTCAATCGCATTACGCAATCTGTAAGGATAATGATGGATCGTAAAGGCTACAAATCTATTATCTGCTACCTGGAGGACTTCCTAATAATTTCCAAATCATATGAAGAATGCAAAAAGGCCTTACACGAACTTTTACGTTTACTGCGGGAAGTTGGATTCCAGATCAACTACAATAAACTTGAAGGTCCCGCAAAAAAGATGCTTTTTCTTGGTGTAAATTTAGACTCCACTTCTATGACAGTAAGCGTTCCAAATCAAAAGTTAGATGAGTTGCGTTCGTCTTTGCGGTAATTTATTAATCAGAAAAAAGTTTCAAAGCGGAATATTCAGAGCATGGTGGGAAAATTGAATTGGGTTGCACAATGTGTTTACGGGGGACGCTTTCATATGCGTCGCCTTATTAATCGGGAACAAGACATTTTGTGATGGTTGGAATTTATGCAATATTTCAACGGAACTATGCCTATAATTGACAGTAGATCGGCTACCGCCGTAACGATTGATCGTGCAAAATTGCAGCTGGTGGATTTTTCAATGGCGATTTTGTTTATACACCCTGGACCCCAACAATTGCAAAATTACCCATTAACTATCTTGAAGTATTGAGCTTGGAACCTGCAGCTCACCATTGGGCCACAGCTTGGGCAAACAAGAAAGTGTATATACATTGTGACAATATGACTGCATGTGCTATTATAAACAGGGGCTCGTGTAAAGACCCTACAGTGATGAATTCTCTCCGTTGTGTTTTCTGGCTATCAGCCATTTATAATTTCCGTCTTCATGCTGTTTATTATGCCGGACAGTACAACGTTTTAAGTGACAGTGTCAGTAGGCTTCATGAAAATAATGGAATATCAAGACTTCTGAGGCATATGTCTAACTGCGGCTATTTATAACTACAGGGTGACAACATAGTTAGAAAACAACTAATCACACCTGTCATGCTAAATCATATCTTATCTTGTTTGGAATTAAAATCATCGCTTGATGCCACAGTTTGGGCAGCTTGTCTGGCAATGTTTTATGGACTATTACGCCGAAGTAATGTGCTGTCCACCACTGGTGTCAAGTTTAACCCAAACCAACATCTTTGTCAAAGGGACATTATATTTTTTCCTTGGGGAGTGTTATTACACATTCGATGGTCTAAAACTGGATGCCATAAAGATGCTTGGTGTTTGGAAATCTTCATGCTACCAGGACTATATTAACAATGCTGTTCAAACTCGATTTTATATTGTGAAGGAAATACAAAGTTCTCTGAATAACCTAAAAAAATCCCTTTTCTACTACCCCTAATGCTACTTACTACAACCTGGCGGTATTGGAAGATTAGTTTATATTTTATCAACAGATGCAATTTTAATTATTGAGTGTTTATATTTTTGTTCATAATGTAGTACGCTTATCATATTATGTAATTGTTTGCCATATTATATTTTGCCTGTGCTTTATATATGTATTGTTCGCGCGCTTCTGTAGTTTGGAGCAATATTGAAAATTGGATTGATCAATTATGTCAAGTATTAATTAACAATCTGGTAGTTCACACTGTGTATTATGATCATTCTTTTTGCATTATATTTTGTTGCAAAATATTAAATAATAATGTTTTAAGTACAATAAAAAATAAACATTTAAACTTAAAATTGACCTATCATATTTAGTATAGAAATGATTGTCTATTGATATAGAATTGACTCAGATAACTTACAATATCATAACTTGATATTATAAACATTATATATTATATTTTGTATTTTTGTCATCATATTTGCAACTTGCATAACTTCAGTAATTTCTTAAGCAAACACTAAATTCTTACTTTTGACTGTTGTCACTACATTTTAGCACCTTTTTTGTTCTATGGTTTTGCTAATCATAAGAATTAGGCTTAAACACCTATGCAAGCCAGACATGTTGAATGTGATAAGCATATATTAGATCAAAGAAACAAAGATTATCTAAAAGGAAACTCTTAATTCTAAGCCAAGTAAAACTCTTAAGATGACAGTGCCAGTTGTTGGCAACTTAGCCTCAAATTTAGTATTTAAACCCATGACTTCCCAGTCCAGGTTGTCATTTAACCTTGGACAATAAACATCGGAAGTCTGATTTGGGTACTTGTCATCTTATTCACAGGTATGTGGTTTTACTCTGTTATTAGATTGTTATTATATTTTTGACTTAAAAGCTTGGAATTCAATTAAAAGTTCTTTAAATAGGCTAAAATAAGTTATGTATATTGTTGTTACAATTATGTTGCAAATACACACTGTTGACTTTATAATTCACTTGTACTTTATATTAGTCATACAAGTTGTTTCTCTATTTTAATACATTCATATTTATTGGTACCTTTCACATTGCTAAGCGTTGTTATTATCAATATTCCCCAAATATTGTTAATATTCTTAATAATCACATATTCATGTATTTACATCATTATGCTGATTTACTTTAATATTTTGTTTATTATAATTGGTCATTTAACCTTGGACAATAAACATCGGAAGTCTGATTTGGGTACTTGTCATCTTATTCACAGGGACGACCCCCTCTAGCATATCTTCGCTGTGCCGTCTTCGGGTTGTAGTAAGTCCGACACCGAAATTAGCGTCATAAAATGTGTAATAAACAGAGCTGTTAGGAACCTCTTAATTTAACAAAAAGGCAACATAAGGCAGAGTATGGAAAAAGTCATTTTACTATGTAGTTGACAGTTTAAAAAAATAGTTTACAATTTAGGTATCATACTGAAAGGTATGCCCCTACACCAACTAATGGTGTAAATAATTAGATCTATTAAAACAATAATAAACAATATTAAGTATAAATATTGATTTCAAACATTTAGAATATGCTTTCATGTGGTTTAATAGAGAATAAAAGTATCAGTGAAAAAAAATTGATATTCAACAATTTCACATTTTAATACAGCAATAAAATGTCATAATATTTTGTTTTTATTCTTTATTGGGAGAGTTTATACACAGGTATCAATGGGATATTTATTCATATCATCAGGGAACTAGTGATAAACTTGGCATTGATGTATATATGATATATATTTTATTAAAAGTTTTTTGTTACACCAGTCTAAGGCTTTTTATCCCCTATAGTATTAGAGGGTTGGAGGAAAAAAAAACAGCTTTTGAGAAGAGCTGCATTTTTTTGCCACAAAAAGCGCAGCTTTTGTGACGCTTTCTGCAGTATTGGCCAAAAAAGTGCAGCTTTTGCGAAGCTTTCTGCTGTATTGGCTCAAAAGCGCAGCTATTTGCATAAGCTGCGCTTTTTGCTTGAAATAGCGAAGCTTTTTGCGGTATTGGCCTGAAAAAGCGCAGCTTTTGCGAATAGCTGCGCTTTTTGGCCAATACCACATAAAACTTCGCTATTTCAAGCAAAAAGCGCAGCTTTTGCGAATAGCTGCGCATTTTGGCCTGAAGTTCATGTAATAAAGCTCCCTTTAACCCCTTATGCAGTTGTTTGTTTAATACTTATTCATTTGTAAAGTTTTAAAAAGAGCTAGTGTTTGTCTTAATTTTATACTAAATTATTTCAAATGGGCCTAGTATTCTTCTCAATTTTTTACTGAATTACTTTTAAAGTTTTAAAAGGGCCTGGTATTTTTCTCAATTTTGTACTAAATTACTTATAAATTTTCAAACAGGCCTTCTCGATTTAGTAAATTACTAGTTTTAATTATCACTTGCACATAAAACCCTAACATAAGCATAGTGAAGGTTGATTACCAACAGGAGCAAACTACTTAAAAAGTCGTTGAAACATGAACCAGTCGACTTGCAATTACGACAGTCTGCATTTTTGATAAACCAGTCAGATTATCACCCTATGCACACCTCATATTCTTCGTTGACACTCAAATGGAAATGAGCTTTGCTTCTAGACGACAGTCAATCATTCCCTTACTGAATTGAGTAGCACATCACCTGGGTTTTGTACATTGCTTTTGAAACACAAACAAGTTAATAAATCTTGCTTCCAGACGAAATCGAACCATTCCTTTACCGGCTGGAATAACACAACACCTGCTTTTCAATCGTTGGCTTCGAAATTCAAGCAAGGAAATTAATTTTTACCTCCAGACAATAGACAATCAATCGTTTGTATAAAAAACTATTCTTGTTTAAGGACAGTAGCGTGCAGACAGATTGTTTGGTGTTTTAAGCTAGACAGTTACATATTTTTTCCTAATAACCTGCAATTTACCGGGAACAATACACCAACATTTACAGGACATAATTTGTTTTATTTTTCCTCAATAATAATACAACATCAAGAACCTTGCAGTTTTTAGTTAAAACTTTATATATTTTACAAAGATTGTGAAGAAAGTTATAATAATTCACAATCCTTGTTATGATGCTGCACAAGAGCGTGTTTAAACCCAAGTACTAAGGAGATCTCACTTATACGGTTTGGTGACCATCCACCAAACTCACCAGAAGGCCCCAATTTCTCGAAACTTCTTAATCTTAACAGTATTAAGCAGCTTATTTTAACTAGCCAAAAAAATACTTAAATTGAATTTCGATAAGTGAAAGATGGTTTATTGTGATTATCATCATGATAGTTCCTTTCTAAAGTATAACAATCTGTTAAGGGAGTAAATATTACGCAAATGATTGAAAAACAAAACATAGTGAGCTAAGCTTAATCCTGTTATACTTAACTTTACAACTTTAAACTTATATACTTTGTGGTTCAGAGTACTTCCAGGTTTTCTGTATGTTCTTATGTCTTATTCTGCAACCAAACTTTCATTATAACTAAGAAATGTGACAATATTTGGTGCTCTTATAGTGGGATATTACTTTATTCATGGTAATTTGAACAGCTACACAGCAATATATTAACGATGAGATATTGAATAATTTCATATTAAGACAAACCTATTTTCCTGTGCATATGTCATAATTTTAAATCACATAAGTGAGAAACAAAGTTGGCTGCTAAATTGTACGCAAATTAGTGTTGTGCACTGTTAAACAACATAAAAAATAATAATCATAAAAAAACACTAACCTGTTTTTCTGTAGTTCTAATGTCCCCATTTTGGTCGACATACGTAGCAAACATCATTGGCTGCTGTACGGTGTGTAGGTTGGTTCCCCGCACTGTTACACGACGTCCACCGCTAAAAACCAAAAGACAAGATCGTGTAAAATGAAATGTATAGCATTAATTAATGAGCAAGTGTACGTAACTAGACATCATCACACGCCTGATGTTTGCAGGATATTGACGTCATTTCCGTTTACATGTTGTGATACAAAAGTTATTAAAGGTCGTGCATGATTTTACAACAAATTACACTATATCATGCTATTACAAGTTTTCCCCAAGAAAATTTCGTAATAACTTTATAATTATCTAGCAGCATAATGAAGGTAATTTATCAAATTCGCTAAACACTTTTGGATACCATAAGATGCTTATGTGCAATGTCATCAGAAACAATCGTCTAATTATTTCAGCTGCATGCAGGGCTTTTTTTTAACAGTTATGAGGAAGACACCCAGATCTCGCCTAATAATAATTTTTAAAAAAGCCTACCCGCCCTACTTGTCTTTGAAAAGGATGTAACCCTTACGGAACAATTTTTTTTTTTTTGCCTAAGTAAATGCCGGAAATGACTACAAACCTGACAAAACTATGAAGAGGTGCTATGCTGTAGATCAAAGGGTCTGGAAAATACTGGAAGTTGACATTCAGATTTTTCTCCTCGTAACCATCGAAGAACATTCGAAACGGCTGGGGTTGATCGCGCGATGCGTTGACTGGTTTTGTCTCACAGAAAGCCATGTTGCTGGTTACCATATCTCTGTAGTGGAAAAATACTAGAATCAGTTTCTGTGTTCTTTAAGGCCTTAAAATATTTCTTTAAACTTTCATCCAAATTTAAAAAAAACATATCTCTGTAATTGAAAAAATACTAGAATCAGTTTCTGTGTTCTTTAAGGTTCTTTAAGGCCTTGAAATATTTCTTTAAACTTTCATCCAAATTTAGAAAACAGGGTTGCCATCTAATGGCCTGTAAAAATGGAAAGTTTTCAAGAGTTGCCCTCAGTTTAACTGTTGAAAACAAAATCACTCACAGCTCCAAGGTTCGAAAACAGACTCCATCAGCTTTCATCACAATCAAGCCAAAAGACATTTGAAAATCACTACTTAAACTAAAGCTATCACTGGATGTGATAAGTATCCCCACCACACCACTTTCTTGTAATCAAAAGTATCACTGAGAAGGCATCAATTAAGTTATGGTCTTCTACTATATAGAAATATAGTGGTGGGGTTATAATAAAAGTTCTTGTGATATTGTCTTCATCGTTAAGTGCTGATTACAGTCCAAAGACCCTAATCCTGAAACTTATGTTTGACTATGAGGTAATTCAGTCTAGAATCATAGAGGTACTTTTTACGTTTTTTTATGCATATGTCCAGAACTTGACAACTGTAAAGTCTAAAATTAAAAATCTCTCAACCCTGAATTCAGGACTTATCATGGGGCTGTTTTAATAGGAATTCTTGGAGTCATTTCATAGACCGAAGATATTTTTAACAGAAGTTCTGGGGCCAATTTAACTGATGTATTCAGTCAGAGTTCGAAACTTAAGACTCAAAATCTCAGATTTTATTTTTTTTGTTTTAAAACTGCTCCAACAAGAGTTATAATGATAAATATTGTTACAAATAACATGTTCTACAAATAAGATGTCACTCATACTTTGGCAAAAATAGTTCATAATATTTAAGATATTTGGAACGTTTTAGAA
This sequence comes from Mya arenaria, assembly GCF_026914265.1. NCBI lineage: Eukaryota > Metazoa > Mollusca > Bivalvia > Myida > Myidae > Mya > Mya arenaria. The sequence goes on from NC_069135.1 coordinate 42,336,877, forward strand.
TTAACATTTCTAATAAAACAATGAAAAGGGAAAAGCCCAGTAGTCGAAAATTCAAAAATAAACCCTGTTTCGAGCCACAAGACAAGGACCCAAATGTCAACGAACTCGAGAAACAAACATATATACCACCACATACATAAATACAAACACCACAGTCAGACCAGTAACTGATCAAAAAGCTTTATCTTAAACTCAGACTCATAATGACAGCGAATACTGGCCCTGAATGTTGAAAATCTCTCCCAGTCACGAAATGGCAGCTAGAACAGATGATGAAATGGTTCCCTGAACTTTATACATTATTGTTTTTTTGTTTTTGCTGTGCCACTACTTCAAATATAGCACTTCTTGTAATCATCATAAAAACACTCTTAAATTTCACTTTTAGCAGTAAAACACATTTTACATCTTTTTAATGTTTCAATTTGTGGAATATCATAGAAATCCATAGTCCTGTCTTAGTACTATAAGAGACATGAACTTCTGACTTCAAGACAGAAATGGTTTTAATTGGTTGCCTGAAGTCCCTTGGGATCAATAAAAATCTTTCATCTTTATTTTACTTTTGTATACCGGTACATCTTTTAATCATCTCTGAATATTCTTATATCAAAAACAAATCTTGTAATGTTTAATATTTCTCTTTAAAATTGATTCATATGCGTAAAAATAAATAAAAAATAAATAAATGTGGATATATAATTTATTATATTCATGCATTGTTTTCCGCCAGTTCCTATAATTCAATGAAAGAATATAACACCTAAAAGATTACAAACTGCATCGTTACTAGTTGATTTAGATCTGCAGAAACACCATAATTGAACGAATGAATATATATATAACACCTAAAAGATGACAAACTTAAATGTTACTTGTCAATTAACATTTGCAGAAACACCATAAAAAGTTGCATACAAAAAACAAGAATGCACGTTTTCCTAGATCGATTCGAAAATACTGCTGAAGTATTCCATAATGGTGACAAATGTGGTTCCTAGGACTTTTCCGAGGGTATAGTAATATATTTTCAACATCATTCATCCGAGATTTCCGTTTTTGTGTTTCTTAAGATACAAAGAATACGCAAAACCCATTTATCATTTCTGAAAGAATTTATGATGTTCAATTCCGAGTACTGTGATAATCAATTTTCAAGCAAAAACCAAAGATCCTAAAAGCACTGAATAAACCAAAACAATTGATAAAATTTCGTCATGTGTGGGAGAGATAGAGAACAAATTGCAGGTCTTGAAAATGAAAAATGTTTTTTTTTAAATATGTTTATGCCATTTCGATTTATCTTCCAAAGGCTCCCATTAAAAAATAAAATTTCAAGTATAGGATGGTTAATTTTATCAAACAGAGGCATTTATAAATATTCCCCAAAGGGAATGGATTTATTCCCAACTTCACAAAGGATTTCAATCAACTCCCATTACAATGCAACAAGATCGTCCACACTCCTCTTGCACTTTTTGTTTGTTTTATTTTCCAGTTGAACATTAACAGGCATTACTCAGCAGTTATTAAAGCCAGAATCATGGGCTTTGCCAGTATCAACAATACAATGAAAACTTTAGGGACAAGCTCAGTAGTTGAAAATTAAAAAACCCCACCCTAAATAGGGGAACTAAACAAGGGCCCAAATGACAATGAACTTGAGACACAACATTAACACCACAAAATGTGAGAAAAAAAACACTATGTACACATATGATATGTACAATGTATACACATAATATGTACAATGTATACACAATGTGTACTATATATACCATTTGTGTACACAAAATGTGTACTATGTTTACACAAAATACACAAAATGTCTACTATGTATACAATAAATGTGTACTATGTTTACAAAAAATGTGTACTATGTATACAATAAATGTGTACTATGTTTACACAAAATATGTACAATGTATACACAAAATGTGTACTATCTATACAATAAATGTGTACTATGTATACAATAAATGTGTACAATGTTTACACGAAATATGTACTATGTATACACAATGTGTACTATACATACCATTTGTGTACACAAAATGTGTACTATGTTTACACAAAATGTGTACTATGTTTACACAAAATACACAAAATATGTACAATGTATACACAAAATGCGTACTATCTATACAATAAATGTGTACTATGTATACAATAAATGTGTACTATGTTTTCACAAAATATGTACTATGTATACAATAAATGTGTACTATGTATACAATAAATGTGTACTATGTATACAATAAATGTGTACTATGTATACACAAAATGTGTACTATGTATACAATAAATGTGTACTATGTATACACAAAATGTGTACTATGTATACAATAAATGTGTACTATGTATACACAAAATGTGTACTATGTATACAATAAATGTGTACTATGTATACACAAAATGTGTACTATGTATACACAAAATGCGTACTATGTATACACAAAACATGAAATATGGACTCTCTATTCACAAATGTATGAACTATGTATACAATGTATACACCATATCTAACCTCATAATAACACACTCCACTTTCCCGATTGAGGCTGTGATATCCCGTCCAGTGTTAAGGTTCTGGCCAGATATGGTGATGTATGAACCTCCCGACCTAGGCCCCAGGGTGGGATTGATTCTTGTGATCCTGGGATCCTGAAACACAAGAATCCATATAAATAGGTTAGCAAGTGCAAATAATGGTCAGAACATACCGGATTCAGCAGCAAAAGATGACACTGAAATAAAACACAAGGCTTATAGAAAGAAATAAGCCTTAATTAAACTGTCAAGTACAATAAGGTCAACTGAAACAAGCTAAAAAAATTTATTTTTTTATCTCTTCAAAATATTTTTCCACATTGTGGGACTCATACAAACCTGATATGCAAACTTCTGGTGGAATGTAACCGCAAGCCTGTCGGGCAGTGCCACAGTTACAACGCCCACTCTTTCTGATAGACTGGGTCCCAGCTTACAAACAATCCACTGTGAGGGCTGATAGTGATCCCTTATAGGGGCACATCTGATCCCTGAAATAAAGGAGAAAAAACAACATTAATTAGTGGTATGTAACCGCAAGTCTATCAGGCAGTGCCATATACATGGACTAACAACACCCACTCATTTTAAGTCCTATCTTAGAAGCCATCTACTGTTAGCGCTGATCGAAATCCCTTAAAAGGACACAATGGATACCTAAAATAAGAGGTTGAACGATGCACTACAATCAATCACAATGTACATAGCTATCTTATTGATGAATGAAATATTACATGTGTATGTAAATTAATATTTCGTATAGGCTATAAAGCTCTTACCTGCAATGCTCACAGCGTTCTGAACCTCATCAAACTTGGAGCCAAGGTCTTTCCCCGAGATGTTAACATACGTGCCGCCACCTATAGGCCCAGTCAATGGGGTCACCTAGAAATTCAGTTTCACATTTAAAACCTCACTCTTCACTTTGGAATTACAAACAATCATACAAATTACACTAAAACCATTATTTCTCTCTATGTCAATAAATAATAAATAAAATCTGGCATTATCTTGTATGGATAGACAAACAAGGATTAGGGCATAAAGGAGGACTACAAATACATGCTAATGTTAGTCCATTTCTCTCATTTGGGCATGGGCTATTGGTGTTCAAACTTATTTATGCTCGCACTTGGGCAAAGCCCATTCGGAAAGTGCTCCAGATAAGATTGTTAGTTAATTTTTTGGAGCAGATTGCATAGACAAATGTTGCCCTGATAAAAGCTACCCTGGTTCCTTAACGTGTACCAGTGTATAGCACTGTCACACATGACCCTCCCCTAGCCATGGGAAATAACTCCACAATCATTATAGCCAGGGTGCTGGACCTTGGCACAAGAAATATGCAAATTTTCTTTGGTTACCTGTGTACTTGATATCTTATATTTGTGGATGACCATTGTTTAAAGTTTTAACACAAATTTGATACCAAGGTTAAAAGAATACCATTATTTTTTCTTCGAAAAACAACAGACAGGCTAAAATGGCTTACAATTTGTATCTGTGGAGCAGGACAGGGTTCATACACCAGACTGTGACAGTGTGACTGGTATTTGCAGCTCTTATCACACCAATTACATTGTAGCTGGGGAAGTGTGTGATTCACACTGTGGCATAGACCACACTCCCCCTTCGACAGAACATCGCACCTGTAGATTGTCACTGAAATAAAGAATCACATTTATTACTCTGTATCTTGGGAAGTTTGTGATTCACACTGTGGCATAGACCACACTCCCCCTTGGACAGAACATCACACCTGTAGATTGTCACTGAAATAAAGAATAACACTTATTACTCTGTATCTTGGGAAGTGTGTGATTCACACAGTGACATAGACCAAACTTCCCCTTGGACAGAACATCACACCTGTAGATTGTCACTGAAATAAAGAATCACACTTATTACACTGTATCTTGGGAAGTGTGTGATTCACACTGTGACATAGACCACACTCCCCCTTGGACAGAACATCACACCTGTACATTAAAGAATCACACTTATTACACTTTATCTTCAACAGTGTGTGACTTAAACAGTGGCATGCTAATTAAGTCACACTGTGTCCCACTTGGCTAGATCATCACACCTGTATGCAGATTTTCAATGAAATGAAGAATCACACTTATTACACTGTAGCTGAGGAAGTGTGATTCACACTGCCCACTGGCCAAATCTTTACACACCCTTTGCTCAATAAATGCATGATTCACGTAGTACTAATATGGAGAGTGCAGTTCACAACTGCCTTTGTTGACATGGCTAAACCAATACATAAGAATCACAAAGGGAATTTAGGCAAACTGCAAATATATCAAAATCATGTCTGTATGCAATCTGCCTAGTCTCTTATCGAATTTCATACCAGTGGATAAAAATCAGTGTTTTTTTATATTGATGCAGAAAGATACACACCAAACAGTCCTTGCGCATCCTCAATGCGATATCGATCCCCCCAGTACACGAGCAGTGGAGCGTTGTACATTCCCTCTGAGTGGTAGGCAGGAACCATCTGAAATATGCATACATCATTTCTGGTATTGTTTTGTAGTATTATCGACAGTTTCATATGCTATTGTTTTATAACTTTGGAATCAATGCCCCATGGTACACTTAAGACAGTTGCATAATACGTGCCCTTGAAATGGTACTTAGGAACAAAACAAAATGAATCATTTTGTTAACAACAGCTTTACATGCATTGGATCAACCCCAAACACCCCCCCCCCCTCCAAATCACACCCTTGCCACCAAAAATATAAAATAAAATGGTTTGGTTAGGGTTACATCCTTTTCAAAAACAGGTCGGGATGGTAGGCTTTAGTTTTTTATTAGGCTTCAGAATGTAATTGTCATCAGATTGCATTTTTTCATATTTCCTGTCAAAAATTAATAGTTTATGGCTTAAAACATTATTTACGCTTTACAAAAAGTGCATAAAACATAAAAAATTTAACATAAATACGAAAAAAAATTCAGAAGTCTAATATCACTGGTTTTCAGACATTTACACAAAATTTGCCAATTCCAAGACAAAAAATAAAAAAAGTTGTCAAAACATTTAATCTGTAAGAGTGCAACTTTAAGGAATTCTTAAGTTATGAAATAAACCCATATTTTTTTTTTTTTTATATTTCTAAGAACTTCTTAACGGTAATGAAATTAAAATCTTATTTTTTAAATTCTTTAAGAAATGAAATTTCTTAAGAAATGAAAATTTACAAATGACAGACATCTTTTTTTATTTGTCGATGAATTGTTATTACAATTTAGATGTACTAAATTCTGCCTTTGTCTAGACAGTTAAATATTACCCAGAGAACTTTTTAACAATATCAAATACAATATTAATCTTAATTAAGTTTTATTTTATTGCTTGAAAACGGGTTCAATTGAAAAATTATTGCAATTCTCAGAAAAAACACTTTTATAATAAAAGAAAAGAAATTGAACAAATTTCTTTTCTTTTGAGAACACTTATTATGCATTTTAGCATCACTAAACACCACTTTTTTTTTCAAGAAAATCTTGAACATTTTTAGTTCAAATAAGCTGCATAATCTTCAAATGATAAAGCTTCGCACTCTTGCATATGCCATGCCAAAACACAATTACAAGTTTATCTCAATTTTACCAGTTCATAGACATTTAAGAAAATCTTATTCCAATTTCAAACGATTACACGATTAGTATCGCAGATAATAATTACAAAATAGATCATTTTTCTCAAAGTTCATTTCCAAAGATTTACGACCTGACATAAAATTACATGAGATCAAACATCTGTTTAAATAACCATCTCTCAAACGGATGCTGATATCTTTAAAGGTATCAAATTTTGACAGTCGATCTCCAACGTGGTAACCTTTTTACATATAAAAATTTCTTTGTTATCTCATCTATGATATACAAGATATATTACATTTTAACTACATCTCCTCAGTATAAAATGTTACTATAATGCCAATCAACCCTTGGGGATGATGAATCGAGTCATGGAATCTTTACACAATGCAACCAGAACTAAATTAGCTAATATTAAAGGGACTTTACACCAGATGGTCCCAATATCTATTAAAGGGACTTTACACCAGATGGTCCCAAAATCAGCAAATCAGCAAATATCCATTTAACAAGAGATGTTAGTGAAACATTTATGCCCCCTTGGGAGCCAAATTGTTAGTAGGATTTGGACACTTAAATAAAATATGGACAATCAGAAAACCTTTTTTCAGCTTACAGTCACACTGACCTTGACCTTTGACCCACTGACCTCAAAATCAATAGGGTTCATCTGCTGGTCATGACCAATAAGCCTACCTAGTATGAGGTCCCTGGGTCAAAGCGTTCTCAAGTTATTGATCGGAAACCGTTTTTCATGTTAAGGTCACACTGACCTTGACCTTTGACCCACTGACCTCAAAATCAATAGGGTTCATCTGCTGGTCATGACCAATACACCTACCAAGTATGAGGTTCCTGGGTCAAAGCGTTCTCAAGTTATTGATCGGAAACCGTTTTTCATGTAAAGGTCACACTGACCTTGACCTTTGACCCACTGACCTCAAAATCAATAGGGTTCATCTGCTGGTGATGACCAATACACATACCAAGTATGAGGTCCCTCGGTCAAAGCGTTCTCAAGTTATTGATCGGAAACCATTTGGTATTCCGACCGACCGACAGACAGACCGACCGACATGTGCAAAACAATATACCCCACTTTTTTCAAAAGGGGGCATAAAAATAGCCCAAATTGGTTTCTCAGTTTATAGTGTGTATATTTAGCATGTGAAAGTCACATGATTAGTACAGATGCATATACCAATGCTATTTTTTAATTTACTGGTTTTTACATGGTAGATAACCCCAGCAAATTTCAAAATGCGCAAAAAACTGCGAAAGATACAGTATACCTGAGGGATAGCTGGTAAAATGGGCCATGTTTTAACCTTCCAGGGGGCCCCCCAGTGTCGAGTGAATGTGGTGGTTTTGTCTTCACGCCAAGAAAAGCAGGAAATGGGCCTTACCTAGGGTCGGACATTTGATGGGGATTTTACCAGCAGGTCGTCTCTGCAGGTTGGGGATTTTACCCGGGCTTGGCTGGACCATAAGTCAAAGTCCCCACTATTCCCCCGACCTTGGGGGAGCCTTAATGTTACAAATGACTGCATGGTGCACTAGTGCATTTAAATCTATGTACAAGAAGGAGACTTAAATGAACTTAAATCTTTTAACTTAATTTATTAGCTTTGCACGGAGACTGGGACATGTTTCAATAAAGCATTTTCGTGTTTAACTTCAATTATCTCAAATAATAGATCAATTTGGCTATAGAACCCTATTATATAATATTACTTTCTTATGCATTTGAACACAAAATAGAAACTATTATTTAATTTTGCAAATTCTTGAATACTAATAGGTTCAAATTTTGCTCCACTCAAAATCTCTGGAAAGTTTATGTACTCGGCAATAATTTTGAGGACTTAAATATCATATCAATATATATCTGATTATTAATATCTCAGGACAATTTTCATATCAAACATAACAACATTGATATAAAGTTTCAGTATAAAAATATTTAAAGTTTGCCTCGACCCCATTGTTACATCCCGCTACCGGTTTCATATGGGAAAAAAAACACCATATGTTTAATAAAACGAATATCAGAAAATCAGATATGACAATAAAGTAGAATATTAAATTTAATCAGATACTCAAAAGATAGCAAACACCTTTAATAGCCTTTAAAATATATGTTTATTGTCGTCTAAATGGATTCAGCAAGTTTCAAGTTCTTGAAAGATGCAATAAATTCATCTAATGGCTATCATCATGCAAGCACATATTTAAAGCTGCACTCTCACAGATTGACCTATTTGACAACTTTTTCATTTTTTGTCTCTGAGTCAGCTGATTTTGGCATCAATGTTTTCAAATCAGTCATATTGATAAATGACAACTTAACAGATCTTAATTGTTATGAAAGCTACTGAGATTTTTATTTTTATTAAAGCGTTAGTAACACTTTTAGCCATTAAAGAGCGTAAATATTAAAAACTGCAATCTGATCTTTTATCAGTAGTCTTATATCAGTGGTTTCCAGCCATTTACTCACAATTTGGAAAATTCCAAGACATTCGGAACTCCTCGGCCATTTTTTTCCAAAACAACCTCGGATGTATGCCGGTACATCAGTTGAAGTAGTTCGTATTTGATTGAATTATATCGTTAATTAAATTTAGTGTTTTAGAGTTGTATTTATTGATCTAAGTTTAAATTGATTACCAGTGAAGTGTATTATTGCAAACATAAATAAGATTCCCGAGAGTTAAGACATAAAGTTTAACTGCTAAATAAAATTACTACACGATCTACTTGCAGCGGACTTAAACGTACCTCTTTTTGAGTATGTAAACCGTCCAAATACATCCGAGGTTGTTTTTGACAAAAATGGCCGAGGAGTTCGGAATGATTCCAAGACAAGAAAATAAAAAGTTGTCAAAATGGTCAATCTGTGAGAGTGGAGCTTTAAGACATTCTCAACGTTTCATTTTTATGTATACACTGTTGATGAATTCATGCACTACATTACAGTACATTACTTTTAACAAAAAGATGTTCCCAAGAGCTTGAAGCTTCAACGTAAACATTATTGCCAAGAGCCTGAGGTTTTAATATCAATTTAATCTTTACTTCTTTACAGTTTGTATTCCAAATATTTAATATTTGGAATGATTTCAGATAAACAAATTCCAAAATATATTTTTTAACACATTACAAGTATGCTCATCATGTACATGCTTTTTATCATTAATTAATAGTTAAGGCCTTAAAAGAAAAAAAACAACAGTTGGTTCAGGTTTCCCGACCCTACCTATATACAATATAGGCGCCGATCCTACTGTTTTTAACGTCAGTTGGTGAAAAAAAAATCAGAACACAGAAGATTACTTATTCACCATTCTCCAATGATGACAATAACATTTTCAAATGAAGCCCAATAAAAAATAAATTAAAAGCCAACCAACCCTGTAACCTGTTTTTGAAATGGATGTAACTCTAACCAAACCATTTTTTTTGGCCTCAGCACAAGACGGTTGTAATTTTGCATAAAAATAAGAGGACCTACATTGATCTGTCTTGCGTAAAGCTACCTTTAGGATAAAAAGAGAAATTGTGTCTTGCGTAAAGCTACCTTTAGGATAAAAAAGAGAAATTGTGTCTTGCGTAAAGCTACCTTTAGGATAAAAAAGAGAAATTGTGAAAAGCTGCTGTCATTGGCCAAGTGTATTACTCAAAATATGAAGGGACGTAATTGGAATATATTTCAGCCATAGTATTGGAACCTGTTACTGATGTGCATATTGTCATAAAGAATATGTGTACGAAGTTTCTTATCAATATGTTGTCAATGAACACCTTTGTGATATGGCCAAGGGTAAAGTCTTTGCCAATGACTGCTTCCACTGGGGAGAATGATGACAACAACACTATATGCTGTATGAAATGTAAACCACAGAGTGTCCTGAGGCTGATGCTCATTTTTTTTTTCCAGACCATGCTATACTGTGAATTGTCTCTGGCAACATTTGTACCAAGTTTCATTTTCATATCTTAAACGTTTTTTTATTGCATTGGGACTGGTTTTGCATGATGACGAGGTCGTTTGCCAATGACGACATCAAGGCTATGACAATACCACAACATTATTCTTCCAAAAACTGACAAGCTTAACCTTTACATCAAAAGTTTCAAATGATTCTGTCAGGGCCTCACTATTACTAAACATTTACATCAAAAGTTTCATATGATTCTGTCAGGGCCTCACTATTACTAAACATTTACATCAATAGTTTCATATGATTCTGTCAGGGCCTCACTATTACTAAACATTTACATCAATAGTTTCATATGATTCTGTCAGGGCCTCTCTATTACTAAACATTTACATCAATAGTTTCATATGATTCTGTCAGGGCCTCACTATAACTAAACATTTACATCAATAGTTTCATATGATTCTGTCAGGGCCTCACTATTACTAAACATTTACATCAATAGTTTCATATGATTCTGTCAGGGCCTCACTATTACTAAACATTTACATCAATAGTTTCATATGATTCTGTCAGGGCCTCACTATTACTAAACATTTACATCAATAGTTTCATATGATTCTGTCAGTGCCTCTCTATTACTAAACATTTACATCAATAGTTTCATATGATTCTGTCAGGGCCTCACTATTACTAAACATTTACATCAATAGTTTCATATGATTCTGTCAGGGCCTCACTATTACTAAACATTTACATCAATAGTTTCATATAATTCTGTCAGGGCCTTACCATGCTATTTAGATGACAAGTGATATTTCCGTCCGAAGTACGATTTGCTGGACTTGTGTATTCGATCCCGCCTACCATTACATGGCATGTGTACTGTAGGTTTCGAGGCTGAAATGGACAAGAATGTGTGCTGTAGTGTTTAAAACGTCATTGCATGGCAATATGGCCAAAAAGTGGTTTTGCATTTGTAGCTCCTGACATCTAATTCAAGTCTGTCTCTTCGCAACTCAGGTCCAGCTTATATTATACTGTAACCGTTGCCGGCCTCTATCAATAAATATTTACACCAAATTAATGAAATAAATGAGATAAATTAATGAGATCCAAATAGACTCCAGATGGGCTATGTCTAGTCCTTCCCTATCCCCAATGTAAGTCTGATTGGGGTTATAGACAGTCCCATTTAGTTCGATAAATACTTTTTTTTTCGAAGTGTAATACCAAAACAGAAGCATTTTTCATTGAACAAGGACAAAGCAGTCAAGAAAAGAAGATAATTGAGGCCCCAATTTATGGAAAAAGGTCATTCTCAAACGAGTACACTATTTAAATCCTGTGTATATTGCAAAAAATAAAATTAAATCTAATTCTGTCATCTTGTTTTATTTTTCTATTTAATTGTTTTTGTCATGATGGGTAAATCCTCAAGAACATTTCCTTCTATTTGACCTTAGAAAACAATCTACATTTTCAGTGAAAGAAATTGCAGACCAGCAATCATAAGTTCCAGGCTTAATCAATAAGAATTTCAACCTTCGCGGGTGTTTGAAGGTCCGCCTGTAACTACCATTTAACAGATACAGTCAGACAATGAGGTTGTATTCCAAGTCAAAGTTAGATGACCTGAAGTAATAACTTAATGATTAAGAAGGGCTTGTTTGCTACGCTCTCTCTGCTGATTCTTAATCATTAAGATTTTACTTCATATCATCTAACTATTGCAAAGATAATCTAACTATTGCAAAGATGTATATCAGTATAATCAATGAGAGAAAATGATACTTGTATACTAAAAACTTCGAACCATGTTATACTGCGTATATTGGTAAAACGAGTTGCAATAAGTGATCTTGTAATTACTTTTTTTTCCGAGAATCTCAGGGGGCCAGAGGCAATATTCTTATCTTAGATATCAAATGAAAAAGTTTAACAGTTGATATAAACTAAAGTGAGATTCAAACTTAAAACAGAGCCTAACACAGACACACATACACCTTGCAGTTTTCCTCAAATTGACCGTTCTCCAGCACTTAATTAAGCCATCAAACTTGTACTATAGTCTCAAGTGGTTTGCAGGTTCACTGAAAAACTACCCTTAGAATAACCTTAGAATCTAGTACTGTATAGTGTTCAAATTTTGTAAGGTATTTAAAAAGGTAGGAAAAACATTTTTTCAAATAGTAAAATAACCAAGAAATAGATTCTTTTAAGCTTAAGCTATATTAAGCACAGGTAAAGCATCACACTGCATGAATGATAGTTTGTTTATATAATAAACAAACCTAGAAAATTCTCCATTCCAGGGCCTATAAATAATGTATTGTTGTCCATTATTTTTATTTTATTTTTTGCTAATTTTTGCCTGAAATGAAAGCACTGTAGATTATTGCTTTAAATGGTGGCATTTTTTCTCTCTCAATATTTTGAATGTATTTACAGACATTTCTTCCAGATTTGGATCACACTTTTACGATCGATTCATTTCAAGGTCAAATACAAAACAGCAGAAATTTAAAATCACTACCAAAGTAACCATTCATACAGTATATGAGAATACCAATTCTCAGGGGTCCCAGTAAATGGGAAATGCCAGACAAAAATGATGATGCCTTAGCCTAGGTGTGGTCTTTATATCTAGATTTAAAAACACATAAACTTGAGGGGGTTAATAAGTTAATTTCTGGCATTAAGACTGTCTGGAAATTCATTGAAACCCCCCCCCCCCATCTTAAAAAAGAGGCATCTTGGCAGAAAGCTATTTTGTTAATAAAAGCAGTAACCTATGGAAACTATTTAGAAATCTCTACTTTTCTCAAAATTATTGGATAATTTTCTTTGGAAAATTCAATCAAAGTGCTCAAAATGACCTTCTATTAGAGTTAAATTTTCTTCGTAAATTATTTTTCGCTATAAATGGTTATGGAAATAAGCTCATTTCTTAGAACATCAGAACAAGTTTTCTGAATAAAACACGATTTTTTGCAGAGCACAGTTTGAATGGACATCGATGGACCTTCTATTTACAAACTCATATCTTATGCACCAAATTTCATTCTTTACACTGTATATTAAGTTTGATGACTTGGGCATTCATAATATTTGTTTTAACTTAAATCTTGAATCTATTTTCACCCTAACATATGAGGTCATATAATAGAATGTGGTATTCATTCATTTACAGTGAAATTGCGATTTCAATGATTTTTGATTTGAGTTGAGTAATATTTCAAAGCAGATCCATACCTGTGGAAAACTGTATCCACCAATATCTATATGAGTTGAGTTGTATTTTATTTCAAACCTGATCAATATTTGTAGAAAACTGTATCTATAAATAACATTACGAGTTGAGTTGATTTAGCATATATTAAACTTAATACCTGCAGAAAACTGTATCTTAGTTTAAACATATGATATTTATTTTACAACGATTATGAAACAAACTATTACAACATTATATTAATCAATCTGGTTAGCGATTTTACACGAGAGTGTGGTCTTGTGTTGAGGAGGAAACTGGGAAACCTGGAGAAAACCCACTTGTCGGACTTGATGACCACAAACCAAACTCACATGCGCCAAAGCCAGGAAGCGAACCCAGGTGGGCTAACCATTGCGCTAACTGGACAACCAAACTGTATCTGCCAATAACTGAACAGGTTGAGTTAAGTTGTGCCAAAGTTCAAACCTGATCTGTGAGATCCAAAACGATCTATGAAAAACTGTCCAGTGATATTTTCAAGTTTATTTCAAACTTATATTCGTACCTGCGGAAAACTGTATCCACGGATAACGATATCTTTCTCAACGCCCTCGGGGATATAAATCTCTCCCGTTTTCTCTTGGTCGAGTCCCGGACAAAACTGCGGACCTTTCATTCCCGAACTTGAAGATATGTGCTGTAAGGCAGAAAATAAGTCAGTCAGAATTTAAATATATCGTGGATGTACAGAAAGTGTTGAAACAAGCAGCTGTCAATTGTAAAGGCCAAGATTTTTCGAAACGTATTTTCTCCAAAATTTTAAGTTTAAACTTTGCACCCCAAAAAATCCACATAATTGAATTATTTCTTCTTTTTTTTGTTTTTTTCTCATTGTTTAATTTGCATAAAATAATGCAATAAAAAATGCATAAAACAGTCTTGCCAATAAAAACATGTGTTACCGGTATAGATTTAACCTGTTCTCAAAAACAAATGAAATGGATAGAAAAATATTTTCCTTTACAACTAACAAGTATAAAGCGATGCATACAGCTCTATAAAAAATGTCATTCATTATTAAAGTAAAGAGATACTCTGACATTCAAAATAGAAAAAAAATCTTAAAAATCAAATATTCCATTATAGTTTCATTCCAAGAGTGTTAAAATATATTGACAGAAGATTTTCATTAAAGAAGAAGTGAAAAATTTAAAACACAACAAACTCACAACAAAACTCTAAGAAAAAACAAGAGTGCTGCAGTGCAAACTTGACCGCCAATCGAACACTCAGTTATTCAGTTAAAACAAGGCTTAATTAAATCAACAATTATTTAAGCCGAGCCCCAATTTCTTGAAACATCTTCGTAAGTCCCTTATAACAGGATTTAGCTGAACAAACTATTTTTGATTTGGTTGATTTTGCATATATTGCGTTAAATATTCTATCTTTAAAGAGTTTTAAGGCTTGCAAAGGAAATAATATTTAAGATCAATTAATTACTCTACGTTTTGTTTTATTAAATCATATTTTAATAAGTAATTTTGCTAAATGATATAAGATACTTAAGTAAGAATTTTTGAGAAATTGGGGCCGGAGTTCTGGGCCTTGTTGTATTTAATGTGCTAATAATGCCTAGGGTAACATGTGTACCAAGTCTCATCCGAATATTTTCAACAGGTTGAGAGTTATGGACAAGGTAAAAGGTTCTGCACATTGAATATATACCGTGACGCTCCATTTAAGGATAACAAATCCAAAGTTATCACAATTCCGTGACCTTTTTCTTTAAAAAACAGACAAGCTAAAAATGAGAGTCCAAAAGTTTCTAATGTTCAGAGACATACTGTGTAGAATCACATGTAGGTTGGTATATATCTTACTTTTTAATTTTCGCTATGACATAAATGAGAGAAAGACTGAAAAATTGATGGGAAATCTTCCTGGGTGGCGAGCTTTCTCATATTTTCTTTTTATTAGTTAAGACAACATAATTACGAAAACAACAAGTTGGACATAGCACAAGATAGTTTATATCTTACACAATAGAAAAATATCGACTTAAGTTTGAAGAAAATGAGGGAACCTTAAACATCCTTACATTAAAATGTATAATTTTCATAAAGGTTTTGAAGTCTTTTACATAAATGTTTTAAATATTAGTGTTACGTAAGCTCTGTAAATTAGTGTCAAAATAAGTGAGTCATACACATCGTTCCAGGTTAAAAAGTACAATTTTAATGCAGGTTTTTAAAAAAATGTCTTTAACATAAATGTTTAAAATATTGGTGTTAGGAAAGCTCTGTAAATTAGTGTCAAACAACATTTCAACCAAAAATATTGTTTCCAAAATCAAACCCCGGAGTGAAATCCACAAGCGTTTTGCTGTTAAAAACTCAAAATTTGATAATAAAAGCAGAAAAAAGTGTATATTCGGCAATCAGTGTTATTTTAAATGATTCAAAAAATAAATAAAGATTGCAGAATCGAAGTATTAAGTGCGGAAATGCATTAAGCTTAACTCGGTTATAACAGATAAACAATAAAATACAGTGTTACAAAATGCATCCGATAATAAAATCTGCTTCTGGATCGTTTTAAACAAAAAAGCGTTAAATTTTCAAGATATATTGCGCAATAAATCTGCCAAACTTTTGCAAGACGTAAGTTTCGATGAATAAAAGATATACAAAGATATACAAAAAATGTTGCAAGTAAATCATTAGAAAGCATAAACAACATTGAAAATGTAAAATATGAAAAATGTTGGTGAATATCGAAGCAATTATATTATTATTATAAGCATTAATAATATTCCAAAAAGGCAAAGGAGGAAATATCATGTGATTAACATAATTTTCCCTCCTTATTTCTCACGCCTTAATGAAATATTTTTTGCCAGTTTTGGTGCATTAAAAGGAATCATTACAATATTTGTTTATCTTGAACATTAAAGAACTAATTCAATATAATAGCTAATTTATAAATCAAGCGGAAAGTTTTTTTTAGATGCTGTTATAATGCTCTTCTGCTATTTTTTCACATATTCAAGGGAAGTAACTATTTAAAATATTAAAGCTGGAGTAAGGAGCCTTGTTACACAGGGCTGAGCATATGTCACCCCGGGTGATTTTTTTCAGTTGAAAAGGGCCATATTTCAACAATTATTATGGTCAGAGTTATGTGCCTTGCTGAACTTGCATGTTTGCATTTGCCAACAATTATCTGTACCAAGATTCATAACTTGCCAAGATTAAAGCTTTAGCACAGCAAGACGACACCTTGAACACCAAGGCTGTGACATGATACATGTACTTTATTTCTTCAATAAACAGACTAGCAAAGACTACAATAAACTTCACCATACAATGCTTACAAAATTAAGCAATACCGCGTCTAACGTAACTATGCCAATTAATGCACCAAATCAATTATTTGCATGTATACACAAAATATAAAATACCAATATTATCACATCTCTTTTTACCTGTTTATTCGGATTTAGCCCCCTAAACTGGAAACAAGAGGTATACAGCCATACAGTGTAATTGAATATAAGAAATAAAAAATATAATTCTGTATTATTAAGGTATTCGATGCACAGTTTAAACCAGTTATCTTATTTTGCTATTTGCTATAATGGTTAAATGTTGATGCTAGCAGCCAATTGAATAAAACTGGATAATTTATCCACATCAGTTATCTTATGGCTAATATGCACATTAGAGCCATTTTAAATAGATAAAAAAAAACTGGCTAAGTTATCTTTCGACTAATTTGCGCATTTAAATCAATTTGATTGGTCAACAGTAATTATTGAATAAGTATTGACCAATCAAAATGCATTATGGCTCAACTTTAACCAAACCAATGAATTTAAACCAGTTTTACACACTTGGCTGCTCAGGACTGGTGTTTAAACCATGTATAATATCCTTTAAACCCTTTTCAATTTTTGAATAATACCAAAATAATATGGAGTCACTTAGGCTTCCAAAATTCACATATTGTACATCTGTTTCCTTAAAATCACAGAATCTGATAGATGATTCTCAATAACAAACTTCTCAAAATCATATGTAGATGATTATCAAGAATTAACTAATAGTACATATCATATGCTGTTGGTTTCAAATCAAGATTGTATTAAAATTATTATGGGTTTGTTTTTTGCTGTTTTAGTTCTGTAATAACCGGGAAGTCAGTAAATGTAGTTTCTCAGCTATCAACTTTTACAATTGAGAATCTTTCCAGCGAAAATTGGGAAATTTGGTGATTTTAACACTTTAATGCTTAAAAGTGGGAAATTTAAGGTGTAAACGCTTGAGGCTCAATTATTCAAAATAATGAAATATTGACATTCAATTAGAAACAAACACAGCAAAAAAAATGATGGAATTTTTTTAAAAACATTTTTGAGAAAACACATTGTTTAAAAATTGGGATCTTGTTTTCTGCATTTAGGAATCAGCCAAATAGTCAACTTCTACCGAAGAAGGTGAAAAAGCCCTGCATTCTGACTTTTTTTTATCTCTAAACCGTAAATGTATATCAATTTTAGGCATTCTTTAAGTAAGAAACCAATAACTCAAAATCTTGCTATGCATAAACAGAGGCAAATATTCATTCCAAGATGTAACATACATGTACAATCAAAGAAATTCATGATAATTCCAAAATGCAATAAAGATTTTGAGAATGAGAGTTTCCATAGCAACAGAAAAAGAGGAAATCTTTAATTTTTGTAACATGCATTATTTATCAATAACACACCATGCAATTATCAAATACTGGAAATGAACGGGGCTTATCATAAATGTTCCCAATTAAAATTCTTCAATTCTCAATTAAAATTCTTCAATTAAAACAGATTTTAATAGGTTTTTCATCATTATTTTCGAACAATGGCTTTATTCTCAACACTAATAGTCTTTAAAGAATGTTCATTAAAGCTCAAGCCATGATTATAATGAAAATATTTTGAATTATTTAATGTTACAATTAAGATTAAATACACTCAATTTTTAAACTCCGGAATGCTTTTAAAATACTTCCTTATCTGCATATTCTCAACAAATACCAATTACTGAAAACAAACATTTGGGTCAAATTAACCATACAATCAATTCTACAGGTAAAGGTCACATCAAACTGCAAGGGTCAAGGTCACAGCAAAGGGTAAGCTAATTATAGTTCAAAGCTATGTTATCGTGGGTCAAATATAGGGTCACAGGTCATACTTGCAATCTGGGGTTACTTCTTATAATGTCTCAACAACACAAAAAAAGGTTCAAGATAGTGTAAGGTTCAAGATGTAGGTCAAGGTCATATTATCAAATTATTAAGGGCATGTTATTTTCATACTTTGGATTGATGCAATTAAGCCTATGAATCAGTTGCTATAAACATAGTAGTCAAGGTGACATGGGTGTCAAGGGTCCACCTCAGATTACACAACAACAATATGAGGGTCAAGGTCATATAATCAAATTAGTCAGGGCATGTTTTTTTCTTACTTTGGATGTTTGCATTTTTAACCTAAGAATCAATAACCATGAACATAGGAGTGAAGGTGACATGGGTGACAATGGTCCTGCAAAGGATCAAACTTTCGAAAGGGATCATCTGAAATCAGGTTAAGAAGTTGAAAATGACACTTAGGAGGTCAGGGCTACATAATTGGGTAAAATACAGATTTTGTGTCATATTTATAGGTCAAGGTTCTAATAAAGAGGTCAAGGCTAATGAAAGGTCAAATCAGGTCTTGGGTTAAACTGGAGGGCTCAGAGGTCCACTCTATGGGTCATTACACTAATTTAGGGGTTGGGGATCAATCTAGACTTAAGGGGTCAGGGGTCAAGCTGGTATCCAACCTAATACTTACAGAGAGACTGAGAACGGCTCCCGGCTGGCATAGTAACTGGGAATCGTGGACACACTTGTTGTCATAGAGACACCAGTCACATGACCAGCTGTTATTAGTGCATTGGCTACAACTGAAATATCAAAGAAATTGTCACATTATATTTAAACCAAATTTTTCATAAGGCCTAAAAAAGTTAAAAATTCTGTTTCCGGTCTTCGACCCTACCAACGAAAAAGATGCTGACCCTAACTTTTTTATAGACTGTGTGTGTGTTTTTTTTTTGTGTGTTTTTATAAGTAGTTTAAAAACCTTAATACTGAATACTTAATACTTTTACGCCTCTAACATAGAGCCTATTAAAATAATTAATAAAAAATCTTACCTACCCAAGCCGTTTTTGAACACTGTTACCCTAACCACACCTTTTTTGTTTTGGCCTTTTTGAATAAGTGATCAGTTTCTTATTGGATTGGTAATGTTTCACAAAAAGTTATAATAGATTTTAAAGTTTCTGAAAGATTTCTGATGCTAGTCTTTAATGTATCTCAAGGACTTCAGCATAAGATACAGCGGATTGTTGCCAATATAACCTTCTATTTTTTGCTTATTTAACAACTTTTTTATAATCTTAAGTGTCTTCTGACTAAATATCCGAGATGTTCTTTTTATGGGTTTGCTTTTTTCACACATACCTAGATAAACTGGAGCAGTTGAAGTACGTAAAGTTCTGAGCGAGAAACAGCTTTCCAGTTTCGCTGGAATTTAGCGCAATAGTGAGTACCTGACTTCCTGAAAAATATGCAAAATATGTGTAAAGTTAATAGGAGCTGCCATTTTAATGTGAAAACATTGTTATCCATGGAATAAGAAAATCTGTGCTCATTTTGCAAAATAAGAATTGCAACAAGAGCTGTCGTAAGACAGCGCGCTCGACTTCGCCGCTTTGACTTAGAAGTGATTACAATAACAATGTAATATTACCACGTTTGGTCTATTTATGTCAAACCTAACTAAAATTATTCAATACATAAGGTGACTTTGATGCTGCCCTCCCACCACCCGAAAAATTATGCAAGTCATTCAAATAACTTGATTTCCCATTATGAAAATGTGGTAAAGAATATATAAATATGCCTTTCAAAAGTAATTAAAAAAAAAATCAAAATAAAAAAAATCAAGGGCCATATAGTATAGCCCTCCTAGTTTTCCCTTGGTTAAAATATGGTTAAGAATGTAAAAATGTCAAAAGAAATTAAAAAAAAAACAACCAAAAACTTTAACCTAAGTCAATCAGGGGCCATAACTTGTATTAAGGATAATATGGAGTTATGTAAGCTCATTGGGTGATGGTCCTGAACACTTGTGTGAAGTATTGAGTCAATTGAATGAAGGGTTAAGAATTTATTAAATAAATATCCCAACCTGCCCTAAAACTTTAACCTAAGTTCCATAGTCAATCACGGGCCATAATTTGTATAAAAGATAATATGGAGTTATCTAACCTCATAATGTGATGGCTCTGAACAACTGTGTGAAGTATTAAGTCAATTGAATGAATGGTATTGGAGTTTTAAGTGAAAATTCCAACTTGCCCTAAAACTGTAACCGAAGTCAATCAGGGGCCATAACTTGTATTAAGGATAATATGGAGTTATGTAACCTTATTGTGTGATGGTCCTGAACAAATGTGTGAAGTATTAAGTCATTTGAACAAAGGGTATAGAAGTTATTAATAAATATCCCAACCTGCCCTAAAACTTTAACCTAAGTTCCATAGTCAATCAGGGGCCATAATCTGTGTAAAGAATAATACGGAGTTATCTAACCTCATCATGTGATGGCCCTGAACAACTGTGTGAAGTATTAAGTCAATTGAATGAAGGGTATTGGACTTATAAGTGAAAATCTCAACTTGCCCTAAAACTTTAACCAGACGCCGACGCCGGTGCGAGTAGTATAGCCCACCTATTCTTCGAATAGTCGAGCTAATATATCAGAACATAGACAAATAATATTAAAACATAATCAAAGCACATTTAGGATAGTGGTCTAGTGGTATAGGCATCTGCCTCTCAACCAAGAGGTTGTGGGTTCGATCCCAACCAGGGGTTCTTTCTCATGGCCTCTCAAAATGGACTCCGAGTACTGTTTTCTGTCTAGGAAAAAGACTCGAGAGCAATCTTACAAGCTATTTGCTTTTGTCACAATCAAACTAAAATAAATTAGTATACACCAAGATTTCAAGTTTAACATTTTATAAAATAAAAATCAGGATCTAGGCTTTTGTTTGATAACACATGTAGAAGAACTCAAGAACTCAATATTTTCCTATACCATTTATCATTCATTGTTTTTTTAGCAAGTTTAGTCATGCCTTATATTTTGCACATATTCATGTTCCCATTAACTTATTCCTGTGAGTATAATCATCATAATTCAAACATATTTTGCTATGAAAAGACAAATAAATTCAAACAGCCCATACATACCCTTAACATTTAACCCAGACTGCTTGATATCAGGTGCCCGACAGTAGACTCCATATGCCCAGTACGATGCTGGTGACGTCACGTTGAGTTCCGGAAACACGCACGTGTAGTCACTGCCGTCTGGGAGTTGATAGATCGTCAAATACAACTGGAAAGAAAAGACATGCTGCAATAGGCAAGATGTGTCAATTAAATAATAATGAATCCTGGACTGTTTAAAAAAAGTACTTTAACAAAATGCGTGCAATCATTTTAAAAGCTAATCATTTATGAAATCATATCAAAAGTTAATACATTGAGTTATGTATCAAAAATATGTAATGGCATTATTTCATAATGTAAACTTCATATATATTATTATATAATGAAAAAAAAAATCCCTTCAGGTTGCGCTTGAAGTTGTATATTTTATATTAATGATTATTTCCTTTGTATAAATATTATGTCCGAAAACCCAATGTCCCGTGATACCACATAAGTATCATAAATTGTATCTAATTAAGCATTTATTATATTACGCTTATGGGGAAAACTTTGAATGCAGGAAAGTGAATATTGTTTTCTAAAATATGGTACATTATAAAGATTATCACGTGAAATATGATATACAGCCAAAACCGTCGTTGGCTCGATTTCTTCGTTGGCTCAAACTGGATGTAACGGACCGATTTGCTCTACTTTTTGTAAACATTCCCACTTGGCTCAATATTCGCGAGGCTCGTAGCATTTAGGCTGGTGCATGGTATATTTAGCCAATGGGTTTCGACTGAATATAAAATCAGGTGGATGTTCAGTTATTTCTGTGGACTTTTGTTATTAAATTAACTGACAACTTGTACTCTCGAAACTGTCTCATAAACCATCAGTCTCCCTACTGTCTAGTAAACTAATAAATAACTTACTCCCTAAGCGCAGGCAATAAAAGTACTAATCACATTTCAGCTATAGACTAACTGCCAATCTTAACAGTTTATTAATTAACGTAAATTAACTTTAAGCCACATCTTAGTACCAGGTTATTCCAATAAGCCTCTCCATTTTCTTTGACTCGTAGTTAATTACTTTCCCTTATCATACCTTTAAAGCTGCACTCTTACAGATTGAAAGTTTTGACAACTTATTGGGGTTTTTTTTGGAAGGAGCCAATTTTTGTGAAAAATCCATGGAAATCAGTAATATAAGACTGCTGACAAAAAATTAGATCACAGATTTTTTTTATATTTCAGTTCAAAAAATAATGTTTTATGCATTTTTCTTAAACCATAAGATATTAAAGGTTTAAGACATAAAACATTAATTTTCGAAAGGAAATATGCAAATCTGCGATCTGATCTTTTGTCAGCAATCTTTTATCATTGGTTTGCAATATTTTCGCAAAAATTTGCTCTTTTCAAGACAAAAAAATAAAAAAAGTTGTTTAAACAGTAAATCTGTGAGAGTGCAGCTTTAAAAGCAGACAATAAAAATACTTAGAATGTTTCGGCTAACTGACAAATATAATAGAAAGCTTAACAGACTATTAAGCAACACAAATTAATTTATGCCTACATCTTAGCTCGGCATAATTCCATTAAACTGTAGCATAAATCACTAATGACGAGATAAAATAAAACAGCAGCAGACAAGATGCATTTATTTAAATGGCTCGTTTCTACGGGCATATTAAATTTTAATGAAGCGGAAAACAGTTAAATATATCTGATGTACCAGCTAATGAGAAAATGAAGCAAGAAAATGGTTTTCTGAGATAAAGAAACCTAAGGAAAAATTTAAATGCATAAACAAGAGAATTTAGTCAATTAGGAAAAGAGTGGGAAATGGCACCATACGCAAAGTACTCACATACTTAGTATTGTTCAAAATAAGGGATTTTAGGCTTGTGGGGCGCAATGATGGAATATAATCAAATAATAATGGTAAATGAATGCCTAATAAATGCCCAGCATTGGCGATAATCGATAATGATCATTGATTCATTTTGCATTAAATATGATGGGCCAATTTTTATATGTGTAAGACTTAATTGTTAAAATAGACATAATAGGTTATTTTCATACCAGTATCAAGTATGAACATAAACTTCCGATCATATCCTATTAAATCATTGATAATTGGTTGTCCATTTCTATCTGATGACAAATTATGAAATTTGTCCAATTGTCCAACACTTGTCTATTTTCCTCATATGATCAAGGGGCAACACTTTACGATTATAAAAGCCAAAGTTATGGGCCTTGCTAAACATTATATGTGTAGTAACACGTATAGTATTACCAGGTTTTAACATTAAGGCCCAACTAATTGACAGTCTAGTAGGTTTTCAAAGTTAATGGACCACTGATCCAGCTCTCAAAAAAGTTAAAGTCAAACCCTGTTTACTGATATTTAAAGCTGCACTCTCACAGATATAGATCAGATCGCAGATTTTCATATTTCCATTCGAAAATTAATGTTTCATGGTTTAAACTATTACTAACGGTTTAAGAAAAATGCATAAAACATCTTTTTTTAACTTTAATATAATAATCTGCGATCTAATTTTTTGTCAGCAGTCTTATGTTACATGTTTCCATGCATTTTCACAAAATTTAGCTCGTTCGAAGACAAAAAATAAAAAAAACTTTAAAAAGGTCCAATCTGTGACACTCATGCAGCTTTAATGTTAGTATAGGTATGTCAAAATATCAACCATTGTGAGGATAATATAAAGCCAAGCTGCAAGACTTTGCAAGTCTACCATCATGCTGGTGACACAAGATCTTACCATGGGTCTTTCAGACACGGAGATGGTGCGAGGGGAGACATTGGTGATGGCAACACATGTCTGGCCCGGCGGACCGAACAACCAGCGATCCGATAACGAGTCCGCACATTGTGTGTACTGGGTGCACCTGAAATAAATTGACCAATGTTATTTTTTCAACAAATTTAATATTTTTTTAGTTTGCCAAATGAAGATATTTTGTAAATATTGCTCAATGCTCGTAGACCATTGGTAACCAGTTTTTAAAAAAACATATGCCGCAATCAAAGTAACTGATGAAAAAAATGGACAAATTTTATACAGGAACATAATTTTTGTAAGTTTGGTTAGGTAACATCGGTTTAAGCAATTTTCATTTTTCTTAAAGCGTAAGTAACGCTCTTAGACATAAAACATAATTTTTTACCATAAATATGAAAAACTGCGATCTTAAATCTTTAATCAGCTTTCTTTAACTACACTGGTTTCCAGTCATTTTTTGAAAAATTGGCTCATTTTAACATAAAAAATAATAAAGGTGTCAAAATGGTAAATCTGTGAGAGTGCTTCTGTAATAAGAGCGCATTTATGATATATTTTGTTGATAAGCATCATCGCTCAATATACAAAACAGTTGTTCTAGATAGCATTTCAGACAGATTGCATGATATTTCGTTGGTCACAGATGGTAATCTAGATGATATATTGATTTACATGCAGTCTGTATAAATGCTTTCTTGCCCAAAATAAATGTTATCTTTCTTCGAAACTTAGAAACGAATAAATCATATCTGTGAAATCGTAAGAGGGTAAAGTGATTTACGTGCAAAATTGGTACCTGATAATTTGTTTAACATATCCTTAAATTTAAGACACACTTATTGATAATTAATTATGCGTTTCCATACCATCAATTTTAAGTATGAGTATTATTTCATTAATTTTTATTTCCAACCCCCTTCATCCTGTAATTTTTATTTTTACATTATGACCACCAGAGATGCTAAAAATTTTGGGTTATGTGCAGCAGTATTTGTGTGTTGGTCATGAGTTATGCTAACCAAACTATTTATGTAACTGTGGCTTTTATCGAACATTTTTTCATAGGAAACAGCAACCTCATTAATCATAACTGTAAAAACTAATTGAAATCTTGCACCAATTGAATAATGATATGTATTAATTTACACGCAGTTAAATACAGGATGTCCGTTTAATTAATAGTGGAAAATTGACACTCCCTCATACAGTTATGAGCACTGTTATTGACATCAACCAGCTGTTGCGGAAACTCATTTTGTGTCGTGCATTTCTTGACGTAATTCCGCAAGATTCCACTGTCATTTTCCTATTTGGTATTAACGAACGAAAAAATCTCATCAATGTTCTAGTCCCTATACCACTTTGATTGCCCAAGCAAAAAAAACAACATGCACTGATTATTTCCTTTGCAAGTGCATTCGATCTCTACAGAAACATAGCTACGCTACGACATCAAAGATATTCGTAGAACAGTTTCATCTCCTGGATCAACAATTTAACGTAATCTTGTAGTTATTCTATAATCCATCAGTTTCTGGAGTGCAATTGCGTTAGAATTTTATTAAATCTCCCCTTGATCAGTCACCATATGCTGAATTAAACAGTAATCAATCGTCAATCGCGTTCACAGCGAAACAAGAATATTTCTGCCTTCAGATTATGAAAATTCATGAATACGAAAATCAAAATAATGCGAATTCTATGCAAATGTTTTATTAATATTTTATGGATTTTCGTAAGCACCACAGTTTTTAAATGAGTATTCACTGCGGTCCAGCAGTTTTGTCTTGTACAGTCATGGGCTGAATATGGAATTTGCCTTTATTGCCAAGTAATTTCTCTTTAAGTTGTGGCTATTACAGTTTATGACTCTTTGATTATGGTTTAATTCTTGGCCAAAAGAAACAAATGAATTGACAAAGAATAAATTTTCTTTTAACAAGCAATGAATGTATGGCTTTAATTATGGGCAGCACTCAATACTTTTAGAACTGTGGAAATGGACTGTACATGCAGCCCCTCAAACATTTATTTCTTATTTTACAACTGCTCACAGACCACATTTGCAAAACACGTGATAACTTCATTTATTCATATAATTACCGAAAATAAAACATGCTGGTCATAAAATATTTCTTTGTTGGTACTGGATGCCAAGGTCATTGGCATTATAATTAATATAATTTTTTGAATTTCTATTGTTTGCACTCATAATTGGATGGTTTCATATTCAAAAGAATATGGCTCATTTTGGACACCACCATACTTGTTTATGGACCAATAAAAACAGACATTAGATTAACATCCTTAAGGACAAGGTCCAGCTGACTCATGGATTAACTGTTTTTCACCCATAACTGATTCAACTATTTGAGGCACTCTTAGTCGATTTACCCAGATATCATTTTAATTAATAAATGGTCACAGCTTATTGCATGCCAATGACTTTCAAACAAGTTTATCTAAAAATAAACTTTGATCAGGGCCTCGCAAAGAGTGCTGCAATTCAATGGAACTTGCTAGTGCTATTAGTAATGAAAGCACTGATAGAGCTAAATGGCTTAACAACGATTCCTTCTTTTGGATACTCGCTTGCCCATGCTTCAGCAAAACTCACTCACACATGATCGCGCTCACTCGCTGCAGGAGTTTTCCAGGTAAAAGGAGTTTTCCCTTTCATATCAATGTTTTATAAGTTTGTTAAGTGTTAATATACACAAAATATTACACACACTTTTATCTAAACATCAACTTATTTCAAAACTTTTTTAAAAATCAAACATTGTTCCAGGTTTTTTTTCATGAATTGATTTCATTTTGAACTCCATATGGAATTTTTGCGGTCTATTACAAAAACAATTGTGAAAAACACTGTAGGCACTTTTTTCATAACCAAATCTCACAGACCTTTTGTCTTCACATCACACAATGAGATTATCAATCAAATGTTTCGCTGAAAAAAGCTTGTTCTAGTTTCAAACGCTTTCTTGAGGAGAAATAATGACCCAATCATGCTTAAAGTAGCAGACAATGTTTTTTCAAAACGCATCGTAATCAGAAACCTTTTTCGCCAAGCAATTTCCTACAAAACAGGACAGACTCAAAAATTGAATGTTAAATACGTCTGTCTCATGCGGGATTGCCTGTCAAGTGACAATATCTTGGTTAAAAATAAGCACGAAAAGAGAAAAAAAATCTTTGTTTAAATACGTCTTACACAGCTTTAACAACAGATTTAAAATTTATGAGTCAATTGTCATAGGAATTTAAAACAAATGTGTCTGTCTTTTTTGCCCGATAAATAGGGCATCTTGAATATAGGGAATATTATTTTTATGGATCCAAATTTGAACATTCTGCTCACCGAAAAACAAATGATCTTTTTTATAAAAGTCTGCTGAATTGCTGAATCGTAATGTTCAGTTTTTCGTTCTTTCTTTTCCCTACTTTTAACACATAACTTTTGTTCTAGTTCATTTTTTCAAACAAGCAAATCAAAGCCAGGTTACACTTTTTGCACTGTATTTTGTTAATTGGCATACTTGACCGAGTCAATTCATATATTTGGTCATTGTCAGATCAATTAATAAGATTTATGGTTGACTTTTATGTTAGAAGATTATTTATATCTTCTAACGTGAAATTCAACCATGAATCTTATATTAATCCAACATATTTCAGTGGTCGCTGTCGCTCCCTAAATTGAATTACTCCACTGTATTAAATTTGTTTAATACAAAATACATTAAACATCTTAATACCTGTTATCAAGGACGCACCATCCACAAAATGGGTCACCCTCTTGAAGACACGCGCTACACGACATCCGCGCCTCACAGTTGCTAAGTAACAGGCGAGCAATCTGCAAAAGATTTTTTTTAAATGAAATTGTATGATAAAAAAATGTGGTTAATACTTGAAAGTACCATGCATACCCTTCTATATTTAAATAGCAATTTGTATCTTATGGAATTAACCCAACTAGTTATATAAATAAATTTTGCTATTTAAGATCCCAGGCTATATTCAATCAAAATCATGTCCTTATCCTCAGACATGCCTCAATGATTCCATTCAGTCCATTGCCCAGTTAATTTTACTGTCCAATCAAAACACTCAGATTCTACTCTTAAACTTTAGTTCAATCTTAGTTGGTTATTGAAAAGAGCCCCTGAACGGCAAACCATAATCACTCATAGTTGATAAGAGATCTAAAATTCTGAAATTTAGAATAGACAATTTTAAGAGCACTGCATATAAGGAACACCAATGCAATTCACTTGTTGTCGGTATTTTTTAGTGGAACAAGGGGCATAACTCAACAATTATTAAAGCAAGAGTTATGGGCAGAACACTTGTACATTTAGTCCCTAAATAAAAATATGTGAATAAGTTTATGCTTTTAAAATATTTGATAAAATTAGGTTTCTATGCCAATGTCATGACAACTATGCGTTCTCATAAAACCACAACCTTTTTCTTTGAAAACAGAAAAGCTGAAATAGAAATCATTAGTTTAGTACAGTCAATCAAGTAATTACAACTGGAAAATTAGTGTTAACGCTTTATTCAAAACTAAACAAAACAAGAATTATTAAATTTCTGCATGCATGTACTCAATGAGGCAAAAACACAAGAGTTTTACAACTGAGCTCTTAATCAATTCATTTATAAAATTGGGAACAAAAGCTCAATTATGTCTCCATCTGGTGCAATATTTCTGGATCATTAAACCTGGGACTTTCTCCTGTGTTTTCTCCCCATTTTACCTAGAAATGAGCAAGAATGCTTTAAGAAAAAGACATACGTAGATTAAAGAATGTGATCAAGATCTTTAAGAATATATACCAAATTCCATACGAAAAGTGTTATGCATGGCTCAAATTTTCTATGAAAAAAAAAATCATACTTGGAAAAAAGTAAATGTTTAACTTTGGAAATATGGCCAAACTTCAGTTATTCAAATTATTTATAAAATGATTAAACAAATTAAAAACAAATTTTGATATATTTCTAAAAAAAATCACCAACAAGAAATCAAAGTCAGGATGCGTGGGTCCCTTTAATTGGAAAATCTGAATAAACCTACTGACAAAAAAGAATCAATTTGAAATCAATAGTCCTTTTAAATAACCTGTCACTTTCGAGACGACAAAAGACCATTTTTTGCCGCACGTTTGTTAAGGTTATACAAATCCCGCGCTACGATGGAGTCGTTAAATATGACAATCACGCAATCATGTTCGTAATTTCCCCCCTTTCATGAATGAATGAGTTTAGGCTTAAAGAGTCGCAATTTTCACAGAATCCCTCTGATGAAGACAATAAAATTACTCTTGAAATTAACACTAGCGAAAGTGTTTGACGAATTCAATTTTTTTTTCAATTCCAATGACAATTTTGCATGCCAAGTATCATTTCTGGCACGGAAGTGTCAGCGGATTATTATTATGTTGAATCTTGCACGGGAGTACATAATTATTCACACTGATTTTAATTACTTTCATTTTAATTGGAAATGAAACAAAGCGGTAATGACAGAAAATAAATCAGAAATTTTCATTGTGACTTTTAACTGTACAGCATGCAAACATTTGTAAAAATGCATTGAGATATTATTAATGGATATTTATCGACACCATCATTTTCTATAAGAACCCTCTCCCCACAACTTGCGAGCGTCAGCAAGCCAACAATTTGTCCTCATATTTCAACAAAACGACATTGCGGCATTTAAGCCCGATTTTTTATTTGACAAAGCAGTCTTGCAAACCTAAGATCCAAGCTTGTGACCTAGTTTTTTAACCAAGAATACCCATATTTATACTTATCAGAGATATTGTTCATACATGTAAAGTTAACCTGATCAAATTTTATGAAGATCAACAGAAACTTTTCCATTTGTGTCAGGAAAAAAGAACATTTGCTTTTCCTAAATGAATTAAGTCCTAGAGGCCTTGTTTTTGACCCCAGATGACTCACCAAAGAAGCAAATATAAAGATTCTGACAATACAATCATTGACTGTGGTGCTGACGGTCAAGTTAAAAAAAAAGAAAAATTCATGACATGGGTAAAATATTTTACCTAGTGACCTAGTTTTTGACCTGAGGTAACCCATATATACAAATGTCCAAGACATCATGTAGACAAGTATTCTGACAAAGTTTCATAACAATTGAATAAAAACTATTTACTTTATGAAATTGGAAAATATCTCCTAAGATTTGACCTAGTGACCTAGTTTTGGAAATGTGGTGACATGGAATAATAACTATAACACAGAATTTTTAATGCCTGTCCACCAGACCGCTTGCCTGTACAACTGATGCCCTAATCCGCCTGTTTTTTGCCATTCTATTATATGTTATGTTTCGATGAAAAATCAGGCTAAAAATTGGTGTGTGAAATGCGGAGTATTGTGGGCGGAGGCATTTTGTCTCCTTCGAAAGCTTAAGCATCTATTTAGCATTTCAATCTTAAAACTTTCATTGTCGTGAAATAGCTCTAAATTCTTTATTATTCGAGACATATTTTTCACAGATGGCAAATTACATTTAAACATCTTCTCAGAACAACAGCTTGAAACAGCATAACTTGATTAAAACGTTTTACTGGCCATGTGCAAAGCTTATAAATGACAGGTTTTCGCAGTAGTTTTAAGTAATTTAAATTGAGAAAATAATTGCAGTTTCAATTTTAATTGAGTTTGGTAAAATGTTGGGTTTCAATCTGTCACTCATCATATCTAATAAGTGAAGAACCTGAGTATTCATAATCAACTTTAAGTGAGGACGCCCCACTTTTGCGCGAGATGGTTCCAAAATTGCAGGCCCCTGTTTCTATACAGATTGTAAAAAAACTTAAGATCATAATTTAACAGGCATAACCCTGGTTTTGGTGTAAACTGCATTTCATTAAAAATATCATAAGAAAGTTTATCATGGGTACTGCATGTAACTTTACTTTTTACCCAAAGCGGCGTAACCGAAGGTTTACAACTAAATGAAACGGGGCCCAGATGAGCAGTAAGTTTTGCATTATTCAGACTTAACCTTGCTCTGTGACCACCATCATCACCATACAGGGGTCAGGAAATCCAGGATTATAGGGATGGGTTTGTGTGGGTCATGATTGACACAATCCGTTAACTTATCTACCGGACTGCCCGCCACATAACCCTCATAAGGTCATTAATACCATTTTTGTGTACATTCTTTTCAAGCATACCAGACATTTTGATTAACCACTCAAGAACAGAAAATGAAACTGAAACCTGACAGCTATAAAAAAACAAAAAAAACTAATATCCAAACCAGCGCAGAATATGGCATCTTTTCGCTGATAATGATATATTAATAGGGAAGCTCAATTTATTCTGGCTTTTGAAATATATACAAAACACTTGTAAGGACAACTTTTGTTAAAATGATAAAGCTAAATGAGTTGATCTAAGTTATTAAAGATGTCCACAATATTACTACTGCTTACAAATGAACTTAGCATTTCAAGGTTTTGAAGCATTTTTATCAAGGCAATTATATGAATCAAATTTATGTTTTATTAAGCTTAAACAAGAGCACCAAAAAATTGGATGCATGTTGACCAAGGGACAATAGTCAAAATATATTTAAGCCTGAGTGATGGGACTTTTTTGCTGCAAACATGTGTTACAAAATTTCATAATTATCTATATGATTAAAGGTTTCTGAGTTTTGGCAAAAGTTGATGCCTGACAGCTAAGCAATAAATGCAGCCACCAAAAATGTCAACACCTAGGCTATAACAATAATCTTTTCTAAAAATAGTTAAGCTATGACCTAGAAATTCTTAAACTAGATTTCAATGGCTCAAGTATGGCTAAAAATGATTGAATGCTGCAGTTTACAATATCCATATAAAATATCTTAACTGTAAGAACAGATATATTTGCTAAGAGTTCCAAATCTTATACCTTCTGTTTGCTCATGGCGTAGATGTAGTTGTCGAAGATCTCGATGTCACGGTTGATCGGAGACCCGAGGTCCACAGCCACCTGCTCATACTCTCGTGCACGCTCGTGTGTCTCCAATACAATCTGAAATATGTTTCATATGTTTAAACAAAATGAAGGCATACGTTTTGATCGGATAGCAATACATGTATCTAAAATCCCTGCGTCCTTAGGAAGAAGAAGCCCTTGGGATAAGTTCATTAAAGCCGGAGTTGCTTCCCATTGGCATACTTTCACTAGTATAATACATGTGCATTTAATTCCATAAGAATATATTCATATTCAGTTAAATTGTATTAAACTCAAGAGTTATGGGCCTTGTTATACAAAATGTATATTCATTTTGACTCTGGTAACATGCGTACCAAGTTTCATTTGAATATCTGGCTTCAATAGTTAAAGAATTCATACAACACCAAGGCCATCACAGTAAAACTACCTCCACCTTTTGCTCTTCAAAAACAACAGCTAATAAAAATGGACAAAAAATATAACAACTAATTCAAGGCTTAGAATAAATATTTAACAAGATAGTATATTTCCTTAAAATTCAAATACCGTATAGGCATATTTGATGCCGTTACCAGAATTTATTGTTGGTCCACACTGTATCAATGGAAACCATAAAAAATAAACACTTTTGCAAGACCAGATCCACATTCAACAACTGTTTTCACAAACTAGAGACATTTTAATAAAAGATGGTGTGCATCACAAGAGTATAAATATATCTGATTGACCACCTTAAAATCATTTTTCGAAACCTTTTCTAAGACTTTTAAGCATTAACAGTTAATGGGTGGTATTCAGTATTGGTCTTAATTGGATCTTAGACCGATGTAGCTAATCTGATTGCTCGATTTAAATAGCTGTCTTACACGGTGAATGGAGTCAGTGATATTTGACCATGAGATTGACTTAAGGTACATATTGAATACTACCCCATGTGTTTTTTCTCTTAATTTCTCAAAAAACAATTCTAGCTCAAAACATACAAGAAAGGACGAGATGTCATTGTTTTACCTTACTGTAATTAAAACTGCAAAGGTTCAGTAGCCTTCCAGACAATCTCCAATTATCGTTATACAGTTGCGTAAGTGATTGAAAACGAATCTCCCCGAGTTTCATTAAGTCCTGGACATATGGGACCAATAGGCTGGAACATCATTGATCCCCGTAGATGCATCTATTCCTTCTCTTAAAGCGATCTTCATTAGCGCTATTATGTTTATAGACCAATATTTCTAGCTAGTGCAGTCTGATTAGAATTATATGAGCTGTATTTATGAGTGAAAAAATATCTGAAACCGACTGGTTTTAAGAATGCGTTCAGTGATATCTCATACCAACCATCTTTTAATGAAATAATCTTGCGCAACATTTTGTTTATGCACACCAAATTGATGTTTCGTTTGAAAGATTTAATGCATGAACCAAAAACCACTGCTTAAACTTATTTAGGATTATCATTTTATTTGATATATCATTCAGGAAAAAAAATGTTTCTTCCTTCAACCACTCCTTTCTTTAAACAAAATGAAAATATTACCGTAAATGACTGGTTATAAGACGATAGGGGGTATTAGACGCAGGGAAAAAAATATGTGCTAAATCGGGGAAAAAAACTTTTAATTTATGTTTTGGGTTAAAAGACGCATAGAAAAAATGTCAAATTGTCGGGCATTTTCGGCCACCATGTTTGTTGACAGTGACAAAAAAATTTTTTTTCATGAAAATGGCGATGGTTATCTTTAAAACCATACAATGATAACACAAAGCAAAATTGGTTTCATTTTTATTCGTTTCATGTGATATAAAACATAACAGATTATTTAAAATAAACACATTCAATCAGCACATATTGCACAAAGAAACACACAAATTGTCATTCATCCTCGTCATCGTCGTCACTCTCGAAGAAACGCTCCATTTCATCTTCCGTCATTCGTGCTTCTGTTTTCGCCACTTGCGTACGTTGACCTCATTCATCGTGTACTGGCGACCTGCTGCACGATTGCCGTGCTCTTCAGCATAGCTGATAACAGCTAGCTTTTCTCGTGCTGTGTACGATGTACGCACTTTCCCCATGATGGCACTAAAAAGTACCTAGTGTGACAATTTGTTGTTGGATGGCACTAAAAAGTACCTTTTATGACAATTTGTAAGATTCTTTCTGACAGTATATCGTAAACAAAATACGTCAAGAATGATAAGTTAAGTTTTGCAAAGACCTTATATTGTACGAGTTTGTTCTCAAAATGTCAACACCTACAGAAAAGAATAAAGAACGTGACAAAGTGCGAATAAACAAGACCATTATCGCAACAGTTTGTAGTATTGGTATGTTAACAGGTTAAAGGCAGTCGAGTTTTTCACACCTTATCGTACAACTGACAAAAAATATTTTGACAGTGCCCAACTTTGCTTTCTTATATGCAAGTTTAATTATTGTTCAATTCAATTTATTATTCAAAATTAAATTGAATAACTTTAATCGAAAAACATTTAATCCAAAAATATTTTTGTTAAAATTATAAACGTCTTACGATATACCGTATACCGATCTTTAACTTGCCGTTTTAACCCGTATATAATCGATCAATATGACGCGAGTAACTTCCCTTTCTACATAAATGTAAACAAACTCTCAGCTTAAAAATCGACCTCAGAAAAAAACTTTGAAAAATTGTTACGGGTTATTATACGCAGGCATTTTTTTGCATCGAAATCTGAGGAAAAAAAGGGCGTCTAATACCCAGTCATTTACGGTATATAATTTATTTTTTTTATCTGAAAACCATTGCAGAAAAAAATAAATAGGTGAGCCCTTATTTAATATTTTTACAATGAAATTATCATCAGTCGGAAATTTAAAATAATACAACAACTAAAATAACAATTAATACGTTTTTAAAAACTTAAATTGTGTCAGGCACAAAAATACATTGTCGCATGTCAGCAACAAAAAGAGATTGTTTATTTTGTCCAATAAAAAAGTTACGTTACACAAACAAACAAACAAACCGTTATCGCAATAATGAATGACATGTAATTGGTATATAGCTTAAACAGCCATAAGCGGTCAAGATTTTATGGTTTGCAAATCTCTGTTAGACTCAATTATCTTTTATGAAGCAGACTGTAAAGTCTGTAAGAAACATATTACAATTTACAGTAATTACAGTAAATGACTTTGGTAATGTCTAGGAGCATTCTGGGAAAAAAAAATCCCCAACGGCAAACTCCTATAATACTGTCTTTCCAGTAGTAAAGCGTTCCAGCCTACAGCCCATTAACTACTGCCAAATTAACATTGCCTACTTTATATGGCCGAAAACTCATCCTGCTTTCTAAATAATTCAATAGACCCGCTTGTATAACCGGCAGAGATCACAGAATGACTACGAAAAATATTTTGTTTTCCGTTTTCCTGGAGCCTCCAAACGGGATGAAACTTTTCTTGGGTTCTTTAATATCAGTAGTTTATTGACATTCAAAGGACAAAAAAGGTCTGATTAATGCCATTTTTACCCTCTCTGGATGACTATGTTTAACCCCAAGCAACATTTTATGGGCAGTATACCAGTCGTGTAAATAATTAATCATCGCAGAATGCCTCCAAGTCGTAATAATGACAGTCAATTCTTGTCTGATTTGTTTGTACCATGCAGCTTTGATGTCCAAACTGCAGCTGCAGGGGAATTGTTTTTCCTTTTTATTATATTTGAAATTGAGAAACCCTCATATCGTAATATCATTTTCAAAACTGCACAGCAATTTCGAGTGCGATTTTATCAATTTTGGGTGCATTTTTTTTTTTTCGAAGTTCAAAACCCTATCAAAGATATTTTTTCATTCTATCGCATTCGTTGCACAATTTCACAACCTCTCTTAATAAGATTTTTATAAGCTGATCTTGCAGCAAACAACATAAAAAAAATTAACAGGACTCTTTTTTGACAATTCAACCTTTTTTAATCATAGTTTGTAATGGAAACCTTGAATTTACTGTTGTATCATTACTTCTCACACGAAACATTGGTTTTCAAATCATCATTTTGATGCCAAATAGCCTATCACTCGACAATCAACCTGTTTTAATCATAGTTTTAAAAAAAATTCTGGCAAACCTGAATTCCAGGTTGTATTATAACTCCCACTAAATATTGGTTTTCAAATCATCATTTGTTGCATTAGTGCAAAAGCTTGACAAAAGTTGATGAATCAACTTTTCCTTTATGACAAAAACCTTTTAATGTCAATTAACACGTTGGACAATTTAATTGGTAACCATTGTTTTCAGTTTCAAATACAATTATTATCAACTACCAAACAAGAGTCCTTTTTCAGTAGTCTCATACAATCAAAACTTGGTGATGGCATTGTCTGACAGTGGACATTTCAAGATTACACAATATCAGCATCTGTAATCACACTCTAAATGATGTTATGCCATCTTTAATCATGCAGATCCACCAGGTATATAAAATTGAGAAATGCAAATCTGCAAGTCACATGTCAAGTGGTCTTACAT
The DNA here is from genome assembly GCF_026914265.1 of Mya arenaria. Classification (NCBI taxonomy): domain Eukaryota; kingdom Metazoa; phylum Mollusca; class Bivalvia; order Myida; family Myidae; genus Mya; species Mya arenaria. The sequence continues at coordinate 42,373,872 of NC_069135.1, forward strand.
ATACACAAACCGCATATTGTTTAGTCTTGCATATGCACCATTCATATGTAGTTTGATCTTGTTGCAAAAGCACCACTAATATAGCATTCAGTCCTGTGGCAACTGCAACAGTCACATGCCATTTGGTCTTGCAAATACACAAGTCACATGCCATTTGGTCTTGCAAATGCACAAGTCACATGCCATTTGGTCTTGCAAATGCACAAGTCACATGCCATTTGGTCTTGCAAATGCACAAGCCACATGCCATTTGGTCTTGTTGCAAATGCACCATTTGAATACCACTTGGTCTTGCAATTGCACCATTCACATACCATTTGGTCTTGCAAATGCACCAGTCACATATCATTTGGTCTTGCAAATGCACAAGTCACATGCCATTTGGTCTTGCAAATGCACCAGTCACATACCATTTGGTCTTGCAAATGCACCAGTCACATACCATTTGGTCTTGCAATTGCACCAGTCACATACCATTTGGTCTTGCAAATGCACCAGTCACATACCATTTGGTCTTGTTGCAAATGCACCAGTCACATACCATTTGGTCTTGTTGCAAATGCACCATTCACATGCCATTTGGTCTTGCAATTGCACCAGTCACATACCATTTGGTCTTGCAAATGCACCAGTCACATACCATTTGGTCTTGCAAATGCACCAGTTACATACCATTTGGTCTTGCAAATACACCAGTCACATACCACTTGGTCTCGCAAATACACCAGTCACATATCATTTGGTCTTGCAAATACACCAGTCACATACCATTTGGCCTTGCAAATACACCAGTCACATACCACTTGGTCTTGCAAATACACCAGTCACATACCAATTGGTCTTGCAAATGCACCATTACCATACCACTTGGTCTTGCAAAAGCACAATATGCATACCATTTGGTTTTGCAAATAAACAAGTCAAATACCATTTGCTTTCCAGATGCACCAGCCGCCTACTATGTGGTCTTGCAAATGCAAGCAAAAAAATTATTTGACTGCCAAGAGGTTTAAAATTACACCTTCCTGTTTTGTACACCTAACATATTCATGTCATACCATGATCTCTAACACTTTACCAAGATAAGTTTCAATAAGTTTAAACTTATTTGTTTTACAGCAATTGTGAAAAATATTATTTCAACATTATATCAATAACTCTCATTGGCATAATGTAATTACGCGAGAGTGTGATCTTGTGTTGTGGGGGAAACCATTGTACCCAGAGGAAACCCACTTGGCTGGCTTGGTGACCACTAAACCACACTCACTTGCACCCAGGCCTGTAATCCAACCCAGGTAGCCTAGATGAGAAGTGAGTAACAAAATTAGTTGCATCGCAGATTTGTCATTTTAACTTCCAAACATTTCGTTTTATAAACAGAACATTTATAAAAGTTAAAACAAACATACTTGGAAATAAATGTTCTGCTTATTAAAAAGTATACGTGGCATTTAAAATGTGGAAACACATAAATTATTTATCATATTACATAAAGCATTGTTATATTGCTATTCCAATATATTACGCGTATCTCCTTTGTCTATAAATGCCATGCTTTGAAGGCATATTGACTTGTACACGCAATTGTAAAATAATACCTTGTTTTCGTTCTGAGTACTGAATGATCCTGAAATATGACCCCCATGGGATCAAATGCCCTTTCCATGGGATGTAAAAATGTCTGCACACTTCAGAAGATCTCTGTGTTATTTTTCATGTTGTTTTTGTTTGGCAAATTTTAATCAAGTACTTTTAAATGTTAAATTCATAATACAATGAGTGAGGTTAAAATGACATGTATTTTCATAAATATTTATATAAAACAAGAGAAGCACTTAATGCCTTTGCCATTCGATCGGCTGGTTTTGTTTTATCAAGAGCAAACTAATTAACTGAACAATCATGCTGGCCAGAGTTATGGGCCTTTCTATACAAGTGGATATTGTCACTGGTAACTAAACTAAATACTAAGTTTCATGAGAATTTCAAGAAGTTTTTAATTAATAGCAAGTGTTAAAGAATGTTTTGCATGATGCCATCGAAGAATCTGATACTGAGGCTATGACTGTACTTTGACCCTTCAGTTAATGTCAATTAATTTTCCAGTATGTACACAGTTTACAGGGTCCACTTAAAAAGCTAAGCTTTTTCTCTCCTCAGAATAAGAGTTATTTTTCTCTCCTGAATAAGAGTTCAATACTGTCTAGTGTCCTACATGCCTATTCAATTAGCAACCATTTAACTACATAATATCGAATACTAAGAATCAAAGAAGCCACTGGAATTTGTCTTGCATGATAAAACCAATGAGTGTTTGGGATTTATATTTTGAACATGCGCAAATCGCATAAATTCTACATCCTGCGCCCATTACCGTTTACCATCTATCTTCAGACTTCGAGACAAAAGCTATTTTTACAGCTGAGTAAAAATGCATGTTTAAGTTATTTGATCGTCCAAGACAAAAAAGCCTGCATGCATTATAATTAGACCTAATTGGCAGTTTTGAGGACCCAAGACTGCGTTGTCCGTGACAATTATGGATGTTGAGGCAAAATTATTCCGATCATCTTTCTTTTCGTCTGATGACAAAAAATCCTGGAAATAATGCAGACGAAGATGAGGAAAAATTGACCGAAGAAAGAAAATAGCAGTCGGAAACAGGCCTGTTCCAGAAAATGTTGAACCCCCTTATATCACGGTATGCGGAAACAATCGGGGTAACATTTGCATGATGATTTACACGGCCTGTCAAGATTACTCTTCAAAACTGTCAAAACTTTGACGCATAATCACTGCATAGAACATAAAACTCAATGATTTTAAGAAGACTCTTTCTTTTTCTAATTATATTAATTCAACTCTGTGCCCCGAAAAAGGTAAAATTACGAAATTAGGTTTGTGCTTAAGGGAAATTATAGGATTTACAAATTTTGCAATTTTCTCTTCACTCTGCAGTGAACTGTAAAGTATCTTATTTTCTGGTACGCTTATTTCACTGAAGAATATTAATTTCATTATGCCGTTCAATTTCACCGAGGAGGTTAAGGGCATTGATTATTCTCCGCTGTTTGATAACATGGTGAATAAAATACTGATAAAAGACTAATTATTATGCAATATTCCAGTGTTTTATGCAGAAATGATCAGAAATATTTTGTAGGAGTTTGTTTTTTTATGAAACAAACAACATCATGTAATAGCATCTCTAACATGTCGTAAAAAATATGATAATATTTTCATAAAATCAAGAAGGGAATTATGCAATGTTTCAATGCTTTTTTTTGTTTTTCATGCATGGTCTAAACTTATTTTTTTCATTTCCAACCAAGCAACTGTTCTCAAGTAAATTAATGTAATAATACTAAATTTTCCAGCAGTCAGCTCTCCATGCAACTAAAGTAAACAACATTTAATGAATAATTCAGACCATAATTGTGTGTCCCTAAGACCCCAAGACCGTCATTGAGTGACCTTCTCATTGTTAAAAATTGTCTCTTAAAAACGGCAGGTGAAAAACTACAGCTGCAATTTTATGGATATTTTTCACTGCCTATCGAGAATTGAAAACTCAACTATTTCTAATCAATCTTTATTGTTCGCTAGGGATGGCTACAAGATACTGATACTATCACAGTTACACTTTTTTAAATTGCAGGTAATTTCAGACGAATTGAGTTGCATGAAAAAGATTTTATAAAAGATTGTTGTTTGTTATACGTTCTATAATTAGCTCATAATATTACGCAACGTGAGTTACATAACAGATGTGTCGTTCAAAACAAAGGCATGCATGAATTAGCACAAGAGGTTGCAGCCATTTAAATATAATCATTATCAATTTTCATAAACTTTAACTTGTACATAACATCTGCCTGCAGGAGTTTGTTAAACAATAATGAAAAATATGACAAAACCACATGTTACCCAGCTGTTTGTATTAATTTAATAAATAACCTAAATATAAACAGGCCAAGAATTCATTAAAATTCAACAGAAGTCAATTAGATCTCAAAAAACAAGAATATTTTAAAAAACAAAACAGATTTCTCTTGACAACTCTAAATCAAGTGACGCTATTAGTTTGAAAGACAGTAAAAGTGAAATTAACTTCATAAATTGCTTCAACATTTTTTTTTTTTAATTTAAATCTGCTTAATGAATTGTTGGTTTTTGTCCAATTTTGAGGCCTGAGAAAATTTTGAATTCTCATTTCTATCAACCAATATTAATTTTAACCCTCGGGACCCTTACAAACAATTTTTTCTAATTGGCCTTGTCCAGAAGTATTAAAAATGAGAAAAAAGGGTTCCAAAATTGGTATATTCTAAATTTTAATTTAATTAAAGAACAGAAATTTGAAAATTATTCTTTTTCTATAATCGAGACGAGAATCTAAAACATTTTTTCTCTGGACGTACCAAAAGTTGACTGGGAAGAAATTGCGTGCCACCATGTAATAATCCCAGGAAAACCTTTTCCCCGATATGTCAATAAGAATGCGGCCTTACTGTGATCTTTCTATTAATCTACAGATCAACGTATGTCATTCTTTGAGACGTAGGCGCGCATCGGTCATAACAGTACAGATTCAAATAGTTCCAAACAAAAACTCTTAGTCGTTAACTGTCAATTTACGTTTTATACCAAACGAAGAAAAAACGATAGACAATAACAACTAGATTCTTTTATAATATAAATGTAATACTTTGATTAAATATTTACCATATCAACTAATTACATTCCCTTTACCCAGACAAGTTTAATGCGTATTTATGTCAAAAGCATGGCTATAATTACAAAAAATCACCACAAGAATGCTTTTAAATAATCAGAAATAAATATTTGCATCAAGTTTGGTTTCCAGATATTCACGCAATGATTGGTTCATTCAAAGACGAAAACTAAAATAGTTGTCGAAACGGTGAATCTGTGAGGGTGTTACTTTAACAGGAAGACTAACAAAAGTCTAACTTGAATGAATTAAACACTGCATTGACCATTTCAAAAACTGGTAAAATTAAAGTCCCTATAATTTAAAGATAGGGGCCCAGAAAATCATACCATCACTAACTCATACCATCGTTAAGTCACGCCATATTTGGAAGAACCATCCTATTTACATTATTGTAAACGGGGCAGTTTCTCCAAATTTCAATTTCTATTGATTTTAAGTGTATACAACACTTTTTTCTCCTGATGATGATGATTGTAATTTTTCTTCTTACTTTTAGTGAATATTATACTGTAATACACTGTAAATTAGGCCTTTCCTTAACTCTAAAAGCCATTGACCAAAGATAATTATTAACTTCATCTTAGGCCTTATTTTATTATGTAACATTTAAAAACATTGCACGAGTTCTCCAAATAGGGAATGTCTTTGGAGTGGTATATTACAAATATACTACGTGTTGGTATGGCATCTCTTCTAACCAAAGATGGAAATCTGATATGGCATTCAGAGAACCTTAAGTGTCATTACGAACTTCCTGTGCAACTCAAAACAGCTATATCATGAAGGTGACAGGATTCTTAAACAAGCTTGAAGTAAAAAACTTATGATGATGTGAGCATTAGAAAAAGCTTTGATCATACTTTTATAGGATAGGTTACATAACATGGGGGTATTTCCTTATCGTGATGCTTTAAGAATGATAAGAGTCCAAAAAAGTTATTAACTAAGTATATATTTAGCGCAATATTTTTTCACATTAAACTAGTGTCAGAAATTGTTATAGAAATTGACCATGAATTTATGGACAAGAGACCTCTCACAACAGAAGAAAGGGCAGATCATGACTTCCGCATCTGAATCAGATTTATAATGGCTATCTTTTCAATGAGCACTATTCTGACAAAATATCCGAGACGTCACACTCTTTAAAATCAGTACATCCACATGTATAACAGACATAAATTAAGAGTGATAAACCTTTAACTAACTTACTAAATAATGCATTTATGGACAATTTTAGTTACTGATAATTACAGTGTATTTAATAACTGAAAATGCACAAATGTTAAATGACTGGTGAGTCCTAAAAGATTTACAGTAAACTTTCGTCTCATAAGATAGAAATACCGTGTTTGCTGCATCTTTCTTTAAGATTTAACATGGTATCCTCATAAGAACCATATCTTTTCGATATCTATTCATCCTTTTCGGTAAATTTAAACAATGGTATTAATTTTGGTACATCTTATTTGGGAGTAAGAGTGCATCTTTAAGCATTCCGACCACTGATCAATAAAACTGACAATTATATTAGCAATATTTTAAGTTACGGGATTATTAGGTGACCTGATATGGGATATACGGGGCAAAGGAGAGCGAAGCTCAAACCCGAATATTGTTTCCTGAGCCCTGTATATCCCATATTGGGTCACCTAATAACCCCGTAACTTATCTATCGATAACCTTTTTACTTGTTTAAATGTTTCATTTATTCATCGGAATCAGAAAATAGATGCCATTTTGGTACAATGTAAATTTGGTGACCCAATATGGAAAAATATGGGGTCACAGTGTGACCAGTCCTGGACCATTATCGCGTTGCGTAATTCATGTTGGAGGCGTGATATAGGATATTGACAATAATATATAACATGGATGGACAATATTGAAGACTTGGGTGATATTCAATATGCAACTTGAGTCAATCTTTAATGGTTATACATCATTGACTCCATTAACTGAATAGATATGTTATTTATATTGAGCAATCAGATTAGCTACATCGTTCTTTAATCCAATTAAGACCAATCTTGAATACCATCCTTGATCAATATATCGACGCAATCTCAGAGAGCACAAATATTTATTTACAATTTGTCAATATTATTAAAATTCTACTCGATAGATAATAGAATAGATTTGGCATAAAAAAATATTGCCAAGTTTTAGTTAAATTATTGTGAATTTTATTAGCCTTGAACCAACCGCTTATTCAGTTAGAATTGAGGCCAGTGTTAAAAACTGAATTGAAAGATCTAACTTGCAAAATCAATTTACTAAATCGACCAATAAAGCTAATAGCTTCTAAATAGATATTCTAACTTCTCGGCAAATATCAATTTGAAAATTCAATCATATGATAAGGTGTGATGATAAGAAGTCCCCAAAGTATTGGAGTTGATCGCATATTGCTATACAATGATGCAATACAAAATACAGATAAATGTCATGAAACATTAGTGATATGTTTAAAGCAGCACTCTTACAGATTTGCCGTTTTGACAGCTTTAATATTTTTTTGTCTTTGAATGAACTAATCTCTGCGTAATTATCTGGAAACCAGTGATATAAGACGGGTGACAAAAAATCTGATTGCAGTTTTTAATATTAATGTACGAAAATTGAAGTTTTGCGGCTAAAAGCGTTAAACTTAATTATGCTTTAGAAAAATAAGTTTTCTGCATAAAATGTCAATTTTCAAACTTTTATATGAAAAAACTGAAATCTGATCCTTTGTCAGCAGTCTTATATCACTGGTTCTCAGAGGTTTATGCAAAAATTGGGTAATTTTTAGACAAATAAATAAAAAAAGTTGTCAAAACGATCCATCTGTGAGAGTGCAGCTTTAAAATAATTAGATAATGAGGGATCATTTCATTTCAATGAAACAGTTCAATACCTTCTTCAAATATCCATCCCCAGTGCCAACAATGGCCACGGTGTGGTCCCAAGTGGTCGTCACGGCAACGGAGGTCAGCCATGTACGCGTGTACTCCAGAATCGGGTTACTACGGGCACTGATCGTACCGACAATGTTCCCGATCGATTCCAAATCCTTGTTGCAAAGGTATTCCTTGTCTTGATAGAACGGGTCCTAAAAAGTGAATGTACATGAAGTAACAACAGGATTGCTAAAAAATAAAAAAAAAGCCTCTGTGGGCCTTTTCACCAAGCATACTAGGAGCCAAAAATCTCTCTTTGTAACGAAAAACGATCATACAATTTTCAATGAAATTACTGCCCCTACCAGGCCTCTACAAATCCAATAGCCCGCTCGAAATTGCGAGTGACTATCTTAAAGTTTGTATGAGAAAACTCAACTGCCTTTGCAAGTAAGATCCTCAAGATTCTAATAATTTTATAATCCTATTAATTTTCCAAAACCAAATGATCATGAAACATTCCAATTTGAAAAGTATTGGGTGAGTACACTTTATGCGGGATAAGTAGATTTTCAGGGGGCAAGTGACCCTATTTTTTTTTCGAGGCCTGGCACATAGTGGAGTGTGACCTGGTCTGGTTGCATCAATCGGTTGTGGGTTTATTCCCCAAAAGGGGCACATGTTAAAAATTTGACACAAACACTGGTTTCCACCTGTCATTCAAATGGTTGAGGGTTGACATTCCCCATCTTCTTGTAAGTCTTCTTGCAATTTATGATTTTATCAAAGCACTATATAGAGCAAAACGCCAATGTTCATTCTGTTTGTTTTTTTCAATGGAACAAGGGAGATAACTAGACAACAATTAATGCCACAGTTATGGGCCTTTACTATACATAGCATTGCCTGTAGCAATATGTGTACCTAGTTTCATTTGAATATCTTGAACATTTTTTTTTAATTATTGACAATAAAGATATCAAGACTTTAATAATATCTTGTATTTATAAAAGCATCTTTCGAAAGCATTTTTTTCTGGGAACATCATAAAAATGAAACTTCAGACAGTATTCCTTAACTTTATTCAAAAAACAAAATGGTGTTGTTTGAGGGCATGAGGCCATTCTTTGATGATCAAAGAACGGCCTCATGCCCCCAAACAACACCATTTTGTAACTACAGTACAATGCCTTGACGTTTTTCGCTGAAAATTATTTGGTAAACGATAACAAATGATGATTTTTGAAATCTACTTGGCATATTAATCATTCTTTTCACAAATAATTTAAGTACTTTTTAATTTCTGTATTATTTTTCTTTGAATATCTTCCATATACAACTTTGTCCAGCTCAAAATTCCAACTATTTCCGAAATTCAGGCATTCCACAAAGTAAGGCAGACTTTTCCCCCATTCCATTAAAAAGACAGTCTGATCCTTTAATCAGATTAGGTGTTTTTATTTCAATTACTTTTCTTACAAGTTTCTGATAAAATCATGCCATTCTCGTTTTTGTAGAAAAATTATTCCTTTAGACAGGATTACCGGGAAAACTGTCATGCAAATGGTGGCTGACATGCTATTCCCCAAGTAACGAGTCATTGACATTCTGTCTGTGTACAATAAATTTTGTGTAACGGGCTCAGACAAGTGTGTTATCGTAACTGAAGGCTAACTCATAACTTCATTTGTTAGATGGTGAAGATGTTGGGGTATCTGCCTTTTTATAAATGCAGATCAATGTTTTCACCAACCCCGAGGGTGGGAATGGCTGGCTGATGTGCTGGTATTTGACTCAGGAGGGGGCGGGGAGTTAGTATATAAATTTTACTAGAATAGTTTGAACATATATCATTTTGGTCAGTATACTTACAAGGTTCTGACACTGTTTCTTGCTGAGATATCCCCCGCCACTCACGTCCTCTCCTCGGAAACATTTCTGCACGTTTTCCAGCATCTTTTTCCTAATATATTGCATTGTGAACACACAGATAGCTGAATTAGCTTCATGATCACCCTCATTGTCCGTAAACAATGCAACCAAAATGTCGTCTGCTGAACGCAGACCAAAACTCAACTGAAGATTTTTTGAAGCTTTGGTGACTCTGGCTGCTTGCAGGTAGTTGTAATTTTTCCCACTTTCAGTTTGACAAACGAGTGGCATGTCTATGTACGAATTATAAAACGTGTCCTCTTGACAAATTTGTATGACTTTTGAAACGATGGGCGAGTTTTTATCCTTTGGATTTGTGAACTGTCTTGTTAGGAAATAGCTATAAATATCTGAACTAAACCCAGTCACATAATCAATTAAGTAGTTAGCCCGAACATCTTTCGAGATATAAATTCCTGAGAACTCAGCTTGAATGCCGTCACTTTTTGCAGCCAACTGAAATCTATTTTTACCCAAACTTCTCGTACTCAACGCTGGGACGTGCCCACGCAATTGTTTAGTAATTACATCAGTATTACCCCCAGTATAAGATGTTCCAACATAAAGCACCTCCGACTGAAACTCCTCTGGACCGGGGGCAACAAACGCAACTGTTGATGCAGTGGGATGGTTAGCAGCTACTGCATAATCAAGAATAGAGCCAGTTTCCGACTCGTAATAAAAATGAGCTCGAGAGATGTTTTTTAGATTTCTCGCCTCGCAGGAACCTTGAAATACACTACCACATGTTAACAGTTTCTCCTTCAGGCCTTTGTAATGTATTAAAACCTTGTTGTAATTATCCGTAACAGTTTTCGAATACTGACAACTGGCCGCACTCATATCTGGGAGACATTTTAAACTATCATTAACTGGCCCAGTTTCTGCCTCACTTATAACAGAAAGGTCAGAATCTAGTTCATAAATCCTATTAACAGCTCCCACGAAAACACGACCCCATTCTGTAATGACCATGTGGTTCAGTTCAAACCTCTCTGCCCTAACCCCTTCTCCCAAAACTTTTTCATCCAAAATACCATCATCAAATACCTTCCGAGGATTCGGAAATACTCCCTGGGTAATTACGCTTCCACATATTGAAGCCAACGCAAGAAACACCATTGCATGCATGATCCTATTCGGACCTTCGCCTCTTAACCCCATCGCCTATTCTCTTTGTAAGCAATCATGCAATGAAAACATATTCCTTCCCAGGATAAAATCTTAATTCAGAGTTCTTTCATCTTGAAACTTATGATTCCATTTAATTAATCCCAACGGATTTATTTTAATCCAGCAAGTTCTCTGAATCATTTCACTGGCGACCTGATTTAACAATACAAATCCATATTCCAACTTTGTAGTCTACACAAAATTCTCCTCACACCAGATACCAACCATGCCTTTTTTCCCTCCCTCTACAAAATTTTGTTAGTTCGTAATTCAATTTTCTCTGTTGTGCGTCTCTTCAGAAAGCCGGAAGGTTATTCCCAAATTATCTCTCCTAATTCAGATTGCTGAAATGCACCGCACTGTTGCATTAATATAATTCGATTAAATCCTCTAATTTCTCTTTTTTCATTTCTTTCTGATCGAGTTTTAGAGCATTCATCTTATTTTTATTATTCATTGAACTTGTTAAGAATCTAATTTCATACAAACATGATTTTTTTTCTTATTTCATTTTCCGCTCAATCTCCCTTTACATATTAACAAGTTTTTCAATTTAGCAATGTAAATTGATATAATAAAATAGTGTCAATATTCTTTGGTATAATTTTGTCCTAAACAAACACATAATTTAATAGTATAACGCTTTTTTTCAGCATACTTCTATATTCAAATATCCTTTATTCCTGTCTTTCTGTTACATAAATCCCGTCAATTTTTTATGATAAGTATACATTTCCTCCGAATATTTCTCAACAATTTTTTCTCCACCGGAGACCTCCAGGTTCTTAAACACTTGTATATCCGAGCACATATGTCTTTAGTAAACTTTCATAACGAGCTTCAATCAAGTACCATCAAGGCTTGACTACTCGTGCCAGCGTACGAATAACCTCCTTCATAAACAACTCTAAGTATAAGCCGAGTCTGTGGCCAATTTTTATTCTTCTACAGCAAGTGCTCTTTCCTATCTTTCACTCCAAACCCAAGCCTGCTGTTATAAGTCAGCCTCTTAATTGTGCTCGCCCAAAACCTGTAAATAGAAAGAAAATGGAAATAAACGGAAATCATAACAATCCACAATTAATTCACAGCAGTGGTCGGACATTTTTCTTAGCATTTTTATACACACCAACTATAACATTGAGAGCCAATTCTTGGCTCACTTTATTCATGATTTATTCCTTCCAAGTCTGTGATTGATTTGTTCTACACGAGAAACAGGTCTGAAACTATCAACAGAGAGGAATAAAAAAGAATTAAGTCATAAATATCAATATAGTGGTACTAAATGGGGATATTACATCATAAACGTTGACATAACCCCACATTATTGGTATAAAACGGGCCATTGTTCCGTCAACAAATACATGCATCAATTGAAACTATCCCAACTCGTTTTAGCAACTATGTGACATTGCCATACCTTTAATTTAATTTAAAAGTAACTGGGCAGAATATATTTAGATCTTATAATAGCTCATAATTGTCAATCCTCAAAAATAGTAGTGTGGTTCTGTTAGAGTATGCAGGATTTATGTCCAAAACTTATAGACCTGTTTTAAATATTTTTTTCAAAAACCATTTAAATTCTTATTTCAAGGTATATAATTAAATCCTAATATTTTTGTGTCCAACAAAAACAATCTTAACTCTGAAGTCAAAAGCTGTCAGACTCTACCAGCAGATCCAGGGCAGGGGTGCCCCCCCCCCCCCTTAAAATCGTCCGAGTTTACATATTTTATTTAAATACAGGAAGTAATAAAAAGTAATAAAATATGGCAAAATGCACCATTTTGGATTTGAAATTGTTTAAATTTTCATGGGGGATGACCCCCCCCCCCCCCCCACCCTTCATACACTTTAAACTACATAAATTTCAGTTCTGAGGGTGGAGCGGAGTCAAAAGGTTACACTCCTTAAGTTAATCACTTCTTTAAAGCCATCATAATTATTATCTTCTTTTAATATTTACTCATTTCAATCAAGGTAGTATGATATAAATTCCTATACAATCCAGAAAAAAGTTTTCGAAAATGTCAAATTATGTATTTCAATTAAATCCCTCCAAACGTGTTTATGCATAATATTTTTACCTCCTAGGAAGTCCTTTAGCCTCTGAATACTCAACTAGCAATTGTAAAAATTCTGAACACACTGAAAATGCCACATTTTGTTTAACCATTTTTCCATTCTACTATTGACACTTCCTTTTAACATAATACTGCAATCAGCTGCCGTTTAAAGTAAAAATAGAAAACCATCCAATAATAAATCCTTGTTTAATAGTTCATAAACAACAGTCGACCGACCGATAAAATTGTTTGCAAATTTTATAATGAATGCTTGCAGAATCGATATAACATCCAATAATTATAGTTGAATGAAAAACCTTCAGTGGAAAGTTTGAAATTACTTGTGAAATCTCGAAACCATGTGTTACACAGTATCCATTATTATTATTCCGTTGAAAAGTTTAAGGATTTTGTCTCAAACTTTTAAACATCAGAAATCTGTGTCACAGCTTTTAAGCTGTTATTAATTTTCATGGGCATGTCACAAACTCTTCGTAAATAACCTTCTTTATTAAATTTGAATTTCAATATCCAAATGATTTATCACCTTAAGGCCAAGATAAATTAATTGACGATTTTCATCCATTTTTTTTGGGGGGGGGGGGGGGGGGCCCTAGTTCAATATTTTCATATGTATATTGTGCTCATAGCTCTTGAATTGTTATTATTACTATTATTATAATTATTATCATTCTTGCAATCAACATTTGTTTATGTTAAAAGTGTTGACATTTTGTTTTAAAAGTCACCAGGAGATGCACACACACACCCCCCCCCCCCCCGCCAACCCCCAACCCCTGACTGATGTGCATAATAATAGGAAAATAAATTGGATTTCATTAGTTTTCATGGAACTGAAAGAAGAAAAACAGAGGAACTGAGTGTTATATATAAAGCTAAGATTATAAGTGCCTGATTAAATGTAAAATTATATGCACAATAGACACAGTAGGTACTAAAATAGACTTTTCCCGAAGTGGCTATGCAATTATTGCACTTTGTCTGGACGGCTTTACCGCGCAAAACCGAGAAAAATCGTCATCAAGAGCAATAAATGCTACGATATAACGATATAAAAATAACTTAAACCTGGCAGCCCCCTCTTCATACTAATGAATGAAATCTAGATAGACCAAAGATTTTGCCTTCAAATGGACGCAATCAATACGGAAGTACCAACTCGGATTCATCGAGTCCAAAGCTGGAAACGAACGAGAAGTTTTACAACCAAAATCAATGCCAGTTGGTTTATATGGATAGAGAATAGGGAGAAATGTGTTAATAGATCATTTCTGACTTTTATCTACATTTGATGACCATTGCTTGGAAATGAACAGAATGATAATTCCATACAGACCTTTTGCTAGATTTTTTTTTGATTTTTTTTTTTCAGTATTCAAATATCAAATTTGCAGCTTTCCAAGAACTATAGAAAAACTATTGCATTGCAAAATGAAACACAATTTTATTCAAAGTGACACTCTTTTAAAAATGAATACATACACATGTTTAACAAACATAAATTATAAGCGATAAACCTTTAACTACTAACTAAATAATGCATTTATGGAAAATATTAATAACTAATAACAAGATTGTAACCGTGTATTTTTATAATAGCTAGCTGAAAACGCAAAATTATTAAATGATTGGTAAATGCTAAAAGATTTACTGTAATCTACTACAGTCTAATATGGTAGAAATACCATGTTTTATGAACATTTCTTTCAAATTAAACTCGGTGTCCTTCATAAGAACCATTTTTTCGACATTTATTCATCCTTTTGGAATTAATTAAAAGAAAATTATTGATCGTGGTAAATCTTATGAGGTAATAAGAGTGCATCTTTAAATAAGACCTATTTTTATTATAAAAAGTGAAATACATGATATATAATACTTCTTTTCATTTCTTGCATTTCGCTTTCATACAATTTTGTTTCCTAAAATACTGGAAATTTTAAACTCACGCACCTTTTAAACATAATGTTTTCTGACATATAATGTCATTTAAAGCCATACTAATTATAAGTCTCATATGAATATTATTCTCTGTGAAAATTGTTATTACACCTTGTAGAGGTATTACAATAACTCTTTTCAAAGTCGGCCTCATATTTGAGAGATCTCATAAAATATTCATTTTCCCGTAATTGGCAAAGAAAGTTACTGGCAAAAGTTAATTAAGGAACATAGGCAAAGTATCTTGCCGGTGTCAATATATGGAAACCTGTATATACGTGCATCTGGCACTCAGAAAATCCTCTCATTAGGACTGGCAAATTAGCCAAACATCATATTTTTTTCTTGTTCACAAATCTAATTAAATGTATGAAATTACCTCCTGGTTTACAATTTGTCTGTCTGGGAAATGTTGTAATTTTAAATATGGACATAATTGTTGAAAAGAAACACAGTAACATAATGCCATCAAACTTGGTCAAAAAGTAATTTTGAACTTTCCTTCTTAAAAGTGTGAATGTTGATATTAATAACTTATGTACTTAGCTTCTATTTTTATGTATAGATGTGATATCATTCCAGAGACATATATAGAGACAACATGAGCAGTTGCATTATGTGTTTGCCTGAATGCTCATCTTTAAATTAGGCATGTGGTTGCCTGAATGCTCATCTTTAAATTAGGCATGTGGTTGCCTGAATGCTCATCTTTAAATTAGGCATGTGGTTGCCTGAATGCTCATCTTTAAATTAGGCATGTGGTTGCCTGAATGCTCATCTGTGAATTAATTAGGCATGTTGTTGCCTGAATATTCATCTGTGAATTAGGCATGTGGTTGCCTGAATGCTCATCTGTGAATTAATTAGGCATTTGGTGGCCTGAATATTCATCTGTGAATTAATTAGGCATGTGGTTGCCTGAATGCTCATCTGTGAATTAATTAGGCATGTGGTTGCCTGAATGCTCATCCGTGAATTAGGCATGTGGTTGCCTGAATGCTCCCCTTTAAATTAGGCATGCTGTTTCCTGAATGCTCATCTGTGAATTAGGTTTGTGCTTGCCTGAATGCTCATCTGTGAATTAAGGCATGTGGATGGCTGAATGCTCATCTGTGAATTAGGCATGTGGTTGCCAGTGAATGTTCATTTGTGAATAAGGCATGTGGTGTCCTGAATGCTCATTTGTGAATGAGGAATGTGGTTGCCTAAATACTTATCTCTGAATAAAGCATGCAGTTGTCTGAATGCTCATCTGTTTTTGAATAAGGGACAAATTATGACTGAAAAAATACTAAGCCAAGTGGTGCATGGACTTTGTTAAAAATATTTGTGTAATAAATGTCAACTGTTTTGTTCTAATGTTGTTGTCCTTTTCAAATCTGACCAAGGGACATAATTCTTGTTATACTAAAGCGTGTTTACACATATCTGAAAGTGTCAACCTTTTCATTACATTTTATGTGTAAATCTTATAAAAAGTTTTGGAATTAAAAATGCCGTTAACAAAGATGCCTTAACTTCAAAAATCAGAAAGGCAATAACAATGCACAACATAATAATATATAGTGGGCATATCATGACAACCAGAATTCCATGAACTGGATGTCTGTGTCGCCTGTCTGGAGCACCCATCATATGACAATTCAAGGGCCATAACTCTAGAATGTCAATGGTGATCTGACTGGTAATCAAACTGATGATGAAATATTGGGCCAATAAAGAACTGCTGCCAAGTATTGTAAAGATTGGAGATGAGATGTCTGAGTAAGCGGAGAATGGAAATTAAAGTATGACCACACAGACACCGCCACAAACAATGACAGACCATATGATCCTTAGGTGCCATCCAACAGCTACGCAAGTGATAGAGCAATAAGTTTTCTGTCTATCTTTTATATACTTAATAATTTTAGCTTTATTGTGTCGATAGCTGATCTTATAGAATCACTCTCAAGTCCGTTTCCTGGGCAGAAACCAGTACTGTGTCTATTTTAAGAGGCCATGAGGAAGTACTTCTGGTAGGAATTGAACCCATGACGTCTTGGATGAGAGGCAGACACCTATACCACTAGACCACTCTCACCACTTGTTTATCAACTATCTTTATAACTTCATGGACAACAAAAGAAGCATTTATCAGAAACATTTCAGAAACAGCAAACATTGAAGCAATTCAAGCGTATTAAACCATGACTTGAGATGTTTCCTCCCCTACTTAAAATGAAGAGCAATATGTATCAGAGTATTAACACACTGGGAACCAGTAGGAACTACTTTGTTTAACATGGAAAGAAGCAGATTTTGCCATAAAAACATGGCATGCCATCCAGCTGATTTCCTGAAATCACATCTGCGATTTTTCAAGGAAAAATACGAGCATTATGCTCAAAGGATCAAAAGGCACATGCACATGTATATTCAACAAAAACTGGTAAAACAATTTTCCTGATGTAGGATACAAAATTTGTTGTATCTTAATTTCTTGATTCATAAGTATTGACAAAACTCTGATTTCAATATTCTTAGCTCCTAGTGGCACTGAATAGAGGAATAAATGTCCTTTAAGTTACACCTTCAAAATATTTGACTTTTTATGCTCTTTGAATATTATGAAAGACTCCAAAATCAAATACTGATTAAACCAGCAGCTCTCTTGTCTAGTGCTCAGCATTATATTTAAGAAAGGGTAGTACATTGCCGATGTTTTACAACGAACACTTAAAATAACCAAGAGGTCTCTTCGCAAAGAGCTAGGCTAATGCCCAGGAATCTCTTGAATGACACCCTGTTTCTTCATTGAGGTTTTATATAAATATCTGGATTTTACTGGGAATTGCAATTAAATTCTATCTCATGTCACTGGCATTTTAACCACGATTTAAGTCATGATTGCGTCACGGTGGGGTTAAGCCAAAATGCAGCCAATGGGAGCAGTAAGACCTGATTGATAAACTGAAATGATCATGCCCAAACTCGATCAATTTTCTTCTTCAAAAAAAAAAAAAAGACCAGCTAAAAATTATTTCCCATCCGGTAAGCGATTCTATTTGACCGCATAATTTATTTTATGTCATTATTTCGTCAACATGATATCGCATGACACAAGTCCTCGGGTCTAAAGGCCTGTTTCATGCAAGCTCTCTCAAAATGGACACCACTGATGGGTCATTTCCTGGTCTCATTTGCTATGCAAATAAAGCAAAATACTTCCAGCCCACAACCCATTCCAAGCTAATGCAGCCAATTTGTTAACTGTCCGCGACCTTTTGTCATCCCAACTGTCAATGGCGTTCAGAACCTCGTAAACAATTACTGCCTACTCGAATCAACAATGAAGTTTGATAACTGTTTTAGGCCTTGCGATTAAGTGTAATTAATTGCCATTATGTTTAATTTGTACATTATTCGAAACAGAATTGGTACATGAATTTACCATGATTTTTAGTTTTAGAAGTACTATTCAATTTACAATGAACATGATTTAGGAATTTATCATTAAGTACTATTCAATTTAAAATGAACATGATTTAGAAATTTAACAATGAGTTTAGACCAATTAATAGGAGAATATAACAAAATCACATCCCGTTACATCACGTAATTTTCAGCCAAAAATTGGATAATTTCAATTTGGTAAAAATAACATGTTTGCACTTCTTAATGATTTAATCGAATCAATATTGGATGGCTTAATATAGAAAATAGGATAAAGCAACTACGACTAAACCATGTACATAAAATCTTTAATAGCAAATGCCCATCATACTTACATGAACATTTTACTTTAGTCTCATCCACACATTCTTACAACAGTAGACATAGTGCTGGAAATTTTAAAGTGCCACAGGCTGACAGTTTTATATTAAATACTTAAAAGAATTGAAAAATAAGAATACTTTTAAAAAAGAAGTGAAATCACATCTCAAAAAAATTTGTTGGTATGAAATGTGCAGAAATGGAAGATTTCCTATTTTATTAATTGTTATTCATTTAATCTTGCATATCAGTCCAAAGATTTTTGTCATATTATGCTAAAGTGTCATATGGTTTTAACAGTCGGTTGCATTATAACTGTAAAAGTTCGATATCAAACATTTAATCATTCTTTAACTGGTCAAGAGTACATGCATGTTATTTTTGTAGAAGAAAACCTAATTTAAACAGCTTACAACTGAGATCTTGGCAAATAATCATATTTGTCTTAAGGACCCCATTGGAAATAAGTTGAATAACTTTAATGGGTTATCCTGTGTTATATATTTGTCACATTGAATTAAATCTTTGTTAACGCACGTATGTATCCAAAGCATTCTAATGATGTCGTGCTTTAGTATTGATATCATCAATAATACTTTGTTAATCAGTCTGTGTTATAACTTTATGAGATATTTGGTTTGTTACTATGACATATATACGCACGAATAAATCTATCTATCTAATAAACAATTTGGCTCACTTGAACCAAACCAAGGAACTAACCAGTTTTATACATTCGAATGATGAAAGTCTTTACCACTTAAACATATTAAAAACTACATTATTGATACATGTAGAAGTTTTTCAAAGACATACAATTTGAATAAATTGCTATTAATTTCACATCAGCATTCATAGAATCATGCTCATGGCACAAAAAATTGTGAGCACCGAAAAACTCTCCCCATGAGAAACCCCTGTTGAATAAACAAAGACAACTAAAAACATCTCCAAACCTCATTAAAAACATTATCCAGGAAACACAAATATCTAGAATTTCCACTTGAAATCTTTAACAGGGAGATTCTATGACCTGAATGACAGATGTGCCGTAATTTGAACCTGGAATACGGAAAAGGGGCTGGCCCCTTTTTTTCTCTTCAGCTACACCTTTTTACTGCGTTTATGCTTCTTTCTCCCCCCTTGCAGTTTTTATAGCTATATAAACGGTTGTTGAACACATAAAACTGGTAAAGCGTAATTCAAACATGTGCAGATTGTTAAATTCTAGACAAAAACTTCGGAACGCAATTGTAACAGTTAATATCCCTACTAAAGAATTCTTTTTTATGGAAACCATCTTGTTACGAGAATTGAAGACCCTCATTAAACGCAAAAAATATTACCACTATGCACCAGCATAATGATTGCATGATTTTCCTCCAGAAAGAGAACAAACCATGAGTTTTGCCACGGAATTTCGAGAAAGCCCAATTTTCTCATCTTGAGCGAAAAGACCAACGAGCATATCAGTCCGGTAATAAATGGCGCAGACAATTTAAACAGAAGATGCAATTTTTCAACGTCTTTCCATCCTTCCTAAGATTGCTTATTCACTTCCGACTTAGAATATTTAATTTCAATAAACCTAATTTTGTCCCGGTTAATTTCGGTTTTCCTCCTGTGATTGTTACCAAGGGAACCATATTATTCAGACATTCTGCTCTTCGATGCATGGAAACACAATGTTTCACAAAGGAGAGGACATTATTTTCATCTTGGGACATATTTTCTTTGGGTTCCATTGCATGAAATAGTAATAATATTCTATTTATTGGGAGCTTCCCATAACTGATTCTTATTACATTAGCTGAAAAATTTGCTTCCATCCTCACCAGGTATTCCTGTTTAAAATTCAAAGTATATAAAACTACATTTTCAACAAACTTAATCGAAGGGAGCAACAGCAACCGTTGAATAAGTTTGTTAAATTTGTAATGCATGAACTATAACCGTCTCATAGTTTACCATAACGATAATTATCGATGATGTCAAGCCAAATAAATGAATCGACCGCGATATATACACTAATAATCAAAATAGAGTGCAGGAAATACTTGGCACTGATTGGCACATTTAAAGCAATGATTGAGTACCTTATTTAAAATGTATACTAGTTTGTTCGCTTCCATACCTATTAACTTTAGAGTACAACCTTCAGACTAAGGTTATGGAGAGTTGAGTTGAGTTGTGCAACTTGCATTTAGGCAGAAAGTCTGTCAACTCTTGTTTACTTGAAATGGAAGCCTGTATTCTGTGTTCCAGATAAAATAAGATCATATCAATTTTGAATTGGCGAAACCATTTAATACACAAACATACGCTCTGTAGAGCTTTCAAACAGATCAGGTTCAGGAGTAGATAACTTTGACCGGAAAAAAAGGTTACAGGCACTTGTATGTAGAATCAGACACAAAGATCAGCAGTAATATAGAGCTTTAGTCGAGAAGCTGTATCCAAAAGAATTTAGACCTCTAGTATAGGAGCTGTTTCAGGAAAAATGAAAGCTTGCATGAGCCTATTATGGCCATATAATAAATGCTACAGAGCTCTAGTCTAGGAGCCCTATAATGAACAATATACAGTTTGAGCCTAGAGAGGCTGAATCAAAGGATATAGAGATCTAATATAGGAGCCGTATCAGAAAGAATGTAGAAGCTCTACTATATGAGCCTTTCAAAAATATAGAGCTTATCACGAGCTGTTTCAGAAATAATATAGAGCTTTCATCTAGGAGCCGTATCAGGAATAGTATAGAACTTTAGTTTGTACAAAGCTCTAGTCTAGGAGTCATATTAGAAAGAATACAGAACTCTAGTCTAGGAGTCATATTAGAAAGAATACAGAACTCTAGTCTAAGAGCCATATTAATAAGAATACAGAGCTCTAGTCTAAGAGCCATATTAATAAGAATACAGAGCTCTAGTCTAAGAGCCATATTAATAAGAATACAGAACTCTAGTCTAAGAGCCATATTAATAAGAATACAGAACTCTAGTCTAAGAGCCATATTAATAAGAATACAGAGCTCTAGTCTAAGAGCCATATTAATAAGAATACAGAACTCTAGTCTAAGAGCCATATTAATAAGAATACAGAACTCTAGTCTAAGAGCCATATTAATAAGAATACAGAACTCTAGTCTAAGAGCCATATTAATAAGAATACAGAGCTCTAGTCTAAACGGCATATACCAGTAAGAATATATAGCGCTCTAAGAATATATAGCGGTCTACAGTCGAGAACAATATCAGAGGTAATACAGAGCTCTAGTCTAGGACACAAATAGCCATAATAGCTGCAATATGAATATTTACAGAGTTTGGAAAATAACTTACATTTTTTATTACAAGCCTCAAAGAAATTTTCTTTAAATCGTCCTTGACATACAATAGTCCATGGTTCAAATGTTCAGAAACTAGACGACAAAAGAGCGACATTGGCACCAAGAACAGAAATGCCAATAAAATGTTGTCACAGCCTTCGATAACGACCACTAAAACCCTGACCAACAAAAAACGAAGAAAATCAAATTATCACCAAATCTGTCAGACATTGTAACCAGCTTATAAATAAATCAGAATTGAGAATTTTCTTTTCAAAATCGTTACCACTTTCCGAAATAATGGAACAATCTCCATTCACACTCCAGGTCCTCAGCCAGTTAAGGCGGCATTATTCCGAGATGATGTTAACTCTACGATGACAAATTTAATCCAAAGTGGAACTAATTTCATTTATTAGAGTTTCCCTGAATTTTACTTTTACGGCAGATTTTCATGGCAGCCCCATAATAAAAGCAAATATTGTGTCGCGACACAAAATTTTTCGCACCGAAGTAACTTGTTCGGCAAAAAAAGTTACTGCCACAATTATCATTCGTTCAAATTTTCTATTTAAATGGGATGGAGCTCTGGACCAGAAGTATGAACAGCAAACGTAGCATTGCCAGATGTGGCTGGATGAGTGCTTTCCAATGGTACTATCATGGGGCATTATCAGTTGAAATTATTTTTTCGTAATCGACACCCTCAATTAAAAAAATTCCTGTGACGTAGCACAAAATGAAAACTAATAGAACTCATTATTTTTAAAGTTTTAGAATTCTAATTATGCTGCTGAGGAAGTTTGGACTAGAGTTTGTACATCTCCCATTTTTTGGTAATCTTAATGAGTTTACATGAGACAAGTTCCAAAATTCTATCTAACCTTTATTTAGAAGCATTATAGATGACCTTGGGAGTCTTAATGCAAAGGTCAAGGTTAATTTGGGCTGCTTAAACTGTTTCACCTTATAAATAGTATGGATCATTCAAAACAAAAGACAGACATCATAATATTTCATTGTTCATGCAGGCTCATGCCTCTGAGTCAATGGGATTGCCAGACAAATTTCCATTTAAGTATTGAGAAGACTGTTAGGACATAAAAAAATATTAAGCAGATTTAACAACCACTAAGTTTCCATTTAGCAATGAAAACAATGGCCAAATTCCCATTCAGTAGTTTATTGGTTTAATTCAGTGAGTGATCCAGGAGCTAGCTAGTAGAGACATTCGTGAGGCATTTCTTGCTGAACACTAAGAATATTGCAATTTTTTTTTGGTCTTCTAAACCATCGGCAGGCCGGGCACAAACCAAAAAAGAACACTTAAATTATTACATACTGGCTGACCTAAAAGCCTTTTTGGCATGATGCATATTGAGGATGCATCACTTTCTCATATAACCTTTCTCTGTATTCGAAAAGTTGATTTAGATTTCTTTGAGAAGAACAACAAGCAAATGCTCTCAACATATTATTGAACTTTACTATAAAAACAGAAGTTACAATCATCTCTGGATGTTCATAAAACCATCTCATTCGTTTAAGATCAATGCTTGAAACTGACAACATTAAAAGATTTTGAACAAAGATTCTTTCAAAGATTGACATCCATATTACCAACAATAATATTGAAAATCTGTGCGGTACTAAATCCTTAACTCTAATAAAATCTCCTAAAAAAGAGTCTTTGAAGTTCTCGGCATCGTTGGTGATATTACACCCATGTCAGTTTCCGCAAGCATTTTATGACTCATAAACAGAAATACTATATGGATAAATGTATCATTAAAATGTCAATGATATAATACAGATAATAGCGAAAAGCACTACAGAACGTAATAAAAAACTACATTCCATCGGAACTCATCAATAATATGGGAATAAGTGAACGTGATCCACCGAAACATATATCAGGAGGTGCATCTGTTTCTGACAAACTGGGTTTCATAAATATGGAATTTCCCTGTTTGTTTGCGCAAATTACCATAATTTTCAGCTATATTTCCTTTCTGAGCATAATAATGACGAAAAAATGGCAAATCCCACAAATGCAAATATGACAGCTTGTAAATCTTCACAGAGCCTGAATTTATTCATTTATCTATACTTATTACGATGTTCTGACTAATTTGACATGCTGTACAAGACTAGGTTTTGATCGACCATGTCCGACAAAGAGTTAAAAATCTCCATAATCATAAATATTCCATTTTATCATAATCAAGCTTGCCGAAATAATGCAGGCATGCAATGGCACAAAATCATCCCCACAAATTGGATCAAATAGCTAACACTCGAACAAATTTCTCCCAATATCTTGAGTATTAAAGGTTTAATTGTTCCACATTTCATTTAGCCATTAATAACTTCCTTGGACTTGATTTTAAAACTCTTGTTTATCATGATTATCTCCCTTTGAAAGTTTCAAAATGCATCACAAAATCTATACCAAAACCAAGAGTGAGCTTAAGTGCTTTATAAGCTTGATCCTGTTATAAGGGACTTAAGACTTTTGTTCGAGAAATTGGGGACTCAGGTAATCATGGGGCATAACTCTACAATTATTAGCACCATGCATGGTAATAGGCTTTGCTCCACATTTTCTTGTTGTTGCTGGTAACATGTGTAATTACAATTAACATTTTAAACCTTGATATACGTCAGATTACAATACTTATTTGTCGTTGATTCTAAGATTTACTTCCAAAACTGAAAAAGAGAGCCGTTAAGGAACACTTATGCTCACCTGTTGGGGGTTGGGTTTTTTTTGTCAGTCAAATAAGGTAAATAACTCAATAACTGTACAATAACACAATGAAAAATAGTTCCGGTATTTCCAAATTCCAGATAATCCCTGTTTAGAGGCCATAAAATTAAGGATAACTGGACTCTGAAAGACTGGGAATTCTAACACAACATGTGAGTATGCGGGGACAAGCCAGAGATAAGGGTCTTGCTTTACCGTACTTGTGCATACTGTTCCTGGAAACATGTGTACCAAGTTCCATAAGAGTTGTGGTTTAGGTCATTTTTTTGTGCATCGACGCTATTGCCAATGACAACAACAGCAATGGCAGTACAGCTGATCTTCTTTGAAAACCAGACAAGCTAACAAAATGCAGATTTACTAATCAGGCAAAATTTTGTCTTGAGACTTCCTATGGAAAGGAAATATGATAAAACTAACATAACTACATATAGATTTTCTTTACATTAAGAGCACCATTCTTTTACCATTAACAAAGCTAATGTTTGTCAAGAACATCGAAGATGAGTTTCATTCTATGGGATATCTTCAGTAATTACAGGAGCGAAAAAAATCAGCAGCATCTCCCATGATGGTCACTTCAATTCCCACATGGATTCAGACAAACCCATGAAAACTGGCCTGGTCTTTTTCCTAATTATTAACCTCGACATCATACGAGCCCGTTTTCTAGTTGACAAAGCGTGCATATTAGTTAGACTGAATTCATGTCATGTTCAGTCCGCATGGAGAAAATAGGATTACTAGCTCGTTTTTAACTTTCCTATTCATTTTTTTCATCAGTATAGGAGAGCAATATCGTACAATATTCATTACGGCGAAAAATGATAAATGTCAGCGGTTTTACCATTGCAGTCATTACCCAGGCTGTCCTTCGGGATTTCTGTACAATAATAGACAAGTCTGATGTTACACACACATTGCTGTGAAAAACCACACGACAAAATAGAAAACCCACTAACAAACTCTATTCATCGTTATTCATGAACGACTTAATTCATCCTCTCAATCTGCCTGCAGTCGTATTGTCATCATCGTGTCGTGAGTTCAAAATCTGTTTGTTCAAAATCTGTTTGTTCAAATAATGATTACAGATTTGAACATGATTTAATAATGGTTCTGTATTTGTTTTTATGAAAATGAAATATGTCTACAGTCATGTTCCTATCTGAAAGTGAAATAACAATTCCTGTATAAGAATAACATTCATTTTTTTCTGTTTATTCAGTTGGTAAGGGAACAGAAAAAAAGACAATATTTAATGGCAAGTCACGGAATTGGAAATTCGTTTCTCCAAATTTTTTCTCCATAATAATTCTTTATTTTTATGGGTCAAAATTTCTTCTTGGAAGACAGATTGCAGGTCGACAGTGAAAATATACATTTGCTAATCCTTAATTAAGCCCCAGATATGATTAACGACAGATTTGAAGGTTAGCTAATTGAAATAACATATGCATCTCTTAAAAAACCAAGCTTTTATGACAATGTCGATAGGTAAGTATGTACATGCTGGCGTGGGAAAAATTCTCTCCATATCTCCGTGCAGATGAAACGCATTTTCAATTATTATCTTTTGAGGGCGTTTCCATTCATCTTTTCAACACTTATGTAATAAACAATACTTCAAAAAAAATCTTTATAGGCATTGACTCATGTAAGCTGAAGGTTCAGGCAATTTTTGCTTCCAAAAAGTTGCTGATCTTCTCCAAAAAAATGCATTTTTTTTCACAGGCAGAATAAAACATGCAAAATACGATATCAAAAGTCATATAATTTTACAAATGCATTCAAACTGCCTGAATGCCCTGAAAAAAAGCCCAATTATATAAAACTGCTTATTGATTGACCAATAATTATTTACTAATAATTATAATTAACCAATCAAATAACATTAATGTCTAAACTAGCCTTTTGGGCTGGCTAACTAATATCCGCAGGTTATCTATTGGTTAATTTGCACATGCAAGCAGTTTAATTGGTCAATAGTCAGATATGGATTACAATATTGACCAATCAATAAACATTTCTGAGTTACTTTAACTAAACCAATTACTTAAAGTTAGTAGGTTTCATAAAGTGGGCTGTTGGATATTACTTTTAAACAGGTTTTAAACAATTTGACTGCCGTTGATAAAAATTAGGTTTAGCAATTCAGCAAAAATTGAACCCACATCAAAACAATTATCTTATCAAACCACATCCACTGAAAAAAGTTGTTCAGTTTCAAACTAATACAAATATACATCGAAACAAAACAAATACCAATCAGCTTTGTTCGCGTGGAAGAATTGACTTAACCATAAGTAGCATTACACTCTCCAAGCATGGGGAGAAATTGCCTATCGTATTCCCGTATTCCAGCGGTTTGTCAATAAAATGGACTGTATCTGGATAATTAATTATCGTGACAGTATGGTGAAATGTCACCACAAACAGCTTGTTATTTCTCCGAATGTCTTGAAGAATTTCTGGAGTAAAATGCCACCTTCCATTGAAATCGGAAATGCCCTTTTAGGAAAGGGGTGAAAAACGTTTAATTTCGTTTAATACCAATTTTATTATTGGAGACAAAAGGTAAATAATAAAAATTCTGTTTAAGATTTAGTAAATTGAAGTGTTGACATTTTTGGATGGATTGTTCAGAATTTTGTTAAAGTAAAGACTGTTCTTAATCTCATCATTGTTAACGATTAACAACATCATTGTTAACGTCATCATCATTAGTGTCGCCAATAATAACTTTCACTTGCTTTCTTAAAATGTAGGAGCATCTCATAAAACATTTCACCTTTTTCAATATGGATATATAAAATGGCTGGGAAGTAAAAACATACAATAAATCTCAAAATGAGGGTCGTTTGAGGCCAAACAAAGTATTTCTAAATTGTTGCCTCTCATGTCTGCAAATATTTTAAAACATCATGCAAATAGCATGCACTTGAATGCCAAGCCAGATTTCACTAAAAATAAAATTTCCAAAGAATCCATGCTATTTGACATTTCCCTAAAAGAGTCACAATGACGTCACTAGCCAATATTTCCTTAATGTTACACATCCATATATAGATAAACACCATTCCAAATAACAATGAGAAACAAGGTTCATAATTAGCCGTAATTTCTTTAAAAAATCAAATCCATACATAGATAAACACGTTTCAAGCGCAAATATAATTAGATACACCGGTGCCTCAGAGTCTTTATTTGGCTGATAGTGCCTGATACAGCCCAATCTGATAAAATCTAACAGCTTTAAACTCTGTTGTGCAAAGAGTAGTCATAAAATTGTTTGAAAGGCATTTTTGTTCTGGCTGGAACATTAGCTGATTATAGATAGCAGGATTCGATCTTGCATAAGTATTCCTGACACTAATATTGTGGTATTGCCACTTCCCGAGATTAAGTTCGCTATTGTTTTCAACTGTTTGGAGATGGAAGCCTTAAAGTAAGATCATTTGTCGTTCTCCGAGAAAAATTGCAAAATCGTTGTACA
Source organism: Mya arenaria (assembly GCF_026914265.1). Taxonomy (NCBI): domain Eukaryota; kingdom Metazoa; phylum Mollusca; class Bivalvia; order Myida; family Myidae; genus Mya; species Mya arenaria. The sequence goes on from NC_069135.1 coordinate 42,401,981, forward strand.
TGTAAGGTTTGAAAATGTGGTAAATTATAATTAAAACTGGTTGCGAGTTATTTAAAATGATAACAGCTCACAATGACAACACATAAGTATGGTTTGCAAAATTTTCTTTATGAAATGTGTAAAGATTGAGATACTGATCGACGCTATATACAGGCCTTCCAGCAGCCACTAACAAAAAAGTAGGAAAAAAGTAAGAGGTTTTCTGACAGAAAAGAAGGAAATAGTAGGAATAATTTTTACAAAAAAGTAGGAAAAGAAAGAATATTTTTGGTTAAATATTTAATAATAAATGGTTATTCACTTACCTAGAGATGTTTTTAATACAAAATCATACCATTCTATATGCCACATTGAATATTTTAGTGAATGATGCTTGGTCGGTTTCTGTTGCTGAACTGTGTGGTCATCATCCCTCAGCCTTTATTATGAAAGATGATGCATGTCAAAGTGGAACATGTTGCCACACATTTCAACAACAGAAACCAGCCAGTTTGACATCTTTTGTTCATTTTCTGCAAATAAAACTAGCACAATGATCAAATTTTAATATTTTTGCGGACTTTGTTTTCAAAAAAATAGGAATAGTAGGAGTTTTTAGAAAAAAGTAGGAAAAAGTAGGAAGCTGTTAAAAAAGTAGGAAAAAGTAGGAAAAAGTAGGAACGCTTGAAGGCCTGTATATATGATAATGTCCCCCTTTTCTGTTAGTTGATCAACCTAGCTATCAAAAACATTAACCCGTGTGATCAGACTTGCTTAAGGTAATTTCCCGTGCCGGTCAAAAATAAAAAAGTTATATTCAGGTTTTTTGTTTTGTTTTCTTGATTTTTCTCGAAAAAACATACAAATTAAACAAAAGCTCAAATTCAAACTACAAACTTTGCCAATTTAGTTACCTGAGAATTTTACATATAGGAAACAAACAACGATCGTACAAATCCGAGACCGTCTCGGAATATAGTTCAACAAGAGCTCACAAGAAATCGGCAAAAAATCTCAGAAAATGACAAGGAATGTTCCGGTAACATCTTCAAGAAAACCTGCCAATGTTTTGCCACCATGAAAATGATATTCTTACACCCTCAGAAATTGATCGTCAACATAAAATTTTCTCAGGAACTCTAGATAGCAAAAAATGTGTATTGCCTTTTCAGAAATTGATTGAAAATGTAACATTTTGTCAGGATCCTACCTCTCTAACAAAAGTGCTGTCGGGAAAACAGCAATACTAATCTGTTGTTGTTGTTTTTAGTAAACAAGGGACATAACTCAGTAAAGATTAAAGCGTTAAAGTGTTTTGCCCTGTTTCATTTGAATATATACAAAGGGTTTTTGGGTTATGGTCAAGGTTTTATTCCCAAATCCGCCGCCAACAATGACACAAACAATATGACAAGACCTCAGCTTTTTTCTTTTAATAAAAGAGAAGCAAAAATTGTCTGGATCCTTACTAGAAATAGAAACATGAGTGTCTTAGAGTGAACGCCAATACTTTGTATTTATTTTTACTTTTTTCAGAGAAACAAGGGGCATTACTGAATAAAAATTAAAGCCCGAGTTATGTCCTGTTTTGTTTGAATATCTTAAAGGGTTTTTGAGTAATGGTCAATATATTCCCAACACAGCCAACACCAGCAATAGCAAAAAAGATATGACCATACCTCAACTTTTCTCTTTAAATAAAAGATAAGCTAAAAATGACATTTTGCCTTTTTCAGAAATTGATTGAGACAAGAACATCAAATTTTGTCAGGATCGGTACTCTAAATAGCAAAAAAAAGGCGTTTGGCCTTTCCCATCTGGCAAACTCAAAATAAATAGAAAACATTAGTATCTGTCATACATGTGTTATAACCTCCATGAGAAACCTTTTACCACTTCTCCATAAAAATGTTCGTTCATAAATCATTTGACCATATAGAATAATTGGCATTTTTCTTCTAAGATATTGCCTCGTTTTCTTCTGAATTGTCAAAACAATCATTTTCTTCTGAATTAACGAAACAAACTAAGAATTCCTGTCTTTGAAATGATGCCATACTTATTTAAAACTGAAAAATTCACTTATTATCATGTTTTCAAAATACATATGGATCGAATGTCAAACATCATTACTTTGAAATAACGATAAAAAAACAATATGCCTGCTAACAATGGCCATAAATATGCATGGGCTGCTGAACTCTAAAAATATACATGTGGATCGAATGTCAAATATCATTACTTTGAAATAGAGATCATTAAACAATATGTCTGCTAAAATCATGACCATATAAAGGCGTGGTCAGAACTCTAAGACTGACGGTCAATTGTTACTTAGCTCAAGTCAATAAAAAAACACTTTCATACCTAATTTAAGTCATTATAAAGTCAATCACCTATCTATAACCTTAGAAAACTATTCCTGGGGAATAATAAGTACATCCTCTCCAAGAAAATATATCAATCCATCAGAGCGCTGATCAATTTTTAATGAGGCATCGAGCATCTACCGACATATCACTCAGACAAACACTGCTCTTGAGAACGTCACTTTGTTGACTAGAAAGAATTCATCAAGCCCACTTATAATGTTTATGTATTTTCCATATGAACCTTTGGACACAAAAACTTGTTAATTCCAAGCCATTTTTTCACTTAGTTAACACAGTCTTACATCAAACTGTTCAGCGATTGTCAAACGTGAAAGTGTACTAAATGTAAAACCTAAATTCACTCAGTTGGTACTGTGTAGCATCAAAACCTCCTGACGAAAATACGTATTGACACTGGCTAGTACAATGATCAATCATGCAATGGACAGAAAATCTATGGAGGCTCTTCCGAGCTGTCAGGGGGTAATTTTGGGCAATGAAAACTTCTAACAATGTCGTATGTACCTCGTTCAGCAACTTTCGGTCCGTCTACGAGGTCTACGAGGTCTATTGATGTCAAGGCTTGCAGAAACGTTCTGTGCTGATTTTTCCTCAGTTTGGTGACTCAAATTGATGGAAGAACTTTGCTTGTGGTCAAGGGAATGATTTCTCATTGATTTCTTATTGAGAGGCTTCAACTTCTGAAATGAAAAAAGATTTAAGAATAATTATAATTCTCGACTTAGGAAAAGCATAGAATAACTCTAGTTCAAATAAGTTAATATTGTTCCAAAAATAACTCTGTTCATACTGATCTCCCAAGAGGCAAAAAAACATTTTGTTTCCGATGTGAAAAAACGAATATGTCATGACATTCATTATAACATTTCACCGAAATAGGCGGACATACATTTCCCAAAGTATCTGGCTTACATGTCAAGCTCTCAATAATTCAAGAGCTACACCACAAGAACTTGATCTGGTTTTGCAAACTCAACGATCTGGTTTCGAAAACCTGAAAACGTCATATTCATAACAAGGTATTCTTAATATGTCCCAGCTAGGGCAATTAAAAACTGCTCGTGATGTTAATCTAAAGAGTCCAGGCAGGGTTTTACAAAGACTTCAAGATAAGTAGTTCAACTCAGGAACTCACGATCCAGAAGAATCTTTAAGGGGGCTTTTCAGGACTCAAGTAGCCGAAGCATAAGATAGGTTTGTAGTCGGGTAAAGACTTCATTTACCACTCATGGGATTGTCAATAAAAAAAACATCAGATCTATAAAACTCTTAGGAAATAATGAACAGATGAATACATATTGTTTCCATCTAACATCTCTCGTCATTCACTGATCTTAATATACCCAGTTTACATGACAAATGTTACCCTCTAGGGCAAATTTACCCCAGGGGCAAATATTGGTCATATAAACGTGGCATAATTAAGCTTAATCCATACATTTTTGTTCAAACCTTAAACATTTTTGTGCCTCTGAAGCACCTGTGATTAAAGTGATTTTGATGAAGTTTCCCAGCTCCAGGATTGGGCATTAGCCAAACAAAACTGCAACACCTCTAAAATCCATGGGAGTTCAACAAGCTCCCCACCCCTTTCCTGGTGGGGCCAATCATTTATAGGTGCATTTGTCCATGATGATTATGAAACCACCCATCTTTTAAAGAAACCATGCTGTGTTAGTGATAAAAACAAAAAAATGCCTTTATTATATCCATGTGCAGGTTTAAATGGTTACGGAACTGTTGTGTGAGAGACATGGTTTCGTACACTTACATCTTCTTTAACGAGGATGATATCCATCATGTGGTGAGTCAGTTATATAACTGACATGACAGGGTGTGATCAAACACATTGACCAATTAATCAACTCCATGGACTGTATAACAACAAAGAAACTGAGATAGGTAGCAAACTAAATTTATTCTTTTTGCCACAGACAGACCCTGATAATTGTTTTACAGCAAAACCTTGCCTACCAACAGATCTAAGAATAAATCAATCAATAAATCAACGAAACATGGAATGATCCTTGCATAATGACCTCATGTATACAGTTTAGCAATGATCCTAATCAAAAGGTCATTTTCCAGAAAGCCACTCCATATAACCTGCCCCCATCCAATTTAATTCCAATTACTCCAACATAACATGCATGTAATCCCCTTGTCAGATGGTCCCTGATAGATCGGTCCCCTGGTCCTTGGCATCAACCCCGTTGCATTCAAATTGCTATTAGAGGCATGGCAATGAACGATTAGCTCAATGGTAAAATCAAACAAATACTTTAGTACAGTTTACTTACTAACTGTGGGGGGGGGGGGAGGGGGTTGTGGAAAAGTAATTGTGATATTAATAGCCTGCAGGAACATAGAAATGTATTGCTTGTTTCACCATGTCCAAAAGAGAAAACACTGCCCTAATTTGCTGATGACACTGCTGACCATTATAAACTTTGTACACATAAAACGCTGACAGAACACAGAAGGAAGACCCACAAGCTGTGAGGCTTGATGATACAGCAAGTATCTGTCCAATGCTTGTTTACAGCCTCTCTGTGCCAGATTCATTCACCAACAGTTCATGCCTTCTCAAACAGCAGTTAAAGAACTTGAGTGCCAGGAAAATGGTCATGCTGGTTTTGTCATGGGTTTCGTCTACAAACCTAATAGACAAACATGTAGAAAGTATAGTTGTAATTTATCTTAAGCTAAATTAGCCACATAACAAGTTGACAATAAAGGTGAAGGTCATACTCATAAGGACAGCAGCAGGAGCAACAACAGCTCGTCACTGTGAACCATGTCAGAAAACAATTTATACCAGGCAACTCTTTCAACAAGTAGAAGTTTGTGTGTGTGCATATTTTTCTAATTTTGTGCTGCAAAACTGCTTCATTAGAGGTGTTCCAACAAAAATGTCTGCAGCTGAATGTATCAATATAACTTCATTGTTTGATGCTTAATAATATTCTTGAAAGCTACTACTATTTCCACATGGTCAAAAAAGGGAACCTAGCTATGACAAAATTGAGTCTTAGTAATTAAAACCACGCAAGTTGTCATTAGAGTGAGACTGTGGTTTAGTGGTATTGGTGTCCGCCTCTCACCCAAGAGTTTTAGAGCTAGTGTTTGGCACCTGCAGGGTTATGTTCTCATAGCCTATCAAAATGGACACCAGTATTACTTTCTATCAAGGGAATGGACTCAAACATAATTCTTTAAGGGTCTATCATCTGTTTTCATCATCTCAAGCATTCAGAATAAGAATATTTCAACATGGTAAAGAGGAATACTTAAAATAAACACTCGCAGCAGTCTACCACAAAATAGTAAATATCATTCAAAGAAACAAGTTTTTCAACCCCAATATCTATCTTTCAAAGGATGATTTGTGTAGCTAGGCAGGTATACAGGTTTGTTGATTAATGAGACAATGTCATTTTCCTGTTCCAATATTCTCTCATCCACCACCTGTTTTGACAAGGTATTCCTGCTACTAAATGACTAGATTTCAAAACATAAGCAACTCAAGTGGATGTCAATGTTACTCCAAAACGTTTTTTTCTAAATTGTTTGAGGGCTTCACAGTTATATATTTGTAATATTAAGAGTTATTGGCCCTCAGCTAAGCTACACATGTTAGCTAAACATGCGCAAAAAAATGTCACTGGTAACATGTTTATTAAGTTCCATCTTGTGATTAATAGGCTATGGTGTATATATAATGAATGACTGCTGCTGCCCTAAAAAACTATAAGGCCATGGCAAGGACAACCAAGCAACTCCAAAGCCATGACAAGGACAACCAAGCATCTCCAAAGCCATGGCAAGGACAACCAAGCAACTCCAAAACCATGACAAGGACAACCAAGCATCTCCAAATCCATGGCAATGACTAACAAACAACTCCGAAGCCATGGCAATGACAACCAAACAAGTCCAAAGCCATGGCAAGGACAACCAAACAAGTCCATAAGCCATGGCAATGACAAAAAATCAACTCCAAAGCCATGACAATTTAACCAAACAAGTCCAAAGCCATGGCAATGACAACCAAACAACCCCAAAGCCATGACAATGACAACCAAACAACTCCAAAACCCTGGCAATGACAACCAAACAACCCCAAAGCCCTGGCAATGACAACCAAACTAGAAATGTGTCCATAGGACACGGATGCCCCCACTTCGATTTTTTGTCACAGAAAATAAGCCATAATGATTATTCAGGATAATCTGAGGGCCCTAACTCCTAAATGATAAAAGCGATTTCCATGGCTATCGAACTTGATCAAGATATTATGGTCACAAACATGTGTTAAAAGTTTGGTGAGGATTGGACAAACAGTTTTCAAGAATTAGATCGGAAACAATCTTCGGGACGTATTTTTCAAGTCTTTTTTTGCAAATAAAGGGCCGTAACTCCTAAATGACAAAAGCGATTTCCATGGCTATCGAACTTGATCAAGATATTATGGTCACAATCATGTATGTAAAGTTTGGTGAGGATTGGACACATACTTTTCAAGAATTAGATTGGAAACATATATTTTTGAAGTATTTTTGGCAAAAAAGGGCCGTAACTCCTAAATGACTAAAGCGATTTCCATGACTATCGAACTTGATCAAGATATTATGGTCACAAACATGTGTTTAAAGTTTGGTGAGGATTGGACAAACGGTTTTCAATAATTAGATCGGAAACAATCTTCGGGAATTTTTGGCAAAAAAGGGCCGTAACTCATAAATGACTAAAGCGATTTCCATGACTATCGAACTTGATCAAGATATTATGGTCACAAACATGTGTTTAAAGTTTGGTGAGGATTGGACAAACGGTTTTCAAGAATTAGATCGGAAACAATCTTCGGGACGTACGTACGTACGTACGTACAGACGTACGTACGGACAAGGGCAACCCTATATGCCGCCACTTTGTGGGGGCATAACAACCCCAAAGCCATGGCAATGACAACCAAACAACTCCAAAGCCACGGCAATGACAACCAAACAACTCCAAAGCCCTGGCAATGACAACCAAACAACCCCAAAGCCCTGGCAATGACAACCAAACAACTCCAAAGCCCTGGCAATGACAACCAAACAACTCCAAAGCCCTGGCAATAACAACCAAACAACTCCAAAGCCATGGCAATGACAACCAAACAACTCCAAAGCCACGGCAATGACAACCAAACAACTCCAAAGCCACGGCAATGACAACCAAACAACTCCAAAGCCATGGTTATGACAACCAAGCAACTCCAAAGCCATGGCAATGACAACCAAACAACTCCAAAGCCATGGCAATGACAACCAAACAACTCCAAAGCCATGGCAATGACAACCAAACAACTCCAAAGCCATGGCAAGGACTAATAAACAACTTCAAAGCCACGGCAATGACAACCAAACAACTCCAAAGCCACTGCAATGCCAACCAAACAACTCCAAAGCCATGGTTATGACAACCAAACAACTCCAAAGCCATGGCAAGGACAAATAAACAACTCCAAAGCCACGACAATGACAACCAAACAACTCCAAAGCCACGGCAATGACAACCAAACAACTCCAAAGCCATGGTTATGACAACCAAACAACTCCAAAGCCATGGCAATGACAACCAAACAACTCCAAAGCCATGGCAATGACAACCAAACAACTCCAAAGCCATGGCAATGACAACCAAACAACCCAAAGCCATGGTTATGACAACCAAACAACCCAAAGCCATGGCAATGACAACCATTAACATCAGCAAAATATATAATAATGCAGATTTAAACCATAATTCTTGTCAAGATTACTCCTCCTCCTCCTCCCCCTCTTCCTCTGCCTCTTCGAAAGATACTTAGCTATACAGGTTCGTTGATTAATGAGACAATCCTGGTCCATGTGCCAATATTCTCTAACCTACCAACACCTGTTATGATGAGGTATTCCTGGTTCTAAACACTAGATTTCAAAACAATTTCTCTTGGGGGCAAGATATTGAGTCTTCAGGTCTTTGAACTTTTAGAAATTGAAACAAAGGTGGGAAGGGTTGTTTTGTCTTTTAGAAAATGTTGTGTATACTAAGGGATAAAACAATGATCAACTATTGCCAAAAACTGATCTCATGATTGATTGGTACTAAGTTTCATTTGAATATCTCTTTCAAGAAAGGCCAAGTCACCAATAACACAAATTAACAATAACACCTGGACAAGTCTTTTGAAACCATGAATTGCTTTTTTGACAAAAGATGAGCTAAATACAAGAGCTTTTCTCTGTTGACCAAAGGGCATATAACTGTATAAAATTTAAGTAACAGTGATGGGCCTTGCTATTTTATATCCGCCATGATATAAACTGAAACCACTCATTGCAATTTAGCAATATTGGGACAATTGTTGAGAATTTTGTTAAAGTTAACAACATGAGAAATGGCAACATTGTTAACTTTTGAATGTGAAGAAGTTGGTGTTGTGCCTATATATTTGAATAAAACAAGTTTAGCTGGAAAAGGTTGTATCAAATCTTGGTAGAAATACTGCAGATTACCAGTGAATTCATTCAACTTCCAAAGCGATAAAGATTTGGAAGTTGACAACGATGACATTAATAAAGTTGTTAACTAATTTAACAAAGTTTTGAACAATCTGCCAATTGTGTTTATTTTCAGCAAACGACAAACCTTGATACTGGCAGCATTGTAACACTGTCAGGGTGACACTTAAAGGAACCTGATGAACTCATAAATTCTGTTTTATTTATTTTATCCAATACAAAAGCATTTCCCTTTTCCCAGTGTCAATGGCACAAACATTTCGGTTCAAAGTACACAACAATTACGCCATAATTAAGTAGTCCTCTCTAAGAGGGTTGCAACATTGATAAAGATCAAACAACATTGCCCTCATTAAGTAGAAAACATTGGGGGAAATATAGTAACCTCTTAGAATCTTACTGGTACACTTGAGTCTTTGAATGTAAAAATATTAATCACAGCAGTTATTATTATGTATCACAGAATGGCATTTCATGTCTGAAACTGAAGGAATTTGTTTAATGCTTTACGCCCTTGAATGACAATTTTTTTCATTAAGCACGTACTCTGTTGGGTTAACTATAATGGTTACATTTTCAAAGTGTTATAGATGCACTCTTACTCCCAAATAAGCAGTACCACAATGAAAACAAAATATTTTAATTTACCAAAAGGGATGAATAAATATTGAAAACAATGGTTCTTATGAAGAATACTGTGTTTAATTTTTTGTGCGTTTTCATATATATCAGTTATTAATATTTTCCATAAATGTGTTCAGTTGGTTGTTAAAGGTTTATCACTCATAATTTATGTTTGTTATTCATGAATGTAAACCAGTATGTAAGTGTCATCAAAATTGTTTACATCCAGCACCATAAATTGATAAACAAGAGCTAACACCAATGATTAAAATGTCTGTTGCAAATTTTCCATCAAGGGACAAAACTCAACGAATATTGAAGTCAGAGTTATGGGCCTTGTTGAATTTGTGTGTATTGTTATTTATTGTATATTCATTTTAATAAATTGAACAGCTTAAGAGTAAAACCACGCCCCCCCCCCCCCCCGGGGGTCTACCGGGGATAGCCAGCAGGGAAATGGGCTGTTTTTTTACCTTCCAGGTGGCCCTGCAGTGCCGGGTGTAAGCGGTGGATTTGTCTTTGTGCCAAAAATAGCGGGGAATGGGCTTTACCTAGGGTCCCTAGGGTGCGGGGCATTTGGCAGGGATTTTACCAGCAGTTTCTCCCCTGAAGGGTGGAGTTTACCCACGCTTGCCTGGACTGCAAGTCAAAGTCACCGCTATTCGCCTGACCTGGGGGGGTCGTGGTTTCAATTGACTGGTGCATTATATAAATATACATGCCAAAAATGAAATCTTAGAAAAACAGACAAACTAAAATACTTTTTTCAGTGGTTTTTTTGCACATTCATTAAGCACTGCAGATGTTGAACAGTTTTCAAAATTAAGTTTCACAAATTAAGGCAGAAAACCAAATCGAAAACTCAGTTGACTTCAGTGTTTTTGGTACTTAAAATTCCCTCAGCCATTATAAAACTTGTTTAAGGGCGTTTTTCCTGTTTCCGAAGCGACCGAAATTGAACGTGCATTGGTCAAAACGGTGTAACTGACTAAAAATGAAATTACGGATACAAAGTTTTTACGGCTACTTGATTAGAGAGCATTTTTCTTTTATAATTCTGTGATGTAATTTGGTTGAAGAAACCCAAAGGAATTTGTCAACGGCTTACGCATTTAATTTTGTCAATGAGTCATGAAATTTGTTCACGCAACTCTACCAAGGACAATTTCCAAATCAACAGAGAAATAATTATTCTATCCTTTTATTTCTTTTTAATCATGTTAAGGATTTTCGTTTAGACAAAGTTGTTGAAAACTTTTCAATCAACAACTAATTTTAACAATTGGCTCACTAATGATTTTTTTTTTTCGTTTTCTTTTCCTTTCATTTGTTCAGAATAAAACCCTGAATTTTATGCTTTTTACCCTTACAATAGCCACTTGTATTTATTATAAGGTACATCATTCATCATAAGGATGCGAAGATGTGTTAGTGCATTTAAGATATTATCGTTGAGATTATTTCTGTGTTTAATATTTATTTTATTTACTGGGAAAGGGCTTTCATGAGTTGTTTCTTTGGTCTTCCACTCAAATCCTTTACTTTGATATTGTATAATATGACCTTGCATTCTTTGTATTTTTCTTTCAATAATAAAATATCTTTTAATCCTTATATTTTTTTCCATGCAGTACATTTTTTAATAATACCACAATGACCCTATTTGATATATTAAAGAGAGGTAATAAAACTAAAGCTGTCACAGGAGTGACGAATACCCCCAAATGCCGCCTGGACACAGGAATGGCAAACCATTCCTTTGAAAAGAGGCCATAACTCCAAGGTTACTGCACACTGCATCTTCTTTTATCATGCATGTATTGTTTTATTTAAATCTGTTGAGTAATTTAGAAGTTACACTGCTGACAAGAAAAACTAGCCTTTCATGAGTTATCGTCTGGAAACCGTTTTTCTATTTTTAGTAACAGTGACCTTGACCTTGGCCCCACCAGCCCCAATATCGAACCTGACCTGTATTTTCTGATGTTACACCTGTGTACCAAAAATTGTTCAAATCTGTCAAGCCTTTCAGGAGTTATCGTCAGGAAACCGTTTTTCTATTTTTAGTAACAGTGACCTTGACCTTGGCCCCACCAGCCCCAATATCGAACTTGACCTGTATCTTCTGATGTTACACCTGTGTACCAAAAATCTTTCAAATCTGTCTAGCCTTTCATGAGTTATCGTCCGGAAACCATGAAAACCGACAGACCGACACACCGACAAGCTCACTCCTATATACCCCCTCAAACTTCGTTTGTGGGGGTAAAAAAAAACTTTTACTATGGTTATATAGTTACTTTATTAATTTGCTTTTTTAAATAACATAAAGCTTATCCGGTATATAAAAAGTTGCTTTCAGTGAAAAAATATTCAAACTTAACATTTCGTAACTTTTAAATGGAACTTAAGCGGCAATTTTTTTTTAATCAATGATTGACCTTAAATCAAAAAAGAAAACATAAACATTCATTAGACAATTTCTTACGAAGTTCATTCCCCCTGAATGCTTTATATAACTTTTTCTCATTAATGAATGCTTTCTGAGTTGCCAGGAGTAAGTTTATTAGCTATTATCTCTTATCCCTGCAAGCCAATGCACCATTAAACTTCACTGTTCCATTAGAAAAATGCATTATTATCCATCAAAATATTGCCGTATTTATAATCGACATCAGGCGTTTTATCCATCAAAATATTGCTGTATTTATAATCCTCATCAGACGTTTTATCCATCAAGATATTTCCGTGTTTATAATCCACATCCTTGTAAATCTTTTGTCATCAATCTTTTACCAAACAGAACAGTGCAATTATGTAAAATCTTTGCAATGAAAACATCTAGAGTTTCGGAAAATATGGCAGCCAGTGCAATATTCATAACAATAAATATTAATTTCCCACTTTGTGTCATATGTTTTGAAACCTCATCTTCTTGTTTACATTTAGTTCATGATGTTTTGGGAATTCGGAGAAATTTCCGGGCAAAATGCTTCCGTCTGCATCTGATCCTTGTTAACAAGAAGCTTTAAGAAAAGCTTTCATGAATCATTCATAGCCTCTAATCCAAAAAGTTCAAATTTCCCATACAAAATAATCTCTAAACTTGCTTCAAAGATTCCAGTAATGAAAACCATCTTAACGCTGGGATGAGGTCGATTAAAATTTCCAGAGACCAAAAACTTACATAATCTGTTAATTTACAATAAAACAGAAGCTTGATATTGGCACAATTAGCAGGCGCATGCGACTAAGGGCGGATTTAATGTTTTTTTGTCTCTTTTATCCTGGAATTACTTAAAAGACTTCCAGGAGTCTCATAACCTACTGCTTTAAAGACAAAGAGCACTGACAGTTTCTTTGACCTTGTAGCTCCTAAATTACTAACAGGTCTAGATTTCAGATTTGTCAAGGGAAATTTGATGTAAGAATTTCTAAGAGACTTGATAAGACTGTTCGCATACAAAACAGTCTACTCCTCTATGAGTCGATATTGTACCACACATATATTTGAAAGGTTTTCTTTATTTTCGTTCATTCATTATTTCTGATATCTGAGAACAGTTAGCATGCAGCTGGAAAAACTCTTACCCTGCTGATAAATTTAACAACGATATTCATGCACATATGCACACGCTGCTTTATTGAACACTGTCCTTGACAATATGGTACAAAACTTAATACCAAATACCCTTGTGCACAAAGATAGTGTATACAATATCAATAACTTGGGAAGTGGGTGCAAATACTATCATTAATATCAATTGGCTTTGGCTTATAATAACAGCTCTACCACTTGTCACAGATAGTCCTTTAAAAATTTTGGTCTTGCAAAATGCACCAGTTATATTCAGTTTTAAATTAAAGATAGTTCCATCATAAATTATTTTGGCGTCAGTTCATTGTCTGGTCACTGTCTGATCTCTGTCGGATCGCATTCGGGAGAATCGGGCCGCTGTCGGGACAGATTCGGTCGTTTTTTACCATGACAAAGATACAAATCGGATCAGAATTGGATTGAGAACGGGATAATCGGGACGAATTGTGATGGAAACGGCTGGATCAGGATGCCTCCTGAACAATATCTGATTGCTGTCGTGATTAAATAAATGTTTTTACAAATTTTAATAAAAGTTTGAATTTCCAGCCACGAATCACAGGAGCTTGATCAGACTTTTGACACATTTTAATCGAGAATGGTCCTATCAAGGACGGCAGTAAAAATCCTGAATGTGTGACTTAGGCTTAAGACCACAATTTTTTTTTATATAATCAAACAGCTGAAAAGAAATATGACTTTTGCATTTTATTACACAAAATAAAACTGCCAATTTCCAAAATAAATTTGAAAAAAAATACCAAAGTGGCAACATTATCTCCCCACCCAGAAACATACACCGCTCAATCTGATATGCAATTTATAGGTTTTGCTTTTTTGGCAATCAATGCTACACTGTTTCCAACATTGACCTGATTTTCAAGATTACTGCTTCCTATATTTTTTTGGTTGATAATGACAGAATAATGTAGCTGAGCAGTGAAAAGTCTGAGTTCTGGCAAATTTCTATCAACGGCAGACACAAAATATCTACCATAAGATATACACATATCATCATGTCTATGTTATAAAGATAACCCAACAATTTCTTCCAGTTATAACCTCAGTAAATCACTATATTTTTTGCACCAATTGATTGCACTGTGGTCGGGGGAAAAACGTATCTTTAACACCTTTCGGTACGCGAGGTATACAAAGTATTCCTGCAATTCTCCCAACTCTTGGCTTTGACATTCATAGCGTTGCCATGTTATTATACTACCCCTTCACCAGGGTTCTCAATAACTTACCGAGTTAACAGTTTTGGTTGAACCATCTCGAATAGTAAGGTAACCGACCAGTCTAACTACTTACTTTACTTAAAACTCACTTATTTTTCCAAATATGAACCGGCCCAATCACCATTTGTACTGTCCATTTTAGCTGGCAGTTGGTTTTTCTTGATAACTTTGCTACACATAGAAAACAGAACTCAAGTTTAACAAATATAAGACAATATCTATTCCCTTTACAAGTTATACAGGATAAAGCATAGACATATTTTGAAAACCTTCCAAATGTATAATCGAAAAATCACAATAAATTTCCATGAAATTTTATCTCAAAGTATGCAAAAATGTATAGCACAAAGGCAGTTTATGTTAAAATAATGCAGGAAAATCACAAAACCACAAAGATCCCCCCAGGATGTCTCACTATCACCAAGCATTCATCTTAATTAGAAAGTTGTTATAAGCAATTTCCAAGCTCTTCAACCCAGGTAACAATGTTTACGAACAAGTACACTCTTGTGTCAAAATGAAAAATACAAATATTTATCTCTTCTCGAAAAGCGCACCTGGCCATGCATGTGGATTCTTCTTTGATCTTCTGAGAATCTGGTAACAAAGTGAAATTCAACAAAGATGATTCTTTGCCAAAAAATTTTTTTTAAACTCTGCTTTGTCAGGATTTAAGCCATCCGAAACATCAGATTAGATTTTATCAAAATTAACCTAATCAACCAATGGGTCTATTTCATAATAATATTATTTTTTTCACTGCCTTTTTCATATTATTTTGTTTTGCTGATAAGCCCTAAATAAGATTTCTTTATATATTGTTAATTTCATTAGAATATAGCATTATATAAGAGAAGAAAAGATCAAATTCAATATTATCAACCAAAAGATTCAATCATTACCAACCCACGTTTTGTTCACTCAGTTTAGTGCCATTTTAATGTCAATGTACTTTTTGCTGATAAGCCTGCCAAAAAAACTTTCCTCATAATTATTTTCCACTTCATCTGGATTCAACATATAGAAGATCAGATCAGATCAAATTAAATCTAATAAACAAGAAAGTCTTCAATCATTATACAAACAGTGCCATTTTTACTTCATTATGTTTTACTGATAAGCCCCCAAAAAACTCTATGTTTCACACTCATTTGGGTTCTACCTGATGGAAACGATTATTTCTGATAAAATCTTATCAGCCAAGGGGTCTTCAATCATTACAAACTTTTTTTGTTCCATTTTTAGTGCTATTTTAACGTCAATGTTTTTTGTTGATAAGCCATGTCGCAGCCAATTGTGCCAGTACTCAACCATTTAAATAAAAGATCAGATCAACTATTCTAATTAATCATAGGTTCCACTGTCATTTGTTTCACTCATTTTTGCTCACACTTTCCAGTACCATTTTCATGTCAATATGTTTTACTGATAAGCCCAACATATTTAATCCATCACTCATGACTCTAGTGGAATTAAGCTTAGGTCTTCAGCCTTTTGAGAAAAACCATATGTCATTATCAACACAAAGCAGTAATTCCAAGACCCACATTTAGCTTATAATAAGACCATCATTCTGGAATTATTGAAACAATAACACTTGAACCGGGGTGGCTCGAACTCGCTAAGCTCGATTTCCTCGTTGGCTAGAACTGGATAAATATAAGCATTTTCTGGCTTGAATCTCCTAAGGCTCAAGGTATTTTCGCAGCTTCCTGGGAGTTTGAGTCGAAGGGGTTTGAGTGTAATTGTTAAAATGATGCAGCCTACATAAGGCTCATCAGTTATTCTTGTTTTGTCTGTAAATAGGCAGCAATTTTGGCTGTCAATGGTCAAAGGTAAGCCAGTGGTACTCAAAATTTACACTGTTAAACTGAATTCTGTATACAACAGTTTGACATATCATTGCATGGATCACGAGTCACCCATTCTTCTATATAAAGTACCTGTTTTTTTTATATACAATAGATGTAATGCACCACCCTTTGATTAGTTGTTTAGTAAACATCTCTATTTAAGCTTTGATCAAAATCAGGGGCAGGCCAGGGTCCAGGTTCAATAAAGATTGTTTCGTTGAAGATCGTAAGGCGTAACCTTTTTTTGACATAAAGGGTGTTACGCGTGTACCTGAGCACGCTTATGCAGGGTAAAGTTTACTACTATGATATCTTATTGAAAAAGGGTCCTGTATTGCACATAACTTGAGGGTGTAAGGCTTGCAGTGCATCTTGAGGCATACGCGCCCTTTCTCCCCACCCCCTTAAAATATTTACTTTGAATGTGATATTTTGGTGTTGTGGGTCCTCCCCAAGGAATCTTTTTGGATAATAGTGAATCAAAATTGTGAGTTGCATATTTTTTCTGCATATTTTGGACAATATTAGAGTTGCGCGCGAAGGGCACTCGGTCCCCTGAACCCACTAACTTTTAAAGTGCAAATTTTATGTCAAAACAAACAATTAGTCTTCATTTTCTGCCTGTCTCATACTACCTAGATTAGTTTTATAACTTAAGTCGACTTCCCATGGGGAAACAAAGAATGTTCCTTCAAAAATGACAAAACATGAAAACAGGAGTAAATTGAAGGATGTTATTCTAATACATAACCTGCCGAGACTGACGAGACTTGACAATTTGGGCTGAACTGAATAATGCAGAACAGTCCCATGTGACCAAAGATAAATAATTAAAGTGCAATTCATTCATCTTGCGATTGCTTAACGTAACAATATTTACAGGTCTTTTAGTTCACAAAAGCAAAGAAATAAAGTAGAAAAGAAGTTTAATGGACCATTCTGGCACCTAGTTTAACATTTTTGTCTGTTTTTTCAGTGTATATATTTTGAGGTTGACAACGGAACTTTTTTTTGTGTCATTCTAAGAAAATTCTACACAATTTTTCAGCTCCACTTCCATCTTTTGAGCACTTATCTATTCATAATATACTAGCAGAATATAAAGAAACTGTGCATGCAAAAATACTGGTTCTAAAATACCGTAAATGTCCTATTGGAAGCAAAACTCACACAGCATAACATCAGCACCATTTGCTTAAAATGCACCTGCTAAGGCTGCTTACATCATGCATATAAACCCATACCCTATAGTATAATTAAGGTAACACAATCTCTATGTAGATAATAAAGCTAAACACTTCTTATTCTTGCAGAAAGTTGATTATTTATATATTGGAAACTCACAGGCTTTTAACACAACCTACCGTCGGGGTGCTGGGTATTTGTGAAAAACATAAGTCGGTATTACATTTTCATGACTCTATACACGACTGATTATCAAATTAAGCAGATTTTAAGAAGTTTGCTGATTGGAGGAAAATGGTTCTTTTGAGCGCACAGAGTTCTTAAAAGGACGTGTGCCTAGGGTGTCTTATAGGACATTTATGGTAACCCCAGAACTAGCATTTATTAAAAACAAATTTACTTTAAGAAATGTAACATGCTTTGAGGGAGTAGTACCTCTCTGTATTTAAGTTACATTTTATTTGTCATATTATTAAGGTAAACATCATATAATCATCAAATGACATGAAATCATTAGGCAGTTTTAGTATTATGCACATTCTTCTTTTCTTCGCTAGTATTAAATCAGATATGATATGATTGATCGAGAGTTCAAACAATTTAGCATTGACCTCATGTTTGTGCCACAGTGTGAGAAAATGTGCAGTCAGGCCTTAAATGTGACTGTGTCACCCAGTGACATTTGAAAGACAATTTAAGCTGAACAACTTTTACTCTTTTGTATAACAAAGATTTTTTCCTATTTTTTTTCAAATAGTTTAACACTTCAACTAGATAATGTCTTAATTGCTCTCAAAAATCCAGCACTTCAGTTGCCTGGAGAACCAAGTCAGCCCTTTAACAAAGACCCAACACTGTGGCAGATGTAATGAGCAAGGAGTTAATTACCAGCTGTTGAGTTGGAAAATGGGATTTCAGGGGCATGCAAGGGGCTCTGATGATCCTGCTGTGACCCCTTGGGGTTATTCCTAATCCATCACTGTCAACCACCAACACAGTACAACACTCATACATGTACATGTAATCCTCAAGATTTAAGGCTAAAGAAAAAAATATCTGATTCTCATTCATTTTTTTGTAATTGTAAATTAAGTTTGTCTGTGTCAATTCCTTTAAAAAAATAAATAAGTGAACCATTTCATGACACAGTTTTCTTGTTTGTTTTACTTTTTCTTGCAAGGACTATTTCTTCTTGGCACATTAGGGTTGGGTGGAAGAGGGGGTCAGCAGGGGCTGAGACCCCAAGGATTATTTTCTTTGGCCTAAATGGGGTTGAGTAATAATTATAATGAGTTGTCATGAAGAAAAAGTCCAATTCATCATAGTTTATAATGAGACTTTTCTCCAAGGAAATGTACACTGATTATCAAACCAATTTATTAATTCCATGCAACCATTGTGTTGCCTTAGATTTTGTAAGTCCGGGAGCATGAAATTTCATTCTGATACTGATGCTAATGACACCATACTTAAATGATGACAATACTACAGCAACAAAAGATATGAGAATACTTTGAAACCAAAGGTAGTACAATACCTCAACACCAAGGCCAGGACAAAACCTCAACACCAACCTCAACACCAATGCTAGGACAATACCTCAACACCAACCTCAACACCAATGCTAGGACAATACCTCAACACCAATGCTAGGAAAATACCTCAACACCAACCTCAACACCAATGCTAGGACAATACCTCAACACCAATGCTAGAACAATACCTCAACACCAATGATAGGACAATACCTCAACACCAATGCTAGGACAATACTTCAACACCAATGCTAGGACAAAACCTCAACACCAATGCTAGGACAAAACCTCAACACCAATGCTAGGACAATACCTCAACACCAACCTCAACACCAATGCTAGGACAATACCTCAAAACCAATGCTAGGACAATACCTCAACACCAATGATAGGACAATACTTCAACACCAACCTCAACACCAATGCTAGGACAATACTTCAACACCAACCTCAACACCAATGCTAGGACAATACTTCAACACCAACCTCAACACCAAGGCTAGGACAATACCTCAACACCAACCTCAACACCAATGATAGGACAATACTTCAACACCAACCTCAACACCAAGGCTAGGACAATACCTCAACACCATTGCTAGGACAATACTTCAACACCAACCTCAACACCAAGGCTAGGACAATACCTCAACACCAACCTCAACACCAATGCTAGGACAATACTTCAACACCAACCTCAACACCAATGCTAGGACAATACCTCAACACCAATGCTAGGACAATACCTCAACACCAATGCTAGGACAATACCTCAACACCAACCTCAACACCAATGCTAGGACAATACCTCAACACCAATGCTAGGACAAAACCTCAACACCAATGCTAGGACAATACCTCAACACCAACCTCAACACCAATGCTAGGACAATACTTCAACACCAACCTCAACACCAAGGCTAGGACAATACCTCAACACCAACCTCAACACCAATGATAGGACAATACTTCAACACCAACCTCAACACCAAGGCTAGGACAATACCTCAACACCATTGCTAGGACAATACTTCAACACCAACCTCAACACCAAGGCTAGGACAATACCTCAACACCAACCTCAACACCAATGCTAGGACAATACTTCAACACCAACCTCAACACCAATGCTAGGACAATACCTCAACACCAATGCTAGGACAATACCTCAACACCAATGCTAGGACAATACCTCAACACCAACCTCAACACCAATGCTAGGACAATACCTCAACACCAATGCTAGGACAAAACCTCAACACCAATGCTAGGACAATACCTCAACACCAATGCTAGGACAATATCTCAACACCAATGCTAGGACAATACCTCAACACCAATGCTAGGACAAAACCTCAACACCAATGCTAGGACAATACCTCAATACCAATGATAGGACAATACCTCAACACCAATGATAGGACAATACCTCAACACCAAGGCTTTGACAAAACCTCAACACCAAGGCTAGGACAATACCTCAACACCAATGCTAGGACAATACCTCAATTCCAAGGCTAGGACAATACCTCGACACCAATGCTAGGACAATACCTTGACACCAAGGCTAGGACAATACCTTGACACCAAGGCTAGGACAATACCTCAACACCAATGCTAGGACAATTCCTCAATTCCAAAGCCAGGACAATACCTCAACATCAATACTAGGACAATACCTCAACACCAATGCTAGGACAATACCTCAATTCCAAAGCTAGGACAATACCTCAATTCCAAAGCTAGGACAATACCTCAACATCAATACTAGGACAATACCTCAACACCAATGCTAGGACAATACCTCAATTCCAAAGCTAGGACAATACCTCAACATCAATGCTAGGACAATACCTCAACACCAATGCTAGGACAATACCTCAATTCCAATGCTAGGACAATACCTCAACACCAATGCTAGGACAATACCTTGACACCAAGGCTAGGACAATACCTCAATTCCAAGGCTAGGACAATACCTAAACATCAATGCTAGGACAATACCTCAACATCAATGCTTGGACAATACTTTGACACCAAGGCTAGGACAATACCTCAACATCAATGCTAGGACAATACCTCAACACCAATGCTAGGACTATACCTCAATTCCAATGCTAGGACAATACCTCAATTTCAAAGCTAGGACAATACCTCAACATCAATGCTAGGACAATACCTCAACACCAATGCTAGGACAATACCTCAATTCCAAAGCTAGGACAATACCTCAACACCAATGCTAGGCCAATACCTCAACACAAAAGCTTTGACAAAACCTCAACACCAAGGCTAGGACAATACCTCAATTCCAATGCTTGGACAATACCTCAATTCCAATGCTAGGACAATACTTCAACACCAATGCTAGGACAATACCTCAACACCAAGGCTTTGACCAAACCTCAACACCAAACTAGGACAATACCTCAATTCCAATGCTTGGACAATACCTCAACACCAATGCTTGGACAATACCTCGACACCAATGCTAGGACAATACCTCAACACCAATGCTAGGACAATACCTCAACACCAAGGCTTTGACAAAACCTCAACACCAAACTAGGACAATACCTCAATTCCAATGCTTGGACAATACTTCAATTCCAATGCTTGGACAATACCTCGACACCAATGCTTGGACAATACTGTCTACACTAAGGCTAGGAAAATACCTCAACACCAAGGCTAGGACAAAACCTCAACAACAAGGCTTGGACAATATAACCAAGGCTTAGGATAACACCATCAAGGCCAAGGCTAATATAAAACCACAAGGCTATTATATTACCAAAACACCAAGGCTGTGAGTCATTGCCTCAAAATCAAGGCCATGTTCATTTCAACCATCTGAACCAAAAAACAAAAGCTATCTTTATGCAATGTCGTTTTTCGACAATAACCTGGAGATTTTTTCATTCCAAACAACATTATAAATATGCAAACAATATTCGGTGAGAAATTTTAACTGTCGTGTTAATGCATTTGTTTTCCAAAACCAGTATGGAGTGTTTTCAGCGGCCTCAGAAATAAGGTACTTTTAAATGACGTTTCCATTAAAACCACGGGCTATTATTGATGATAATTCCAGACAAAAAATCTAAATAAACCAATCATTTAAAACACATCATCTAAACACATCCAGCAGAGATTCTGAAAATGTTCACAATATAACTGCATGCCTCTGAGAGGATTATTTGACTTCAAATACTTGAGTCTACATTTATCCACTACGGCTGTAATGTCATGTTTTTAAGAAGATACTTAAGTCTGTCATGTTTTTCGAGGTGGAACCACTTATTTTTCAATTGCTTCAATTTTCTAGGAGTGTCAAGAAAAATACTTGTAACAGAGATTAATTCATGAATCAGTTATAATTTAAGCCAGGCTTTCGTTCATGGAAAAGTGGTCACATGAGCCGCCCATTTTTTAACATCCCTGTTATTAAACATAAAGCGTAAATATGCGTATCAATGGGAAAATGGATTGAAGTATAAAAAGGCTTATCAACAATAAGATAATATAGATTGAACAGTAAAAGGCGTTTCTTTGAGGCTATATAGAGTGAGGAGTAAAAAGGCGTTTCTACATGTACATGTATGATTATAAATCAAGAATTATTAAAACAAGAGTTATGGGCCTTTCTGTAGATTTTGTCTCTGGCAACATTTATACCAAGTTTCATTTCAATGGTCATAAATATTTCCAACAGTTTTCAAAGATTCAACAATATTCAAGTTCTTCACAATGATGCAAAGACCGCTGCCGCCAATGACAACGACAACATGGCAATGACTATAATTTCGTTGAAAAGCTCAAATTCACTCATAATGCTTTGTACATTGAAGCGTTTCAACAAAACATTATTTTGAATTTCAATTTTTCAAATCTAGAACTAAAATGGTTATAAAAGCCATGTGCAAACACTCTGTTTCCAAAAACTTCTCAATCAGCAGCACAAAGAAGCTTGTTTTTCCTTAATAAAGCCCCTGTGAACACAGATCAAATACATCATTTTTTGCACATGTTTCTCAGAAAGGAAGCATTGTCCTAAAAAAAATGATTACCAGATCATTTTTGTGAAATAAAATAGATTTCAATATTTAAAACCATATTGTTTGCATCCAAAACCATTATACGATCTGCAAAAGGAAATAAAATACAATTGTCATGTAACATCACCTCTGCTTAATGTTAAACAAAAAAATCAGGGGAAAAAATACCCCTTCTCTGTTGAAATTTATTGTTATGCAAACAAATGGGAACACTTAATGTCGACCCATGTTTATCTTTTCTCCTGAACTTTGTTTAAGCATGAAAGAGAGACGTTGCGGAACTTTAAGATACATGGAACACCTTGCATTATATTTAGTTATATTTCTATCATCGCCTTTTGTAAGCAAAACTCCAAAGAATAAGCTAGTATCAAAGATTTAAAACTAATTTTCAAAGAGGAGTAACTGCTGTGTCCTTACATTAAAAGGTAGTACCAGACACTCCAAATGTTGTCTGCTGCAATTTTCAAATTGCAAAAAACAAACTACACACCTTATTGCCTTGGAAATTTTGGTCATAGAACACATGAGGAGTCAGCCATTACTGAAATGATTCAACACTATTTTCTGTCAAAAGATCACACCACACTATATTTTGATGTGTGGAATGCCAAAAATGATGGTTGTTTGTCACCGCATAACAAGACACACAATGGCTATTTTCAACACATTAGACTTATGCTAAGTGGCTATATCCAACACATTAGACATATGCAAAGTGGCAATATCCAACACATCAGACATACGATCACATACTCCCCCATTCCAACATCACATTTCTATCATAGTTGATTGTGAACGATTACGCTCTTATCTCAGCCTCCAATTACCCAAGGTGTCTTATCATAAGCCAACATCTTCCCTCATGAAACTTGTAGACAAATCTTTCTATAAACATTTATGTCAAGATGGATGTTGCTTTCAGATGTCAGTAACCTGTTCTCATATATTCCAAGCTGAGAATTTAACAACTTTTTTAATACTTTGAAAAATAATGCTTCACACTTTTCTTAAATTTTGCAAATTCCGAATTCACTGACAGAGAAATAAAAATTGAGACAGAAATAAATAAATGTATATTCAGGTAGAAAATTATTTAAATTGCCAATGATTCTCAATTCCTTATTAACAACAAGGTCAACCAAATAGTAAAAGAAATTAAATATCTAATCCAGCAAAAAAAAGTGGGGCATTTTAAATTTCCTCCTGAAATTTTCAATTCTAGCAGTAAACGATTCACTAAATTATTCAACAACAATTATTTTAATAGCAACATAAAAAAATATTCTAATTATCATTATATTTAATTACATCGAAAATTTAAAGATTATAGAAACATAAAGCCATAATCTTAATATAAGTTAAAGCTGTTTTCTTGAAAATCTAAGGAATTTTAAGGTGTATTCCCCAAAGTGTTCCCGAGTTCATTAGAAAATAATCTGCATGTGATCTTTTACTAATCTTTATGACATCTTTGGATGATAGAAATTGCAGTACTTCCGTCAATAAAGCGCTTTTGCAATAATTACGTAAGACAGACACATTCTGGAAATTCAAAGCCCAGAAATATTGGTTAATCAGTAGTTAAATCCTAATGCATATTTCACGAACTTTGTTAACCATTTTTTTAATTAAGTGTAACCCTAGGGGGCCTCCCCCCCTCCCCCCATCGACACCTTGCATACTGAATTAACTGTTTTAATTGTCTACCAAAATTGTTCTTTAAATAAAAATCATAAATCAAAATTTTGAAAGCCATGTTCCGAAAACTGCCAAGCGTACAACTTTCTTTATAACCGAGTACTCCATTTTTTAAATCCCCAAAATAATACACGCTCTGTGAGGGACCATTTCCAGAGACATTAAACATAAAGACAAATTGGCTGCCACTTCAAATGCAGATTTTACAAATTTAATATTCTTAGTAAGTCTAGCTGCATCAGCTGTCTGCCTAGCCTCACCCTCCACCTTGTTCATCAAATTAGCAGGACGCTTGTTGCCATTCAACCAGTCAATTGAACAATAAAATATTTTATTACATCAGTAAATAATACCACATGGTCGTTTAATCCAATGGCTTAATAGTTGACCACCCTTTACAAACAACCTCTAACAAGTGACCAGACCTGGCCCCAATTTCTCGAAACTTCTTAAGTTCCTTATAACAGGATTAAGCTAATCTCATTATTTTCGTTGTTCTATAAAATGTGTTATATTTACTTCTTCAATTTTTTTTTGAAATTATGTAGGAAAAATCTGTATGATTTTCAGAATAAACCATTTTTCATTTATCAAAATCCATTTTCAGTATGTATTTTAGCTAATTGAAATAAGCGACTTAAGCCTGTTAAGCTTAAGAAGTTTCGAGAAATTGGGGCCAGGGTTTGTATTCAATATTCAAAGTCTTAATTGGATCTAAGAACGATGTAGCTAATCGGATTACTTGTTATTAATAACTGACCGATAGTGTGAATAAAGTCAATGATGTATGACCATAAGATTAACTTAAGTTGTATATTAAATACCACCCCAGGGCTTGGCTTAATTTAAGACTCCTTAATATAATGCAAATCATGTTAATTTCTTTAGTAACTGTCATCTTTGTCATCACTTGGCAAGGTGTTTCGGTTAATCCATTCTGCAAATGCAAACATGTGCTTTTATTTATTGATAAAATATAATCCTGTTATTGGTTAACTGATTTTTGACTGACAACTGATGACTGCTCAAATCTATTACAAGTAATCGAGGACATTTTTTTTCAGGATTCTACCACTGTCATTTCATTGCATTCAAAGCCAGAGACTTTTGTAGCACAGCTATCAGGAACATTTTGTGACCTTTTTCAATCATACCCAAGGTACAATGCCATAAAACATAAAAAGGGAGTTCACTTTGAACTTTCCAATGACAAATCCGTTACAATTTCACCCTTCGTTACTTTCTGGTCGGAACATTTTATAAGCCGATGGCACTTATCTTTTGCGCTATTCTTATCACGTTACACCGGTTATTTCTTTCGTCCCCAATCAATAACGCTCTCAGAAAAAATCGCTTACTTTTCACTCTTTGCAAACATGGTAATCCGGCATGGGCAGCCAAAGAACGACTTAAGAGGAAATTAATATTTGTGTCGCTCATTGCTGTTGTTTAGAGCATGCCAAAGGTTCAAAGAGCCATTTTCCTCTCTCTTCAACGCTCTATGATACAAATGCTTGGTTGGCTCGACAGGCTATTTAAAGCATGAGACAGCTTCAAAGAGCTTTAAATTTATTTTTCCCTCTCTCTCTCTAATATATTTGGGTTGTTTAACTGGCTCCTAAATGCATGTTAAAGCTTTAAAGAGCTTTAAGTTTACTTCTCTCTCTCTCTCTCTCTCTCTCTCTCTCTCTCTCTCTTTCTCTCTCTCTCTCTCTCTCTCTAATATATTTGGGTTGTTCAACTGGCTCCTTAATGCATGTGAAAGCTTCAAAGAGATTTAAATTCTATTTTTCTCTCTCTCTTTCTCTCTCTCTGATAGATTTTGGTTGTTCAACTGGTTCCTTAATGCATGTGAAAGCTTCAAAGAGCGTTAAATTATTTTTTTCTCATTTTCTCTCTGATAGATTTGGATTGCTCAACTTGCAACTTAAAAGCATGTGAAAGCTTCGAAGAGCTTTTAATTATTTTTTTTCTCTCTCTCTCTCTGATAGATTTGGATTGCTCAACAGTGAGTGGCAACTTAAAAGCATGTGAAAGCTTCAAAGAGCTTTTGAAATTAAATTAAAATTAAATTAAATAGACTTTCTCTCTCTCAACTACAATTGGGTCCTGAAATGGGCTACATAAAGAAAACAATTGGTAAAAAGCTTCTTTTCCCTCTAAGATAGATTTGGGTCACTTAACAGGCGACTTAAAGCAGCTTGTGCCAGGTAGAGAGCTTTTTTTGTCTCAAAGATACATTTGGGTCGCTAAAAAACAGGCTACTTACAGCAAGCAAATGGTTAACAGCTTTTTCTCTCTCTAAGAAGCATTTGGGTCGCTAAATAGGCTACTTTAAAAAAGGTGCAAATAATGGTAAAAAGAGCTCTTTTTTTCTCTCGCAATGATATATTGAATTGCTCAAGAATGCAGATGCTGCAAACACCTGATTTTTTTCTTTCCATCTATCTATCTCATTCTCCAAGGTAGCGAGTTAATGTAATAATGACAATATAACTTACTTATACCAGAAACCTCGAAAACAGCTTTGGGGCATTCGCCTCCAGTTAAGTCATTTCACACGGAGACAGACAAGCAATTTTCTAGTCGTATTTTCCTGGACAAGAAATACATGGGAAACGCTTCTTATTTGACTGTATTTATTCCATCAAAATTTTGTCAACATTTCAGGGTTTTCAGTATAAAAAGATGGTTTTTCCGCATAATTATATTAAAAACTAATGCACTTACTTTATCATTTGGAACCATTACAAACCAGGGTAGAAGACAATTTTGGTTTCATTTTTGCGGGTATTTTAAGAACTGGCAACATTTATGCCAAACTCTTAATTTAAAAGATTAAAATAATTTAATTATTCAAGTTTCCATACAAATCAACACAAAACTTATTCAATACCGAATAATAATGTCTGAGTTTTCTGAAATGCATGTCATAAAATATTTACGAGCAAACATATACAATTTCCCTAACATAGTCATACGACCCTCTGATGCGGAATAGATAGTCCGTAATTAATTGATTTAACCACAATAATGATTAGGCCAATCGATTCTAATTCCATCCACAATAGCCGCAATTCGCAGCTACTCTGAATAATCACATAAAAATAATTACATCTCCTTATGCGTTAATGGTAAATTAATGTATTTATTGTGGTCCTATTTTTTTTATAATTCAATCTATCAATTTTCCCATAAAAGTAATTCTGAGACTTTTTTGTTAATGCTTAACACTTAAAAAAACACATAGAAAATTGAGAAAAATTATTTCAAGTTTGTTTTAACATTTCAAAAGAGATTTGAAACCATTTTATCATGCTCAAGATTAAAACTATTTATCGCATTATGAAATACACTTTTTTACATAAATATCTATAGTTTTTGTTGTTGTTGTTGTTTTTTATAACACCTATACATAACCATGAAATGTTTTGCTCAAACATTCATTGATATTAAATTTAAAATTAAAAGGATTTGTTTATACTGCCGCTAATAAAAAACTCATAAAAAGCGTCATTCAATCTTTTATAAATTTAACCATAACTGCTATGTGATTCAATTAATGTTTATTTTATCACTTAAAAATAAGCACTTAAACTTACTTACGACTTACGTTACATCCAATTGACAACTTCTCAGCGTCCCATTTACTTCGATACTCTTTTATAGACCATAATCCTTTAGCATTTCAAAAGAACTTTAATCGAATCGCTATAATTATTTCTCCTCTCGATGTAATCTAACCATCCACTTTACTCCAAAAACCTCATAACTTTTGTCCTAAAAGATCAAGGTTGCACAAAAACGTCACCTGTCGTAACAGACACATTTATATATCACAGCAACTGGATCCTTTAAGACACTGCAATATTTTCAAATTTTTCTACCGACTCAATTTTTTCCACAAAAAACAAAATTGCAAGTCAAATAGTTTACACAATTTTAACGTGTCATGTAAAAAGGAAACACAATACAAAATGTAAACACTGTAGTGTTTATTTGGGCTCGCTATCGCATCCCTTGCAAGATGTCGCTCCTGTGAAATCCACTCAGTGACTGAAGGAGAGGAGAAAAAGATGCAGGAGGGAAAAACCAATATGCTATCTAGCTTTAAAATAGACTGGTTACCTTCATCAGAAATCCAGCAGTGTCCAGTCTATGAAGGTAATTGGTACCCAGAACTGGGTCTGAAAATAAATATTACATATTTTGAGGGGTCATTAAATAATTCCAATATTAAAGAAATAAAAAGATTTTTTTCTAGAATGTCCAATAAAACAACTGTGCTACTAAAATTTGAGATTAGCTAAAATTAAGATAAAAAAAAATGGAATACATTCTAATAAGAATGCATTATTGTACATGTGTGGACTTAATTGTTTCGTAATATAATAGATATTGTAGAGCTACAATATTGCTTTTAAACAGACTGGTTACAACTGTTTACCCTCAAGTTATCAAAATATTTAAGTAAAACCAGTCTGCAGAGGTTTTTATTGGTCTGAAAATGTATATTTTTTCAGCATTTTGAGATTAAACTTCTATGAAAAAGATTGAAGCCAGTTAAATGCTTCAATAAATTAATCGATCAGAACATGTTCTTCAAACTTGGAACTTGTAGTTTTAGAACTGCCATTTAATGTTCTTGACATATTCCAAAACTTATTCAAGAATGGTTCTTTAATTTCTTGCAGGGGTGCAAATTTAACTTCAGCAGACAAAAAACAATAATCCACTATCTTAGATGGACTGAGCATGCAGCTGTTATGAGGTTGGACTGACTGCCAAGTGCATTGTTTTTGTGTTGGCCTCTGGATCAGAGAGTCCCTGTTCAATATAGACTCGGAATTTCATTGAAAATTAAGTACTGGTAATTACCCAGGAATGGTAAATGGTTCCTAATTTCATGCTCGTTTTAAGATTTATAACTGTACATATGTGTGCAATTTTAAAATCTCTATAGAGCTTTCGTTACATGTTCGTCAGTGCCAGGTAAAATCCAGGAATGGTCAATGATTCCTAGCTAAAGTTTGAGATTTATAACATATTTATGTGTGTCATTTTAAAATCTCTATCAAACTTTTATTACTTAAGTTTATCATTGCCAGGTAAAATCTTTACCATACCCTTTCACCTTCAGTTACCTTTAACACTGGTTCCAAGCAATGTCCCGAGTTCAAGCAGGTAAACAATGGTACCAATCTGAAAAAAAGTATAATATCATTAGACATTAGTGCAAAACAGAGTTCCCATAAAAAGGTTGTCCCATGGTACTTAAAGATATGGTCAATGTTGTTGTTGTTGCTATGGTTGTTGCTATTGTTGCTGAATTAGCAACACATTTGTTCTAACTACCTATAGAAAATGTTCTATATTTAGTAACTTAACAACACCAACGTGCATGTAACTTGTGTAAGGTTTATCACATTGGTGATGAATTTCACTTTTTGTTTCAAAGTTAAAATTTTGATAATTATAATGGTGGATGTTTGCAGTTTGGAAACTTTTTTTAGCTGACCTAGGAAAAAACAGTTTCTTTATTCATTAAATGCAATGCAAATAGCTTCCAGAGATGCATTAAGTGTTGGAATCTTTTAAGGCTAGTACATAAAAAATTATAATCTGAAATAATCAAAATTCTCAGACATGAAAATGTTGCCGGGATACGAAAATAGGAAGCAAAGGCACTTATCAAGAATACAAACACAACTTCTGGGACAAGCCAGCTATAATCTTTCAATGTTATAACACTGCCAAAGTGCTAATGGGACTGTATTTGGTATTGATTCCAGAAAAATAATACTTTTAGCCTTAAAATATGAGACTGCAATAAGCCTTACATTAAAACAATTATTATACTTGTACAGACAAATAAAATGGAGATTATTTTGGCCAATATGGACGATTCAGGTTATTGGTAATCCCGGGTAGAGGAAAGTTATCAATTATTCATTGTCAAGGGACATAATTATTGATCAATTGTCAAGGGACAAAACTATTAATCAATTGTCAAGGGACATAATCATTCAAGCAGTGTCCAAGGACATACTTATTCAATCATGGTCAATCAGCCTAATTTATTCTTCCATAGTCATTGGACAAAACTATTCATCTACAAGGCAAGGGACATAAGCATTTATCTCCATTGTCAAGGGACATATTTTTTTATCAAAAGTCAAGGGACACAATTATTGATCAATAGTCAAAGAAAATGAATATTCAACTATTATAAAATGATTATTTATTTATGGCATAAGTATTCATCCTTGGTCAAGGGACATAATTATTCCTTTATGTACAAGGGAGATAAAAATTATCTTCATTGTCAAGGGGCATACTTATTTATCCTTGGTAAAGGGACATAAGTATTCCTTTATGTACAAGGGAGATAATAATCATCTTCATTGTCAAGGGGCATAATTATTTATCTTTGGTCAATGGACATAGGTATACACCATGAACAAGGGACATAGTTATTATCCATGAACAAGGGATATGATCATTCATCTCAATTGTCAAGGGGAAAAATTATTGGTCAAAGGACAAAACTTTTCAACCATTATTAAAGAACGTAAATATTCATTTTCAAGGAACATAATTATTCCTCTATGTACAAGGGACATAATATTTCATCTCCATTTGTCAAGGCACAAAATTATTGATAAATACTACAGGTAAGTTAAGGGAAAGACAAGACAAACAAAAACATATTGGCACACACACAATGATGATCCAAGACAGTTAAATGGGGTGTCAAAAAAAATAAATATTTGTTTCAACTAACCAAACCGACCCTATATTTTCCTCACAATCCTACACCATTTTTTGCTGTAGTGTGGATTTTTTTGGTAATTTCCTAAATAACATGCTTTTTTTCATCCTGGTTTACAAAGATATGTGTGTTAATAATTTGGAGAGTATTTTCACAGGTGATTCCCATATTACATGGACAAACCAATTAATAACCATCAAAGGGCCTATAAAACTGCCAGCCTCTATTTCATGGAAATCTGCGAAATTGGACAGATTAAGCGGAGGATATAGATTTAAGGGGGGGTAAAGGAATATTTTGCTATTAATCTTCATGCATCAAGAAGGATTCTTAGGTTTATTATGTTGTTATTATACAGTAACATGTATAGGAGACAGATTCTTGGACTTTTATTTCATTATCATTCTAAGTGTATTGAGAAAGATTCTTGCGTTTATTATTTTGTTATTAATCTTAATGGTAAGATTTTTTTATCTCCAACATCTGACATACAATTAATCCCACAGTGCACATAACATCCTTGTAAAAATTATGTGACGCCAAGTCTGCAAAAATAAAAATCTGCAAAATTGACATAACTCGAGAAATCACGTTTTTTTTAGCACACTGATTTTTTAAAAGTCACTTCAAATAAAAAATCAGTGTGCTAAATAAAACGTGGTATCTCGAGTTATGTCACAGTGACATTGGTCTTCTTTTATCTGTCTCTCCGTTAATTGACAGTGACTTTCATGATTAAAAAATCTGAGTGTGATGAAAAAACAAGAACACAATTACTCCCGTTATATCATTTCCACAGATGTCCTCACAAATTATATTGTTATTATGTACAAAAAAAAAATGTCATGTTTTACAATAAACATTACCAAATTTCTACCCGCCACACTAATGCCACCCTCTTTGCTGTTTTAGCAAAAGAGGGCAAAAATGTCAAGCAAGATGTCTGCTTTCAGGCACTATAGCAGTATTGGTAAAATCTTAGATATCATTTTTTATACATTTTTCACCGTAAAACTAATGCTGTATAATTATGTGCAACATTACTGCTATAATTGCATAACACAAACAATGACAACATGATGCCATCTTAAGCTCATAGCAATATTCCTTTAAAAAATTCCTTCAAAACTAATTAATTTTGTTTCACTAGTTGCCGGCCAGAAAGCTGCGACTCTATTTTTAATTCCTGTTTTATTTTGCTCATGGCAGGAGATGTTGTTATTCAGATGTCATAGCAACAAACTATATTTAATTGCTTTAAAGAATATAAATGGTTGTAATCTTTTAACTAGAACTCCGCGAGTCGGATGTGTCGCCTGACGAATTATTTACTGTCGACATTATAGCTGTTAGATTGGCATTTTATTCATTTATAGACAATGATGTTGCTATTTAACTTTCAAGTGTAGGTGGCATTTGATAGTTTACGAGATATGCCACGGACAAAACCTAAGCAAGAAAATTAACAAAGGGCAATAACTCTAAAAATATGGCAGCAAGAGTAACGATTCTTGTGCACTGCACTTGCCCTCAATGAGATCTATCTAGCTATGAAGTTTCAAGTTGATACCTCTTATATTCTTCAAGATATGCCCCGGACAAAACTTTAAGCATGAAAATTAACAAAGGGCAATAACTTTAAAAATAATAAAGCAAGAGTTACTGTTATTGTGCACTGCACTTGCCCTCCATGAGATCTATCTACATATGAAGTTTCAAGTTGATAACTCTTATATTCTACAAGATATGCCCCGGACAAAATTTTAAGCATGAAAAATAACAAAGGGCAATAACTCTAAAAATATGGAAGCAAGAGTAACAGTTCTTGTGCACTGCACTTGCCCTCAATTAGATCTATCTACATATGAAATTTCAAGTTGATACCACTAATAGTTTAGGAGATATACCCTGGACAAGCGAAAATGGGACGAGGACGCCGTCGCCAACGCCAACGCCGCTGCCAACGCCGCTGCCACCGCCGCCGCGGCCGACAAAAGTAACCCCTATATGTCATCTTTTCAGGCGACACAAAAATATGTATCTATGCTACGTGTTGTATCGTTAAATGTCGGATTATGCTGTGATGTCTGAAATATTTGTTATTTTTAATATTTTGAAAACAACATCTTACAATGCAAAAGGCATATATATATAGTAGCGCAGATAAGATTGCCAAAAGGGCATAAGAAAACGCAGGTTACCATACACAAAGAAGGTATTGGAAAACGCTGATAGCAAGTTCTGTGTTCTGGTCTCAATCAAGTCAGTACTTCTAATTTCAAAACAGGTTAAAGGGAGTCGCTCCTGTTTTTGCAAATTGCACTTTTTTTTGTATGATGAGATTAAGTGTGGCAAATCTCTAAGAGTGTTAAAACTAAGATACTGACAGCTGGAACCCTTCAACAAATGTTGATATATGCTCAAATATTGTCTTTCAAGTCCAAGATTTTGAATAGCATTTAAAAGTAACACAATTCAACAAAAGGCTTAATGGTTAAGTAAACATGTTTTGTGTATGAGTCCTTGTGGGTGTAAGGTTTTGTTGTCAGTTTTCTTATTTTTCCTTGACTGTACAGGCTTGGTTCCCACCCAACACAAACATATTTTTTTCATACTGTAAGAGGATGTTTTTCTGTTATTTTGATATCAAAGAGTAAAATAGTTATAATTCAAGCGTTTTCAGATGCATTGCCAAGGAAAAAACCTTATGGTGCCAAAACATGAGCGAGTCCCTTTGAAGACCTCTGCATTAAAACTCAGTGAGTTTTTCTTACCACATTAAATTTCCATCAAATCATTTTAGCTTGTTTAATATCTCTTTAAAACAAAACATGGCTCATTTCATACTTGCCTGTTACACCATGCTAACAATGTGGCACTTAATTCAGTACACTAATTAATAAACAGCCCGCAACAAATTGG
Organism: Mya arenaria; assembly: GCF_026914265.1. Classification (NCBI taxonomy): domain Eukaryota; kingdom Metazoa; phylum Mollusca; class Bivalvia; order Myida; family Myidae; genus Mya; species Mya arenaria. The sequence goes on from NC_069135.1 coordinate 42,436,390, forward strand.
TCCTTAGGGGAGGGCCGTTCATAAGGTCACAGATTAGTTACACTACATTTACTCAGACATAGAGGGCTACTAATGAATTAATCATGCTTAATTAATGGAATAAATTACTTCCAGACATGAAAACCACTTCAACTATTTCGAAATCATCTTTTGTAACATGAACATAAAATTTTATGCTAGAGTAACTCATTAGACATGAGTTACACAAAGTTTTATAGAATATTAATTCAGATGCTCTATACAATACAACAAGGTATCAGGTAAGTTACAGCTTCTAACAAAATATTAAACGCTTTCACAGTGGTGCTAAAATTAATTGTCTGCTGAAATATATAGCATTCTAGCAGATATAGGGGAAGGGAGGGGGGGGGGGGGCACACCAAGTTTACTTTTTCTGTCAATCAAGGATGTTACAAGTCATAAAATACACTCAAAATGCACTATTTCAGACTAGAAATTGTAAAAATATTCTAGGGGAAGTACCCCCAAACTGCCTTGACAACATTTTCAACCACTCAATTTTCCTTTCAGAAAGAAGGGCAAACGTCAAAGGGTTGTGCTCCTAAGCTATGCCCCCTTTAACATCAATTCCTGGAGCCGCCCCTGAGGCATGTAATGTAGTTTGCACCAGAAGTACTCATTTCTTGTATTGTTTATATGTGCAAAAAATTAAGTACCTGAACTTTTATTACCATTTCTTGGTACAAAACTAACAATAGCAGCTACAGGTTTAATGGTCTATCATCAAAACAAAATAAAAGTACTAAAGACAAATAACTTTGCAATTGTATGCTAAGACAATACACAATGGGTCGATTGTTCAGAGCTAAATTGTTAAAGTTCCTCGCCAGTGACATCAGAGCCTGCCAGTGTCATCGGAGCCCGAGTAAAAGCTAGCTAGGTTGGCCAAGTGAACTGTATTATGTAAATGTGCTATCTATATGTTCAGTGCTGTGATAATACTTTATGAGCTATGTTTATATGTTACTCACTGTATGAAATATGCTTGTTTATTGCTTTCGTATATATGTGTCTACATATTTTTTTATAACTGCAAAAATAAATAAAAACAACAACATGGTATTGTCAAAGTATCGATTGTATAATGTTGGGAAAAGTGCAATATGGGTACTGATCCTAAGTCCAAAAAACTATGCTTTAGCGAAGATAACGTAGGAAAATGGAAAACGATGCACAGTCAGTAAGCATTCCCGATTGGCTCAATATTAGCGAATCAAAGTGTCACTGGAATATGGAGCCAACAAGTTTTGACTGTATTTCTGACAAGATTTGACAGAACGGTTACAGTTGTACTTGCTTTATATAAATATATAAGTACATCATCGAATATTTCACGTTTAAAATTGTCAACAATGCTGTTTACAATATTTTAACTTTCACAATGTTGTGAACAATCAGTCCAAAGTTTTTTGAAAATTAATGTTCATTACAAGAACACTGAAGAGCACTACGGAGCAAATGCCAATGTTTGTCAGTTGATTTTATTGCGGTCCAACAAGGGGCATTACTCTACAATTAATTACATGAAGAGTTACTGGGCCCTTCTTTACATGTAAATATGGGAATATGTTTACCAAGTTTCATTACACTATCTTGAACATTTACGGCCAAGGTATTTTTTTGGCATGAAATTGATATAATAACACTAACAAGGACACCATGAATTATATAATGGAGCACACTTTGATTAATTTTAGTCTTAAAAGATGCATTTAGATGTAATTTATGCTTACTTTACCATTCTGACATATCATGTCCACACTATTTTTTTAAAGGGGGTTTGGGATACGCCCCAACCCGCCCTGGATTTCCTAGTTTTAATTGCCAGCGAGTCAAGATACCAAGTAATCTAAGAATTGTTATCAGGAATACTTACTGGGGAAGCACACTTTGGCTTCTTTTTGTCTAAAATGGTTCACTTTGTGTATTTTATTACCTTTATGAATGACATGAACAATAACATTTTGGAGGTGGGATTTGCGATTCCTCCATCCAATCCCCTGCCCCCACCACCCGCCCTGGATTCCCTAGTTTTAATTGCCAGTGAGTATCAGAAACCATTACTAATCTAATGAGGCATGAGAAATATTTATTCAATTATTCGGAAACTCCTGTTTGCACTTGTCCGACCATTAAAGATGGCTACTTAATGCACATGCATGCAATTACCCTAATAATACCACTGATTACCTGTAATGGGTTACCTCTAGAAAACAGGTTCAATATACTTCAATAGGTGCTCACTCCATGTCAGAAACCACTAATCTTGGGCTGTCGACTTCGTGATAGCAGATAAACACGATAAAGCATGAGCTGCTGCACTTCCTACAGATGCAAATTGGATGCAGTGCACTGGAATGTTCAAAAACAGAAGAAAAAAACATTATTTGAAACACTTGCTAAATTTCAAGGTTTTTCATCGATCAATATGACTTCAACATTTTCTAGAACAAAATAAGATTTATCTACAGAAAATAAAGTCTATTTTCAATTTAACATTCTTATAATTTAAAATAATTTTTAAATTTCTCTGCAATCACATTTGAGTTTTTGAAACAATACCGTACCAGTTAACGCCATCTTTTATATTCTCTTAAGAAAATTTAAGCCATCCAGCAAACTTCCTATCATTTGACAAGGAATTTATTGTTTCTATTTTATAACACTCAGATATATCAATAAGATTATATGTCTTTCAATAAATAGGCTTTTTTTATAATTTTCAAACAATCTGATCAAGACGGTACAGAATATTTTAAATTTTCAACAACAGCACCGCCCAGTTATATCATGAAAATCGCTCTATCAATGGTGCCTGTTTTGACACCAAAAGTGCATCAAATTGTCTTTCAAAATCTTTAAAAAAATCTCATAATCTCGTAAAACACATTGAACAGAAAATCGTCAATCTTCAGGGAGAGCCTTTCTAATCTTGTTTAAACTACAAAACTAAATTGCACAATATTGTCGATAATGTCAAAACCTGCCATTCCATATATCACAATTCATACAGGAATGGATACAATTGTCAAAAGAAATCATTAAACTACAGAAACCATCGTGGAAGCTGGATTTTAACCAACTTTTAAACCCATCTTTTTTTTTGCTTTCAACTTAGGTTTAAGCTGCACTCTCACAGATTTACCGTTTTAACAACTTCTTTTTATTTTTTTGTCTGGAACGTGCCAATTTTTGCGAAAAATGACTGGAAACCAGTGACATTAAAGACTGCTGTCAAAAAATCAGATTGCAGGCTTTCATATTTATGTTCAAAAATTTGTTATTTGCATTTTTCTTAAAGCTTTTAAGTAAAGCTTTTTACCATAAATAACAAATTTTCGAACATATAATTTTTTGTATGAAAGAACTGTGCTCGGATTTTTTGTTACCACTGGTTTCCAGATATTAAGGTAAAAATTGGCTCATTTCTAGACAAAAAACTACAGTAATGTCAAAACTGTCAATCTGCGAGAGTGCAGTTTTAAAACTTGCCCGAAGATAAACAGAAGATCATGCTTAAAGAAATGCTATCTGTGTATCATCAAAATGTCTGGAAATATATACACATGGCCCAAAACCCCAATTTGATAGCCTGATATAAGAGTTAGCTTATACAAACAGTGCTCCAGTGGTGTATATTATACCTTTGTAACCTGGGATACATGTAACAAACTGCATAAACCAAACATCAGTTCCATTAAAAATACCTTATTTGTTGTGATGAACGCCCCTGCACAAATCAGACATACATCTCAATAACACTTTTTTCCATTATTTTATGCAAATAATTGGATTAACCCTTTCGACACCAAACATAACATAAAAAGTGACACCCTATATATTATTCTTTCTTGCAATAATGCAACATCCGCAGTCTCCAAGGGTATCGCATTTTTCAAGACTACATTGGCGAAAGGAATAAATTTAAACTTTTACTTTACATACTGGGGAGAACGATCCTAGGGGTTGGGAGGGCCGGGGCATGCCTTCCATGGCCCCAAGCTGCTTCATTTTTGCAATTTCAGTGCTTTTTTTCATTTCACTATTTTTTTGTTCAGAGCCTTTTCTAGATCAATTATGGTATATTGGTCAGAATAACATGGATTTAATGACTTTCTGTTATTCTGATGTTTTTACATCTGTCTGGTAACAACTTGTTATGAGTAGTTTCAGATTTCGAGATAATGCCTCGCTAATAGCTACTGTAATGCTTATTGATCCAAAATGCTTCAATTTTATATTTTTAATGACAAAAAACCATGACAACTGGGCAATTGAAATATTTACCTTTCCAGTGGTAATTGTACAACAACAGATTTGCAGAATATGGAACAAAGAAGGACTTGGGCGCTTAAATGTTTCCCTCTATCCAAAACGTTCCAGAAACTTCTGATGCCATTAGGGACAACAATAGCTTGCAGGGCAATCCAATTAACATGGTTACCATTTCAATATTAAACCATTTAGGGAAATGGAATCAGCCGACACTAGACAAGAAGTGGACAAACAAGGATTTCAGGAATCAGAGTTATCTTAAAGGTCCAGCTAGACTCTGCATTGTCTAACTCTGAGAGCCCGAAGTAATCCCTACTTCAGACAGACACAGCTTAAAAATCCTCTAAATTGCTCGTCCATGTAGTTTACGTAAAAAAAGAATATGTATGACATGACTGCAAAACAAAAACCCCCTGTGGAAAATATTTTCAAATGTCAGCATAATATATAATCTCGAAGGTCCAGACTCCGCAATGGTCAAGAAAACCTTAAGTAATCCCTTCTTCAGACATTAACTGACACAAATCCTCTTAGCAATGCTGACAACCCTGGGACGTTCCCTGCATACTGATAATTACAGCCAAATGCTGAAATGCACTGGCAAATATTCAAAAGGGCCTCTGAAGCTATGGAATAACCACCACTAAAATTGATGCTGAAAAAGAATGTTTATACATCAAGAGTGGGCACCTGGCTATAAAAGTTTCAAGCTAAAGTTGATCAAGTATGAAGTTTCTAAGGAAAATAAATTTATAAAGAATGAAACGTGAATGGTTTCTATATCAAAAGATATGAGATAACTGTGCAGACGTTTTGCAGTGTTAAGTTTCTGTAACAATAAACTTGCAAATGAAGCATTTAAGTGCATTCTCTAAGCTTAAAGATTTCAATTACTTTCAAAACATGTTCAAAGATAGTGTATAAACAATATCTCTTACATGTGTCAGAGTTTGCTAGATTCAGCTAATTTTTGCCAGTCATGAGTTCGAAAATTTCAAACCAAATGTTTGTTGGATGGCTGTTACTGTAACCTCTGAAAAGAATTTACATTAGGTGACAATAAATCAACTGCACCCCCCTGAATCTGCTCGTGCATTCTATATAACATTATTATGTCCAGAAACATCATTTTTAAATCGGCACAGCAGATAATCAAATATTAACTTCAGTGGTTATGGACAGCTTTGTACCTTCAAAAACATTTCAGTCAACATAGAGAAACAGTATAGGAACTTGGGAACTATCTGTTTTTTATGACTATCAAACACTTTCTGGACTATCAAAATGTTTTCTGGACTATCAAAATGTTTTCTTAGGCCTTGCAGACTGTGGGAATACCATGGTGTGATGCTGCACCTCCGGTTTCAGATTAAACAAACAGATCTCTGCTGGATCCATGTGGTGTACACATGTCCGGAATTATCTTACAGATTAGCCAGCAGATTAGCCCGTAAATCTCTTTCACCCATTTCCACCTGTATTTGAGCATTTAATGCGCTTACAGCAATAACGTATTAACTGTTTAATTAATATCAGCAGTTACCACGTTTTCATTTATGTTTTAAAATTAATGCTGATAAGCCCAGCCAGACTAGGAAGATGTAAGTTTCCAAGGGATTGAATGGCCAGGCACGATTAATCATAATGATCGAAGCTACACTACCATTTAATTTCAATTTTCTTCCCATGGATGGTACATGTTAGTGATATGATTTCCATGGGGAAATATCCTTTTTCCAGATTTTGTTCAGATATGATACAGCCAATGTCAGATAGAAAAAAGTCAATTTCATAACTGATTAACTGAAAAAATAAACTGGAAACAGACAACAAAAAGTAGACTTTTTCTGCAATTAATTAAAAAAAATCTTTAGTAGAAATAAACCAGATTTTAGAAAAACTTGTTGCAAGCTGCAAGTGTTTGCATAGAATTGGGACAACTCTCAAGGTATACAAGATGGTTTCAACCTCTTGTGAATGGGCTACACACTTAATCCTTTTCAAAAGCTACCAGAGACAGAAAACAAAAGCACAGTGACCCAAAATCAATGTCCATCTATTTTTTCAGTCAAAAAGGGCAATAACACACAGTTATTACAGCTTTGTGGGCCTTGTTAATAGGCACATGCAAGTTGTCTCTTGCAAAGTGTGTAAGCAAGTTTTATGTGAAAACATTTGTTTGGGTTACGGTCAAAGGACCGTATTTAAGGACCATAATTAAATAACCAACTCAGACCTATCTTAATTTTAAAAATGGAATCCGAGTATTTTGATTGGACAATAAAAATAACCGGCCAATAGGCTGAATGGAATCACTGAGGCATGTCTAAGAATGAGGATAATAACTATATTGATACGGTCCCAAACCCCAAGGGTCTTATTCAATATCCAACTTAGATCTAGCTTTAAATTTAAGAGTAGAATCTGAGTGTTTTGATTGGACTGTAAAAATAACTGGCCAATAGGCTGAATGGAATCACTGAGGCATATCTATAAAGGATAAGAATAAGAACTACATGGAATACTGTCCCTTAAGGTTAAAGATTTTGCAGGTTGCTGTCGTCATTGGCAACTATGGCACCAAGACTCACAGACAAGCTTAAATGAAAAGAAGACAATGTTTCATCTACAATCTTAAAGTCTGCTCTCGTAATTGCACGCAAAGACATGCACAATTTGGCCTTAGGCTTCAAATTAATATAGGCTCAGACTTCAAAGATAAAAGATCATCTCTATAATGGTTACATAGATCTTAAGTACATTACAGTAATTACAAAATACATGTTCATGTTCTTTGATGATATTTTCTTTTTAATATTTCTGCAATAATTTGTCATTTAGACTTGTAACAAGTGCAAACTCAAACCTTTTCTTTGATAATATTTTTTATTAGTTGAGTTTTAATGATGGAACTCGTTGAATTTGATTACTTTTTGAAATTGTGCAATTATTTATATTAATTTTTGTAAAGCAAATGGAATAAAGATAATTCTTTGCAATAGAAGTGCTTTTCTGAGTCTACCCTTGGACTTGAGACTGTTCGTAATTATGGCCCCTGATCCTATTCAATGTTTATACCATAATTATCTCCCTTGTATCATGGCCCCTGTTCCTTCAATGTTTATACTATAATTACCTCTCTTGTATCATGGCCCCTGATCCTATTCACCATAATTATTTTCTTGTAGCATGGCCCCTGATTCTTCAATGTTTATACCATAATTATCTCCCTTGTGCCATAGCCCCTGATTCTTCAATGTTTATACCATAATTATCTCCCTTGTATCATGACCCCCGATTCTTCAATGTTTATACTGTAATCATTTCCCTTGTATCATGGCCCCTGATTCTTCAATGTTTATACCATAATTATCTCCCTTTGTATCATGGCCCCTGATTTTTCAATGTTAATACTGTAATCATCTCACTTGTATCATGGCCCCTGATCCTTCAATGTTTATACCATAATTATCTCCCTTGTATCATGGCCCCTGATTCTTCAATGTTTATACCATTATTATCTCCCTTGAATCATGGCCCCTGATCCTTCAATGTTTATACCATAATTATCTCCTTTGTATCATGGCCCCTGATTCTTCAATGTTTATACCATCATTATCTCCCTTGAATCATGCCCCCCCCCCCCCCCCCGGATCCTTCAATATTTATATCATAATTATCTCCATTGCATCATGTAAACACCGGCTTTCTCTTGTTAACATTTTGATTTATACACCATCTGAAACCTGGCCAACAACAAGGTGATTAGTATGTGATTAAATAATAATAAAAATGTTCTCAAAGCCATGTAAGATGTTATTGAAGTCTTTCTGCTTGGTTTTGTGTATTGCTTATCATTATAAAAGAATGTCGTAATTGGTAAAAAATGCTGAAACTGCAGACTCAGCGCGGCCTTTGAAATAATGATTCAAGGTAAACCAATTAAAAATTTCTGACAACATGTTAATAAATGGAGGGATATGACAGACTTGTACTCTTTATTTCTGTTGCAAAAATTAAAACATGCAAACAAATATATAAGGTCTAATTACTCTTGTTAATGAAAATTTAATATTGACAGTGCACTTTGCTTAAATTTCAACAATATAATATTTCAGGAAAATCTTTTAAAAGAAATACAATAATTATCTCCCTTGAATTAATTCATTTTCTGGATCTTGTTAACATTTCGATTTACAAGCCATTTCAGGTCAACTTCAAAGTGATTAGTGCGTGATGAAAAAAAACACTATTTAAAGACCTAAAATATCTCATTTAAGTCTTGTCATAAGAGTGTAAATTGTGGAAAGTCCTAATTGCAAAAAAAATATTATGCTGAATCAAAAGAAAATATTTAAAATAATTATTCCTCAGGCTCAATTATTCCGTTTCTTTGACATAATGTGACTGTTAACTTACATAGGCCGCTTTGTACCTTTATTTTTTATGTTAAAAATAATAATGTCTGAAGTTGGCATAATTGGTAAATTTGTCAATTATATATCATTTATTAATAAAAATAATACACGAAGAGAAAGGGAAGGGAAAACTAATTTATTGTAAAAAATTACTTTTTTCTTTTCTTACCTAGAATTGAGAATACATTATAGCAAATTTGTCATTCATTTATTGGACATCATTCCTGGATGTCAGAAAATGTAAAAAAAGTATTTTTTTATGCTTTTATTTTACACCAAAAGTTTTCGGGGGGGGGGGGGGGGAGGGCTCTCTTGATATTAAACTGAATGATAAATAAAGTATTTTTAATTTCTAATAAGATTAGATTTGCTCACTCCATTATTTCTTTCAGCTGTTTTAATCTGTCAAAAATAAATAAATAAAATTGGTTTGAATAATTCTTATACTATATACTTATCCATTGCTAATCTTTTCTCAAATGGCATAAAACAAACAACATGCAATGTTCTTCTAACAAACACAACTTTTGAACAAGAGCGCCACAAAGTGTAAGCTAAAAACTTAATCATCTGTTGTTGTTGTTTTTGTCATAAAAGGGGGACATAACTGGACAGTTATTTAAGTCTGAGTTATGGGACTGCCTTACGTGCTACAGTCTACGGAAAATTACCAGTTACGTCCTTCTGGTTAAGTTTTTGCACAAATGCCAACAATGACACGCAGGCTTCCATGATGTACCACAACATTGTTTTCTCTTCAAAAAAATAAATGAGATCTAAAAGCAATGTTTCCAAGTCTGGTGATCATAGAGAGACCAATTTCACTCCGCCTATTTTTCAAAGGAAATATGATCAGTGTTCAACAGTTTCTATACAGGCAGCTTCTAAAAGCCCCTATGGTTAGCCTTGAAATTGTCCCTAATATCTCAACACCTTCATCAATCTAAATTATTTACAAACAAAGAACATTCACCATTAACCATCAGTAATTATAGGGAAATCCATCTATTTTAAACATTTCCACAGTTTTCGAGGAAAAAAATAACATCATGTCCACATAATTCACAGCTACAGCAATTTACAGAATGAAGAATGTTTTTAACCATTAGCCCCTAATTACTAATTTTTCACTTGGCCTTGGATGACCCCTAATTTGACCTTTGAGGTCAGGACAAATTCCAGGCTCCTGGAGAGTTATTAATGGTTGTATGTAGCCCAGCAGGAGTCCTAGCATGCTGTCTGTGTTATCTGGAAATTTTATTTGCTGGTCCCTTATCTTAAATGGTCAGTACTGTTGTTGGCCTTACATCTGCTATGGTCAGTTGAAACATGCATTGACCAGTTGGAAAATTAGCTGACCAGAAAATGATCAAATTGTCAAGCATGATGGTACCAGCATTTTTCAAGCCTCAGTGACCCTACAATACCATAATTAATAATTTTTCGATAAAAATATTTGACCTCAAATAAATCATTCAAAACGCTGACCCACAATTTACTGAAATGCCCAGAGATCCCTCAAGACTGAAAAGAAACTTTTAATAGAAAAAAAAAATCAATAAAACCTTTTATATTCAAATGTTTAGGCGCAACACCTTCATCAATAAATAAATAAATAATCATGATTATTATATTTCATGTCAAATGAAAAGATGAAAAAAATCTTTGAGAAAAACAGCATTATATATGAAACAAGATTGCTAAAGACCAACAGCCAACGCTCATGGTTGTGAAATTCCAATTTTCGATTTTAATCGTAAACTGATTGGCAATATATTGGGCCTGAAATCGGTGACAATAAATTGTATTTGGTCATAATCCATCTTTGATTTATCCGGCGAGTTGGTTTTCTTCTTTTATGTCTTTATTTGCATTTGGTTAATATCCACCAATTTTCTGAGTCCCAACACTAGCTCATGAAGTTTTAATCAAGCAAGGGATATAACTTGACAAATATCAAAACAAGAGTTATGGGCCTTGCTTAACATGTGCATTATATAATCTCTTTACCAAGATGTTTACCAGGTTATAGCAAACATCTTGAGCTGTTTTTTTAGTTATCAGGTCATATTATAACTTTTGCACAACGATGATGACACTTGAGAAGAACAAAAGAAATGCAATTACCACCACATCCATCCTTTCTAAATGAAACAACAGACAATATTCAATTTTTTTCATAAAACACCTTCCCAACTCCATCCCTCTAACATTAGAGAACAAAAAAACTACAGCGCATTCACAGTATTATATTTCCTGCCATATGTCTATAAGAAGAATTAAGACACTTTCTGGTGTAAAAAAATGCTGAGACAGGCCGTAAAATGTATGAGCTTACAAATTTTTTAACACCATCGTAATCCCAGACCTGCAATTTATTCCGTATTTGTCAAGCCTTTGCATGACTCTGCTAATCAGAAGCATCAGAAGCTTGAATTTCAAGCACTTCGTCAATGGCACCTCATCTAACCCGAGATTTATCATCAGTTGTCACCCCAATCTAAGAAAGTCAACTTGGCGCCCACGGGGCATTTTCCTTAACGCTACCAATCCATAAATTACAAATTATCGAATATTTGCGGAACAAAGCCTATTTTCCTAATGACCTTTATTTCAATTTTGCCCGCGCAATGGCTACCGTGATTACATAGTAATGAAAAAATTAGGGCCGCAAAATGACAGTTTCCCCTGAAGGAGGTTTTTGCATAACCATTATATTGTTAAGGATTTTTATCACCGAAATAATAAGCATTTGTCGTAAAATATACAAAGACTTTACAAACTTACATCAACAATATCCTGAGAAATTATCCATATCCTGTGAAATTTTAATATTAAGTGATTTTATCAGCCTTATTTTAAATTACTTCCACCTCAATAAGTGTTTTTTAAATTCAACATTGCATTAGCAGGCTACAATGCCCAAAAGATAAAGTACAGTATTTCAAAAGAACAAAATAATTTTGCCCTTACAGAAGTTCAAAACAGCTGCTGTACATCAGCTATATAATTATAAATCTTGATTTATCAAACATGACTGGAAGTAAAATTTCATGGAAATCCTTTAATTGATGTTCAGGATATTGAAAGCACACAAAAAATAAAGGGTCAACCCTGACACCTTGTAACATGACCTTAACCTTTTATTGTGACTTTGACCTAGTATTGTGACATTGATCTTGTATTGTGGCCTTGACCTTGTATTGTGACATTGACCCTGAATTGTGCCCTTAACCTTTTATTGGGACATTGACCTAGTATTGTCACCTTGATCTTGCATTGTGGCCTTGACCTTGTATTGTGACCTTGACCTTGAATGGTGACCTTGATGGGATGGCAAGGTTCCTCACTGGGCTTTCAGGACACCACCTTACAGAGTGTAACGGAAATCCTCTAAATCCCATAAGTGTCACAAATATGTTGTCAATGGATGTACAATATTTGGATTAGATGCAAAATACATTTTCAAATCCTTGACCTAGTAATTTGAACTAGTAGACTTACTTGACCTTGCAAGTTCTGCATGCTGCCATGAGTTGAACATGTGGCGCAAGTTTCATCAACATTATACTTCAAGCAATAAAAGAGATCCTGAAGCAAGACCAAAATGTACAAATATCAGAGTATTTTATAAAGGATGGGTTTTTTTTAAACAACAGTTCCAATATTGACCATTGTTTTGTTTTATTTATCTAAAACAGATGTCTCCCCCTGTGGTTACATGACATTTGACATGGGGAAATAGAAAGAAAAATATGTATGGAAAAGTACAGAACCTTGAAACAGAAACAGAGGACATGCACGAAAAGTACTTACTGTTGCAGTATTTTTAGCTTTTATTGAGTTTAATCGTCTGCTGAACACTTAAGTTTCCGTATGCAGCTGTAACATTAAAATGGTGATGGATCGTCAACTAGGGACACCTGGCCTAGACTCTGTACTTAATATTTGCAAATGTTATGTCATGGAAACTGTTAAAGATTGGTACAACTCCAGACTGATCATGACCTCAAAGCATGACATTGACCTTGAACTGAGCAGGTTATAACATGCACTCTGTACTTCCTCTCAATATTATAAACATTTGTTGTGAGTTATTTTAAAATCCTTCAATGGGTTCAAGAGATATGAAGCAGACATATATTGTAGTCATGTGACCTTTGAACTCTTAGGTTGACCTTAACCTTGGACCATCAGCTTGCTTTAAGATGTGCTCTGCACACCTCAATATGGTGAACATTTGTTGTGAGTTATTTCAAAATCCGTCAAGGAGTTCAAGAAATATGGAGCGGCAAGAATAATAGTCATATGACCTTTGATCTCTTTGTTTGAGGTCGACCTTGAACCAAGCTGGATTAAACAATGCGCTCTGAACACCTACTTAATATGGTGTAGGTTTACAGCAAGTTATATCAAAATCCTTCAAGATGTTCAGGAGGGGACACGAAAAATAATAATATTAAGGTCTTATGACCTTTCATCTCAAAGAGTAACCTTTAACCCTGAACCAAGCTGGTTGTAACATGCCCTCTGCACATCATCTCAATATGGTGAATATTTGTGACAAGTAATTTCAAAATCCTTTAAGGCTTCAAGAGATATGTAGCACACACAAATTGTAATCATTAGACCTTTGACCTCTAAGTGTGACCTTAACATTTAACAAGGCTGTTGGTAAGATGCGCTCTGCACATTGTCTCAATATGGTGAACATTTGTGGCGGGTTATTTGAAAATCATTCAGGGGTTCTGTAATTCAGACACAAATTGTAGTCATATGACCTTTGAACTCTTAGTGTGACCTTGACCTTGAATGGTTGTAACATACCCTTTGCACATCTTCTTATCAGCATGAACATTTATGGGGTGTTATTTCAAAAAACTTAAAGCGATTCAAGAGCTATGGAGTGGACATCATTTGTGATGGACAGACAGACAGACATTCAACAGGAGCTAAACAATATGTCTCTCCATTTATGGGGACAGACTTAATAACTTTGTTTCCTGATCATTATCAGAGTCAATTATCTATCCCCAGTTTCTTCAAAGTATCTCTACTGGATTCCTGGCTGCCAAATAGCCAAAATTCTTTAAGTCTTTGTCAACCAACCATGGCCGAACTCACTGGTCAAGAAAGATTTAATTATCAATTATCCATTAATCATATCTCACTGCTTTCACTTCAAATACAATCAATAGGTTTATGGACCTCAGCTGCTAAGATTTGTGTATTTCTGTTAAAAACAAAACATAAACAGGCTTAGCTTGGTTATGATTGTCAAAATGATGCTCTCTTGACAAAACAGCCAGCGGCTCAAAAAAGCATCTTATAAAAGGGACTCGTTCATGATTTGAAAAATTCACTTCAGCAAATGTTGGTTTTGCTCAAATATCGTCTTTGAAGACCACAATTTTCAATACTGTTACAGACAGCTTTCAGAAATTTATTAATTGTTGTGTGATTGGTTGATATTATTACATGATGTTATTAGTGGTTAATGCGTATGTTTCCTAATTTTTCTCGACATTATCAGAATGAGTTCGCACCCCACTTTAAAAATTGAAGCCAAAAAATTTAAAATACTAAGTCTTTACTTATATTTTTTACGCCATTTCAATATCATAGAGTAAAATAATGGAAAAATCAGTGTTCAGATGCATTACCAGGACAAAACATGAGTGAGTCCCTTTAAATGGTACAGAGCAAGGAGTACAGTTGCATAATACTTCTAAAATCATGAACTGGAAGCCTCATTTCTGGAACTTCTTTTTCTAGACATGAAATGCATGATGACTCATCGCGAGGTCCAAATTATTTGGGTAATCCAAATTCATTTCATCAAAGTCATGCAACCAAAATAGATTACTATGACATCGTAAACTAGCCTGGGGACATTACGGAAACAAAACATTTAATACCATGAATCTTAAAGCGTAAGACGATTACCAAACTATTCGGCCAATGAAACTTAAACAGGATAAAAATCCATCTGAAAAATCTCAGATTTAGGGTGCTATTCCGAGACCTGTCAGAGACCTCTAATCCCCGACGATGCAGGGTCTTAAATATTGCATGAATACTGGTATTAAGACGCGCCAGCAAATATTTGAGCTCCCGAAATTGCCTCCCGCCCTTTGACCCGAAACTAATATTCCTCCATGTCTTTGCATTTCGGCAATTATTAAGCAAACAGTATAGGGCCTGATTGTATTGAATTTATACGATTTCAACGATTTCCGAAAAAAAAATATGAGTCTTTTATTGCAGTAACAGAGTAGAAATGTCAGGATTCAAGTGGTAAACTGATGAAACGAAAACCGAACAATTTAACTCTCCGCAACTCATTAGGAAAATTCCAAGACTTCATGATTTGTAGAAGGCTGTAATGATGTTCAGGAACAATCGTCTTTTTTATTTTCATTTTTTAAAAGATAAATGGGGAACTAAATTTTAGGAGAAGAAAACGTTCATTTTCCTTGAATATCGTCTCTAGATTACCATTTAAGAAACTGCATTATGGCTGAAAACATAAAAAATATACCTCTTTTTTTTTACAGCGTTAAAGTATAAATCATGTTTATTTGCATGATGTTATGCGACTGACGTGTAGATTTTTGGCTGAACTGTTGAAGCCTGAATTCTTCCACTGGGGCTTTTTGAAATGGCAGAAAATGCAAAATTTGAGAATGCTCATATGAATGTGTCTATAACATATTTCTGTTTCATCAACGTCATTGGTTTAACCACTAAACAGACTGTGCCGTCATTGAACAGTAAATGGCGAGGATGTCACTTCCTTTCAACAATTGTATATTTATCTACTAGTAACGTGCTAATTTCGTTTTTGCCTTTTGGGATTATTGGAGGAAACCTGCTTATTTGGCTTAAAAATGGTATGCCTTGGTAAAAAAGTGCTGCTATATAAACACTGAATTAAAAATCTCAATACTTTTATGTCAAGATTTTTGACGTCCATATTTCAAAACATGTTTTGAAAAGAATTCTCATTAAAAATCTGATTTGATAGATGGTGATGTCATATAATGTCAAATTGAACAGACGAGTACCATGCCAATAAAATTTGTTCCATTTCATCAACCATCAAACATTTTACCAGGTAAGTTTAACAAACAATAACAAGCAAATGATTTTGGTACAGATAAATATATAATTATGTATTGAATGTTTTATTTTTAATAAATAGCTACGTGGCCAAAAACTACCCCTAGCCAGTTAAAAAAGCAGCAAAATATCCCTGCAGACATCGCGAAAACCCTGACCGGTAAATTTTGACTCGGTCCGACTAAATTTGTGCTGGGGTCGGTCCATCAGACCGACAGTTTTCACAGCGAGATGGAAAAAATAATGAAGATTTAATCTTTATCAATAATCAAACACCACTTAGAATAAAGAATAAATTGTTTTGTTTTATTTAACAGAAGATTGCATTTTTATCAATGATATTGTCAAATAACCATTTGTTTACGAATCCAATGTCGATTTCCGGTAGTGTAGATGTCGGAATGTGTTCCGCACTAAGTCAAACACCATGCAGCATTTACCTCCCTTTGCAATGCATTACCAAGTAATGTTTACTACTGTGTATATATCACGCGATGTTTTGAAACGCTAAAATGATAAACTTTTGTCATGAACATTGGAATGTTTTAAAATATAATTCCAAATGTTCCAAACAATAATCTTATCCTTTGGAACATGTTATTTAATTTTAAAGCAACCCAAACTGGTACGGTCCGAAAAATACAAATTGCCAACAAATCAACCAATCAGAATTTCAATTAAGTGCTTGTGTCAAAAAATGGCTACCTTAAAATATGTTCAAGTTTAACTGGTTAATATCTTTATACATTTTTATTTCTTTAAATGCAAAATTAGCGACAATGGCTTCGAAAAAGCAAGTTTTCAACCAAAAATTGTCAGACCGGCGAATTTTCTTTTGGACCGACAAAATATCGGAGGCTGTAAGTCCAAATGACCAAGACTTTTTCTGAACTTTCGCGATTTCTTTGGATAATCCCTGATCTGTACCCAAATCTTATACATATTTGTGTTCTGATCATTTAAAGTTTAATGAGTTAAACATGATAATGCATTAAAAAGAATAAAAAAAGAAAGCATTAACATTTATCATGCCCCTTTAAGCTTGATCTGTGGTTTATCATGATCAATAGTTGGCTAATGGCAATAACGCTACATGGGTCAGTAAAAATATGGACAGTCAGCTCGCCCAAAACTGATAAATCATGTTCAAGCTAAATCATTCCCAGAGATAAATCATGCTGCAGTTTTGAGACTGGAAGATAACTCTCACGACTTAATGAGTTTTTCCGAACCCTTCTGCACAATGTCTGACCACCTCGAGGAAAACAAAGTCTGAAATGAAATATCAATCTTTCCAACGAGACAAACCAATTATTTGCTTTTAATCTTCGGAAAGCAAAACTCTTCTCTCTGTTCCATTTTTGACAGTCCATGTCTTCTTCCTGCCTTTGATTCAATCATCGTTTTGTGTCTTTGGACGTCTCCATTTTAGATTAAACATTATAGATAAATGTTCTCGTTATGGGCGAAATGTGCCTGGAATTTCGATTTTTGTATACACAGAGCGATGTTCACATAGATCAGATTAAGCAAACATCCCCGAAATTGCATGAAGCCAATTTGTTTTTTATGGGAAATAGTTATTATTTATACAATATATATGGAAATTTATGTCTGGTGACAAACTTGAATTTCATAATTCAATCCATTTTTTTGACAAATGAGATTGAAAATTGTAACCAAACTAAATAAGTATTAAACAATTTTATTGTGGATTATAAAAGTTTTTTTTGCATATTTGGAATTATTAATATTTTGCATCATTTACAATTTTTACTATAAATTATCTAAAACTTGCGAGGTCTTTTTCAGCATATTTTAGCTTTTACAGGTTTTGAAAAGATAACAGTAGTATAAATGGTGACTCAATTTTAAAATCATTAGTTAAATAAATCATAAAAGAATATTTTGTTACCTTTAAAATTAGTGAGTTCATTGATGCATAAAAATATAAAAATAAAACCCTTGCTAGTAAATGGGAGCTGTTGTTGGATCATGTTACAGTAAAGCATTGATCTGCAACTTGAAAAAATTGAGGTTGTGGGCTTGCATGAGCCCAACCAGCCTCCATTGAATTTCTATGACCTCTCAAAATGGACACCTGCAGTACTAGTTCTACCCAGGAATCAGACTTGAGAGTCAGATTGTATAGGCTATCAGATTGCATCACAATTAATCGAGTGAAAAATAAATTAGTATCAGCTAAAGTGACTGTTCCCTGTAACTAGACCAGAAAACATGCAGAATAAAATAGACTCCCCTCCCCCCCCCCCCTTTTAGTATGCATAATTCAAGGTCTTTCTGGACTCAAGAGTGTTGGTACGCAGAACACATAAATTCAAAACTTGGCATAACTCCCAATGCAGACTCCCAATGCAGACTTGCAGAATAGTTTCATATTATTTGTCACGCAAGCATCAAATAGAATATGGAGAAGTATTTGCTACAAAATGACAGAAGTTACACCAAACCCTAAGCTTTACCGTAGAATATTGAGGACTATGTGAGAAACTTCAGACACCAAAATGTCCATATTTGGTGCAGCAAATGCAGTCTATGGAATTTAAGTAAGACACATGCAGTTGAATTTTGATGAAAGTAAAATAATGGTTGAAAATAACCGGATCAAATCCCCAGAGAATCAGTTAAGCTTAACCTATTCAGCCCAGACAGCCTGCAACGCTGATTCCAGTAAAACCAGCAAGCCCGCTGCTTAGAAGCCCATAAATAACAACCTTACACTACAACAGAGACCGCTCAGTGTAACTAAAAACCCTTTAAGGACTTGCTAGGGAAATTAATAATTGATGTTTAACGTCTGATAACAGGAGCTCACATGCTGGTTTTATGGGATTCCTGTCTCTTTCCCTAGTGTTTTATCTCTGCAGACAAACGCTGCCATTCAACCATAGAAAGAATGAAAAAGAAACTAGATCCAACAATCTTTTGAAAAAACTAGTCCAGTACAAAGATTCCGGTAAAGATCACATTTTCTATGTATTTTCTCTCCATGATACAGCTTAACTTCAGTAATGATACTTTTTTGAGTTATATACTTACGTCTTTTTAATTAGCGTCACTTTTACTCATAATATGTATCGTACCAAATCATATACATATTATAATGTTATTAATAAGGTGATTTCATATTGGCCTGATTATTTGTCCGAGGTTAGCTGTATTTGCCTGAGCCCGAAAGGGCGAAGGCAAATACAGCTGACCGAGGACAAATAACTGGGCCAATATGAAATCACCTAATTAATAAGTATTTTATTAATTTACTATTACCATTTTGGTTAAAAAAATTCTTATGACTTACCTTCAGTTCACATTGAAGCCGTATTTATCCCTTATTAATTCATGGTGTCTGCTTTTTTAGACTGGACTTTGCTGATTTTGACATGCATCCTTATAGTGACATTGCACATACTTATGAATAAAGCACTGTACATTGTAAGGAAGCATGTCTTTTCGTTCTAATTTTGTAAATTGTTTGCCAACACGTCAAATGTTTTACCTTCGTCGTCCATTTTGTTGGCGTACAAAATCATAATAGTCCTAAAATCCACCAACAGGTTAAATACAACTGTAATATCAAACCGTACAAAGTGGTTCAATCGTTCAATAGGTTCAAGTAGGTTCAAGTATGCCAAATAGGTTTATACGAAGCACCAAATTTTCAAAACAGTCGGAAACGGAAAACAGAATGCATGGCTACCTTTAAAATTAATTTCCAGCGTATTTCTCATATTAGGGAAGTTTCGACAGCCAATCAAAGCGGATGAAACTCATATCAAGCAAGTTTTGTCGATATTGGCCGAGTTTGGTCTATATAGAGCGAGTTCTGGCATATATTGTCTTCTATTCATACGGCAATTGTCTCTGTATCTCGTCAAATACGTAATAATTTATTAATAATGTACCAAATTGGAGAATGTTTTCAAATGTAAATATATATATTCATCACCTAATGGAGAAAATTTTCATATGCATATTGTAACATACTGGGGAATGTTTTCATATCCAAATTGTACCATATTTCAAAATGTTTCATATGCATATAGTACCAAATTGGAGCCTGTTTCCATATACATATTGTACCATATTGGAGAATGTTTTCATATTGTACCATATTGGAGAATGTTTTCATATGTATTGTACCATACTGGGGAATGTTTCAATATACATATTGTACCACATTGGAGAATGTTTTCATATATATATATATATATTGTACCAAATTGGAGTATGTTTTTATATACATATTGTACCATATTGCACAATGTTTTCATATAGATATATATTGTACCAAATTGGAGCATGTTTTTATATACATATTGTACCATATTGGAGAATGTTTTCATATACAGTAGAACACCGCTATTTCGAAGTTGTCTGGACCCAGCTAAATACTTCGAAATAACGAGTATTTGAAATAAACAT
This sequence comes from Mya arenaria, assembly GCF_026914265.1. NCBI lineage: Eukaryota > Metazoa > Mollusca > Bivalvia > Myida > Myidae > Mya > Mya arenaria. The sequence continues at coordinate 42,456,669 of NC_069135.1, forward strand.
TGAGAGAAATAATCCGAAGTTCCACCAACCATTGTCTCCGAAATACGGTGCATCCGAATTCTACTCTACCAGCGTCACAAATATTTGTGTCGTGAAATTTCAAATGGCTGCATTATACCATTGTATTTTACACTATGTAAAGCGATGTTTAATAAAATTCCGAAACATATATTTTTTTATTATTTTATTTACACAAATAATAATATAATAGTAACATTTAGTATCGCTTTACTTCCTTCCCCTTTACTGCCAATCCGGATATCCTCCCGGGTTTATTACCGGGCCCTTCTCCAGATTGCTCGGCAGTGGGTAGAGTGAATAAAGCATCGATCGGTGTTGTTGTGGCAGACATTTCGAATGATGATTTTACCGAAAAAAACATACGTTATATACAAATAATATCACTCAACAATAATCACTCTATGTATTTGATACCGTTGTTCGCTCCATACACACACCAATTAACCCAAGGCATTCCTTAAATAGCGATAATTGCACCTTATTATAACGTTAATTGGTCTGTCACGCCGATGTCAGCGTAGATGTGAAAACACAACATAGCAAGGAGCACAGGGTCGTCTGCTAGCAGATTCAAAAATTACATCGACTATTTTTTGTGCACAGTTTCGAATTCGAAATAAAGATTGATAAATGCATGTGAAAAATGTATTTGGGACCGAATATTTAGTTCGAAAATTTGATTTATTCGAAATAGTGAAGTTTGGTTTAAACATTAATTTTTACATTGAATACATTGAATAAAGAAGGAAAAAAATCGGGACCGAAAAAAAATTTGGAAATACCGATTAATGCGGTTTAGCGGTGTTCGAAATAGCGGTGTTCTACTGTCGATATATATTGTACCATAATGGAGAATGTTTGCATATACATATTGTACCATATTGGAGAATGTTTTCATATCCATATTGTACCTTATTGGAGAATGTTCTCATATCCATATTGTACCCTATTGGAGATTGTTTTCATATACATATTGTACCATATTGGAGAATGTACCATGTACATATTGGAGAAATCCATATTGTACAATATTGGAGAATGTTTTCATATATACATATTGTACCATATTGGAGAATGTTCTCATATACATATTGTACCATATTGGAGAATGTTCTCATGTACATATTGTACCATATTGGAGAAATCCATATTGTACCGTATTGGAGAATGTTTTCATATACATATTGTACCATATTGGAGAATGTTCTCATATACATATTGTACCATATTGGAGAAATCCATATTGTACCATATTGGAGAATGTTTTCATATACATATTGTACCATATTGGAGAATTTTCTCATATCCATATTGTACCATATTGGAGAAATCCATATTGTACCATATTGGAGAATGTTTTCATATACATATTGTACCATATTGGAGAATTTTCTCATATCCATATTGTACCATATTGGAGATTGTTCTCATATATACATATTGTACCATATTGGAGAATGTTTCGATATACATATTGTACCTTATTGGAGAATGTTCTCATATATACATATTGTACCATATTGGAGATTGTTCTCATATATACATATTGTACCATATTGGAGATTGTTCTCATATATACATATTGTACCATATTGGAGAATGTTTCGATATACATATTGTACCATATTGGAGAATGTTTCGATATACATATTGTACCTTATTGGAGAATGTTCTCATATATACATATTGTACCATATTGGAGATTGTTCTCATATATACATATTGTACCATATTGGAGATTGTTCTCATATATACATATTGTACCATATTGGAGAATGTTTCGATATACATATTGTACCATATTGGAGAATGTTTCGATATACATATTGTACCATATTGGAGAAAGTTTCGATATACATATTGTACCATATTGGAGAATGTTTCGATATACATATTGTACCATATTGGAGAATGTTTCGATATACATATTGTACCATATTGGAGAATGTTTCGATATACATATTGTACCATATTGGAGAATGTTTCGATATACATATTGTACCTTATTTGAGCATTTTTCATATTTATATTGTACCATATTGGAGAATGTTTCGATATACATATTGTACCTTATTTGAGCATTTTTCATATTCATATTGTACCATATTGGAGAATGTTTCGATATACATATTGTACCTTATTTGAGCATTTTTCATATTCATATTGTACCATATTGGAGAATGTTTCGATATACATATTGTACCTTATTTGAGCATTTTTCATATTTATACATTGTACCATATTGGAGATTTTTTCATACACTGTACCATATTTGAGAATGTTTTCATATTGTACCATATTGGATAATGTTTTCTTTGTTTTCATTCATTTATTCTTATATTGCAATGATCAAACCTGAGTTAATGGTAGACTGCATTTACACGGTGCAATAATTATAATTAACATGCAGATACATTACAACTCTATTCAATAATATATGCAACTACATATATTATACTAACAAAATATGCTTCTTGTATATATCATTACAATAACTTGGGAAGAGTCAGTGCAATATCTTATAATCTCATATATTATCTAACATAGTTAAAAATTAGTTTGAGAACTCTGCATTATGTTAAGTGTTGAATAACAAAACAGATATTCTGTTTTCTTAGTGATTCAATTGGGCAAAACTCATCAAATATTCAAAGCAGAGTGAGGATACTTGGCTGACAAATTGTTAACAGATTAAGTGTATCAACTTCCCACACATAAACCTGAAATATTTACTGACTTGTATGACCACTTCAATGAAGAACCCCAGGCTTTAATAGCAAACAACATTTGATTTTTTTTTGGAAAAACAGACAGGGCAAAATTTCACCAAATCAATGCTTAGATTACTTAAATTTGAAACTGTTCTTTTTATGCAAAACTCATTTTGCACTCAAACACAAACTATCTTGTTTCTCGAATTCAGGAAATTTAGGAGAAATGTGTTTCAAATCATTACCAAACATGTTGTGAAACATTACTCAATATTTTGGATAAATCTGGATGTTTATACTGTTTCCACTTTTTGCAGACCAAAATGTTTCTGCCTGAAAGCTGCCAGATAAAACAAATAACAAGACTTACAACAATAAATTTCAGTATCAAATTTTAATAAATCACCTTCAACGTAAAGGCGAAAATGCTCTGCAAATACATCAAAAGTCTTAAGCCAATTTCCAATGATCTGGCATGCTAAAAGAAACAATAAGAATCCAATAAATCACTCAAAGAAATTCCTTTCCTTCACGATAACTATTTACTGCTTTCAATTCGAGATTGCACAAAATTTATTTTGCAAGTTTTGTGTTATTACCATTTTGCCTGGTTTTCAAGGGTTTGCCAGGTTTGCAAGGATATGCCATGGTCTGCCAGGTTTACAAGGGTTTGCCAGGTTTACATGGGGTTGCCAGGTTTACAAGGGTTTGCCAGATTTGCAAGGATATGTCATGGTTTGCCAGGTTTACACGGGTTTGCCAGGTTTACATGGGTTTGCCAGGTTTACATGGGTTTGCCAGGTTTACATGGGTTTGCCAGGTTTCCACAGGTTTGCCAGGTTTACATGGGTTTGCCAGGTTTACAAGGGTTTGCCAGGTTTACATGGGTTTGCCAGGTTTACAAGGGTTTGCCAGGTTTGCAAGGATATGCCATGGTTTGCCAGGTTTACACAGGTTTGCCAGGTTTACATGGGTTTGCCAGGTTTACATGGGTTTGCCAGGTTTACAAGAGTTTGCCAGGTTTGCAAGGATATGCCATGGTTTGCCAGTTTTACACAGGTTTGCCAGGTTTACATGGGTTTGCCAGGTTTACAAGGGTTTGCCAGGTTTACATGGGTTTGCCAGGTTTGCAAGGGTATGCCATGGTTTGCCAGGTTTACACGGGTTTGCCAGGTTTACAAGGCTTTGCGAGGTTTATAAGGGTTTGCCAGGTTTACACAGGTTTGCCAGGTTTACATGGGTTTGCCAGGTTTACATGGGTTTGCCAGGTTTACAAGGGTTTGCCAGGTTTACATGGGTTTGCCAGGTTTACATGGGTTTGCCAGGTTTACATGGGTTTGCCAGGTTTACACGGGTTTGCCAGGTTTACACGGGTTTGCCAGGTTTACATGGGTTTGCCAGGTTTACAAGGGTTTGCCAGGTTTACATGGGTTTGCCAGGTTTGCTAGGTTTACAAGGGTTTGCCAGGTTAACAAGGCTTTGCCAAGTTAACAAGGGTTTGCCAGGTTTACATGGGTTTGCCAGGTTAACAAGGCTTTGCCAGGTTTATAAGGGTTTGCCAGGTTTACAAGGCTTTGCGAGGTTTATATGGGTTTGCCCGGTTTACATGGGTTTGCCGGGTTTACAAGGGTTTGCCGGGCTTACAAGGCTTTGCCAGGTTTGCAAGGTTTACAAGGGTTTGCCAGGTTAACAAGGGTTTGCCAGGTTAACAAGGGTTTGCCAGGATTATAAAGGTTTGTCGGGTCTACAAGGCATTGACAGGTCTACAAGGCATTGCCAGGTCTACAAGGCATTGCCAGGTTTACAAGGCTTTGCCAGGTTAACAAGGCTTTATGGCACTGATGATAACTTAATTTCTTTTGTGTACACCATTTTAAACTCTTAACATGATCAATCAAGAACTCTTAAGCAAACAACAAGAGCACCTTATAGAAACCTCAATGCTGGTATGTTGTTGTTTTTTACAGTCAAACCAGGAGCCTTTATAAAATGTGTGAATTATTAAAGCCATAGTTATGGGCCCTGCTATACATGTGCATATTGTCTCAGGAAAATTATGTTCAAATCCTTTCATTTAAGAATCTGAGCCCCGTTTCATTAATGGTGGAATCGCAAATCCAGCAAGGTTGCAAGTCACAAGAAATGCGACAGCGTTTCATTAATCGCGTCACAAAATAGAGCTTGCAACATTTTTCTCTATCGATAATTTGCGATACGCAGTCTACGATATGACGTCATAGCATCACTGCGAGTACCTGTTTGTATATGCGCCATCTGTCAGATTTGACAGACAAGCTACTGTAATGGCAGAATGGAAACAAAATTAACCAAGGTTAAGTTTCTGCACTTCACTGATGCCACCTTTACAATATCCAAACATTTTACTTTGATTCACAGCCCAGCTCATAAAACCATTATCTACAGGAAAGTTCTCCTGTAGTACCCCCCTGATAGTTCATTAATAGAATGTTTGCTTTGGGTGCGGTAGGTCAGGGCTTCAAACCCTGGCCTCGACAAAATGAAAACTTTAAAATATGGTACCAGTTACGCTACCTTGCCTTAAGCGCACATTAAAAGGTTAGTACTGGCAAATGGTGTACTCAGTACTGGTTAAACCCAGAAAAGTATCCCAATCATCGGTGCTTAACACCTAGCACGTTAAAGAACCAAGATGTGTTTTTCACAAAATAGCTAGGGTATCGCATCCGAATCTCACTGTTTCTTTAATCTTCTAATACCTATATTTGACTGGGTATTACAGTCACTTCTATTTCATGTCACTTACGGCATTTAAACACAATTCAAGTCGTGAAGGCTTCAAGGCAGAGTAAACCAAATCTGAATCCTTAGCAATAATTAGAAACAATTAGCGAATCTTCAATAAAGTATCCAGAGACTTTGCATATGTGGGCTCGGTAATTGTTATATTTCCTTTCACAGTCAGGATTAACTGTCGACTTCCTTTTACGTTGCGACACCATACTGGTTCATGTAGTCCGCATTAGTTCATCTTGACAAGACTAATTTGAAAAACAATGTACAGTCTCCTAAATTAAAACAATAAAACACTTTTAAAGTGCCAATTTCGCATCAAATCCAGATGCGGTCCTTGCTAGATGTGAATTTCTCCAATTTTTTCAAGATAATTACCACAAAATCGAGAAAAAACATGGACAACATTCTATCAAGCAAACTGCAAATCAGAACCAAAATCAACCCTTATCATAGTAATCATTTAAACTGAATGCCGCTGTCTGAAATTTATGCCTTTATTTAGCAAGATTTGTCGAGAATATTGAAAAACAGGCCCCAAACATTGAACAAAATTATCTTCAAATTAAACTTGAGGGGGTCAATTAAAATT